>NC_091439.1:120423379-120739810 GCF_964237555.1 Oryctolagus cuniculus
GCTTTTCTCCAAAACCACTTTCACGGTGTATTTTGGTTTAATTTCATTTCAAAACTACAACAATTTGCCAGATACTCCTGGATGAAAACAAAACTATCTGGTGGTTTTTAGCTATCTCAATCCCAGATCTTGCTACAGCCTCTGTGTTTGTTTGTGTTTTCTGGACATTCTCTATGGACTTTACGGTTTTGAATGCATTTTAGCATGTAAGTTTTTGTTTTTAGCTGCCAAACGCTAATTGGTTCCACCTGGAGTCAAATCCTGCACACATTCGAGTTTTCTAGGAAGAAAGCTCCAGAAACCTGAGAAAACATGATATTTCTTTCTGTAAACATGACATTGGATGCATTTGCCGAACAGGAAGATTGTGCTTTCCTCCAAAACCACTTTCAGGGTGATTTTTAGGTTAAATTTCACTTCAAAACTATAACAATTTGTCCAGATACTCGTGGATTACAACAAAACTATCTGGTGTGTTGTGGCTATCTCAATCCCAGATCTTGCTACAGCCTCTGTGTTTGTTTGTGTTTTCTGGACATTCTCTGTGGACTTGAAAGTTATGAATGCATTTTAGCATGTAAGTTTTTGTTTTTAGCTGCCAAACGCTAATTCGTTCCACCTGGGGTCAAATCCTGCACACATTCGAGTTTTCTTGGAAGAAAGCTTTAGAAACCTGAGAAAACATGATATTTCTTATTGTAAACATGACATTGGATGCGTTTGCCGAACAGGAAGATTGTGCTTTTCTCCAAAACCACTTTCACGGTGTATTTTGGTTTAATTTCACTTCAAAACAAAATCAATTTGTCCAGATACTCCTGGATGAAAACAAAACTATCTGGTGTGTTGTGGCTATCTCAATCCCAGATCTTGCTACAGCCTCTGTGTTTGTTTGTGTTTTCTGGACATTCTCTGTGGACTTTACGGTTTTGAATGAATTTAGCATGTAAGTTTTTGTTTTTAGCTGCCAAACACTAATTGCTTCCACCTGGAGTCAAATACTCCACACATTCAAGTTTTCTAGGACGAAAGCTCCAGAAACCTGAGAAAACATGATATTTCTTTCTGTAAACATGACATTGGATGCACTTGCCGAACAGGAAGATTGTGCTTTTCTCCAAAACCACTTTCACGGTGATTTTTGGTTAAATTTCACCCGAAATCCACAACAATTTGTTCAGATACTCCTGGATGAAAACAAAACTATCTGGTGTGTTGTGGCTATCTCAATCCCAGATCTTGCTACAGCCTCTGTGTTTGTTTGTGTTTTCTGGACATTCTCTATGGACTTGAAAGTTATGAATTCATTTTAGCATGTAAGTTTTTGTTTTTAGCTGCCAAACGCTAATTGGTTCCACCTGGGGTGAAATCCTGCGCACATTCGAGTTTTCTAGGAAGAAAGCTTCAGAAACCTGAGAAAACATGATATTTCTTTCTGTAAACATGACATTGGATGCATTTTCCGAACAGGAAGATTGTGCTTTTCTCCAAAACCTTTTCACGCTGTATTTTGGTTAAATTTCACTTCAAAACTACAACAATTTGTCCAGATACTCCTGGATGTAAGCAAAACTATCTGTTGTGTTGTGGCTATCTCAATCCCAGATCTTGCTACAGCCTCTGTGTTTGTTTGTGTTTTCTGGACATTCTGTATGGACTTTACGGTTTTGAATGCATTTTAGCATGTAAGTTTCTGTTTTTAGCTGCCAAACGCTAATTGGTTCCACCTGGAGTCAAATGCTCCACACATTTGAGTTTTCTAGGAAGAAAGCTCCAGAAACCTGAGAAAACATGATAGTTCTTTCTGTAAACATGACATTGGATGCATTTGCCGAACAGGAAGATTGTGCTTTCCTCCAAAACCACTTTCAGGGTGATTTTAAGGTTAAATTTCACTTCAAAACTACAACAATTTGTCCAGATACTCCTGGATGTAAGCAAAACTATCTGTTGTGTTGTGGCTATCTCAATCCCAGATCTTGCTACAGCCTCTGTGTGTGTTTGTGTTTTCTGGACATTCTCTATGGACTTTACGGTTTTGAATGCATTTTAGCATGTAAGTTTTTGTTTTTAGCTGCCAAACGCTAATTGGTTCCACCTGGAGTCAAATCCTCCACACATTCGAGTTTTCTAGGAAGAAAGCTCCAGAAACCTGAGAAAACATGATATTTCTTTCTGTAAACATGACATTGGATGCATTTGCCGAACAGGAAGATTGTGCTTTCCTCCAAAACCACTTTCAGGGTGATTTTCAGGTTAAATTTCACTTCAAACTACAACAATTTGTCCAGATACACCTAGATGAAAACAAAACTATCTGGTGTGTTGTGGCTATCTCAATCCCAGATCTTGCTACAGCCTCTGTGTTTGTTTGTGTTTTCTGGACATTCTCTGTGGACTTGAAAGTTATGAATGCATTTTAGCATGTAAGTTTTTGTTTTTAGCTGCCAAACGCTAATTCGTTCCAACTGGGGTCAAATCCTGCGCACATTCGAGTTTTCTAGGAAGAAAGCTTCAGAAACCTGAGAAAACATGATATTTCTTTCTGTAAACATGACATTGGATGCATTTGCCGAACAGGAAGATTGTGCTTTTCTCCAAAACCACTTTCACGGTGATTTTTGGTTAAATTCCACCCGAAATCCACAACAATTTGTACAGAAACACCTAGATGTAAACAAAACTATCTGGTGTGTTGTGGCTATCTCAATCCCAGATCTTGCTACAGCCTCTGTGTTTGTTTGTGTTTTCTGGACATTCTCTGTGGACTTGAAAGTTATGAATGCATTTTAGCATGTAAGTTTTTGTTTTTAACTGCCAAACGCTAATTCGTTCCACCTGAGGTCAAATCCTGCGCATATTCGAGTTTTCTAGGAAGAAAGCTTCAGAAACCTGAGAAAACATGATATTTCTTTCTGTAAACATGACATTGGATGCATTTGCCGAACAGGACGATTGTGCTTTTCTCCAAAACCACTTTCAGGGTGATTTTCAGGTTAAATTTCACTTCAAAACTACAACAATTTGTCCAGATACTCCTGGATGAAAACAAAACTATCTGGTGTGTTGTGGCTATCTCAATCCCAGATCTTGCTACAGCCTCTGTGTTTGTTTGTGTTTTCTGGACATTCTCTATGGACTTTGTGGTTTTGAATGCATTTTAGCATGTAAGTTTCTGTTTTTAGCTGCCAAACGCTAATTGGTTCCACCTGGAGTCAAATACTCCACACATTCCAGTTTTCTAGGAGGAAAGCTCCAGAAACCTAAGAAAACATGATAGTTCTTTCTGTAAACATGACATTGGATGCACTTGCCGAACAGGAAGATTGTGCTTTTCTCCAAAACCACTTTCACGGTGATTTTTGGTTAAATTTCACACGAAATCCACCACAATTTCTCCAGATACTCCTGGATGAAAATAAAACTATCTGGTGTGTTGTGGCTATCTCAATCTCAAATCTTGCTACAGCGTCTGTGGTGTTTGTGTTTTCTGGACATTCTCCATGGACTTTACGGTTTTGAATGCATTTTAGCATGTAAGTTTTTGTTTTTAGCTGCCAAACGCTAATTGGTTCCACCTGGAGTCAAATACTCCACACATTCAAGTTTTCTAGGAAGAAAGCTCCAGAAACCTGAGAAAACATGATATTTCTTTCTGTAAACATGACATTGGATGCACTTGCCGAACAGGAAGATTGTGCTTTTCTCCAAAACCACTTTCACGGTGATTTTTGGTTAAATTCCACCCGAAATCCACAACAATTTGTCCAGATACACCTAGATGAAAACAAAACTATCTGGTGTGTTGTGGCTATCTCAATCCCAGATCTTGCTACAGCCTCTGTGTTTGTTTGTGTTTTCTGGACATTCTCTGTGGACTTGAAAGTTATGAATGCATTTTAGCATGTAAGTTTTTGTTTTTAGCTGCCAAACGCTAATTCGTTACACCTGGGGTCAAATCCTGCGCATATTCGAGTTTTCTAGGAAGAAAGCTTCAGAAACCTGAGAAAACATGATATTTCTTTCTGTAAACATGACATTGGATGCATTTGCCGAACAGGAAGATTGTGCTTTTCTCCAAAACCACTTTCACGGTGATTTTTGGTTAAATTCCACCCGAAATCCACAACAATTTGTACAGAAACACCTAGATGTAAACAAAACTATCTGGTGTGTTGTGGCTATCTCAATCCCAGATCTTGCTACAGCCTCTGTGTTTGTTTGTGTTTTCTGGACATTCTCTGTGGACTTGAAAGTTATGAATGCATTTTAGCATGTAAGTTTTTGTTTTTAACTGCCAAACGCTAATTCGTTCCACCTGAGGTCAAATCCTGCGCATATTCGAGTTTTCTAGGAAGAAAGCTTCAGAAACCTGAGAAAACATGATATTTCTTTCTGTAAACATGACATTGGATGCATTTGCCGAACAGGACGATTGTGCTTTTCTCCAAAACCACTTTCAGGGTGATTTTCAGGTTAAATTTCACTTCAAAACTACAACAATTTGTCCAGATACTCCTGGATGAAAACAAAACTATCTGGTGTGTTGTGGCTATCTCAATCCCAGATCTTGCTACAGCCTCTGTGTTTGTTTGTGTTTTCTGGACATTCTCTATGGACTTTGTGGTTTTGAATGCATTTTAGCATGTAAGTTTCTGTTTTTAGCTGCCAAACGCTAATTGGTTCCACCTGGAGTCAAATACTCCACACATTCCAGTTTTCTAGGAGGAAAGCTCCAGAAACCTGAGAAAACATGATAGTTCTTTCTGTAAACATGACATTGGATGCACTTGCCGAACAGGAAGATTGTGCTTTTCTCCAAAACCACTTTCACGGTGATTTTTGGTTAAATTTCACACGAAATCCACCACAATTTCTCCAGATACTCCTGGATGAAAATAAAATTATCTGGTGTGTTGTGGCTATCTCAATCTCAAATCTTGCTACAGCGTCTGTGGTGTTTGTGTTTTCTGGACATTCTCCATGGACTTTACGGTTTTGAATGCATTTTAGCATGTAAGTTTTTGTTTTTAGCTGCCAAACGCTAATTGGTTCCACCTGGAGTCAATTCCTCCACACATTCGAGTTTTCTAGGAAGAAAGCTCCAGAAACCTGAGAAAACATGATAGTTCTTTCTGTAAACATGACATTTAATGCACTTGCGGAACAGGAAGATTGTGCTTTTCTCCAAAACCACTTTCACGGTGATTTTTGGTTAAATTTCACCCGAAATCCACAACAATTTGTGCAGATACTCCTGGATGAAAACAAAACTATCTGGTGTGTTGTGGCTATCTCAATCCCAGATCTTGCTACAGCCTCTGTGTTTGTTTGTGTTTTCTGGACATTCTCTATGGACTTTACAGTTTTGAATGCATTTTAGCATGTAAGTTTTTGTTTTTAGCTGCCAAACGCTAATTGGTTCCACCTGGAGTCAAATCCTCCACACATTCGAGTTTTCTAGGAAGAAAGCTCCAGAAACCTGAGAAAACATGATATTTCTTTCTGTAAATATGACATTTGATGCATTTGCCAAACAGGAAGATTGTGCTTTCCTCCAAAACCACTTTCAGGGTGATTTTCAGGTTAAATTTCACTTCAAAACTACAACAATTTGTCCAGATACTCCTGGATGAAAACAAAAAGCTCTGGTGTGTTGTGGCTATCTCAATCCCAGATCTTGCTACAGCCTCTGTGTTTGCTTGTGTTTTCTGGACATTCTCTATGGACTTTGTGGTTTTGAATGCATTTTAGCATGTAAGTTTTTGTTTTTAGCTGCCAAACGCTAATTGGTTCCACCTGGAGTCAAATACTCCACACATTCCAGTTTTCTAGGAGGAAAGCTCCAGAAACCTGAGAAAACATGATCGTTCTTTCTGTAAACATGACATTGGATGCATTTGCCGAACAGGAAGATTGTGCTTTTCTCCAAAACGCTTTCCCGGTGATTTTTGGTTACATTTCACACGAAATCCACCACAATTTGTCCAGATACTCCTGGATGAAAACAAAACTATCTGGTGTGTTGTGGCTATCTCAATCCCAAATCTTGCTACAGCGTCTGTGGTGTTTGTGTTTTCTGGACATTCTCCATGGACTTTACGGTTTTGAATGCATTTTAGCATGTAAGTTTTTGTTTTTAGCTGCCAAACGCTAATTGGTTCCACCTGGAGTCAATTCCTCCACACATTCGAGTTTTCTAGGAAGAAAGTTCCAGAAACCTGAGAAAACATGATAGTTCTTTCTGTAAACATGACATTGTTTGCACTTGCAGAACAGGAAGATTGTGCTTTTCTCCAAAACCACTTTCACGGTGATTTTTGGTTAAATTTCACCCGAAATCCACAACAATTTGTGCAGATACTCCTGGATGAAAACAAAACTATCTGGTGTGTTGTGGCTATCTCAATCCCAGATCTTGCTACAGAATCTGTGTGTGTTTGTGTTTTCTGGACATTCTCTATGGACTTTACGGTTTTGAATGCATTTTAGCATGTAAGTTTTCGTTTTTAGTTGCCAAACGCTAATTGGTTCCACCTGGAGTCAAATCCTCCACACATTCCAGTTTTCTAGGAAGAAAGCTCCAGAAACCTGAGAAAACATGATAGTTCTTTCTCTAAACATGACATTGGATGCATTTGCCGAACAGGAAGATTGTGCTTTTCTCCAAAACCACTTTCACGGTGATTTTTTGGTTAAATTTCACTTCAAAACTACAGCAATTTTTCCAGACTCCTGGATGTAAGCAAAACTATCTGTTGTGTTGTGGCTATCTCAATCCCAGATCTTGCTACAGCCTCTGTGTTTGTTTGTGTTTTCTGGACATTCTCTATGGACTTTACGGTTTTGAATGCATTTTAGCATGTAAGTTTCTGTTTTTAGCTGCCAAACGCTAATTGGTTCCACCTGGAGTCAAATCCTCCACACATTCGAGTTTTCTAGGAAGAAAGCTCCAGAAACCTGAGAAAACATGATATTTCTTTCTGCAAACATGACATTGGATGCACTTGCCGAACAGGAAGATTGTGCTTTTCTCCAAAAGCACTTTCACGGTGATTTTTGGTTAAATTCCACCCGAAATCCACAACAATTTGTCCACATACACCTAGAGGAAAACAAAACTATCTGGTGTGTAGTGGCTGTCTCAATCCCAGATCTTGCTACAGCCTCTGTGTTTGTTTGTGTTTTCTGGACATTCTCTATGGACTTTCCGTTTTTGAATGCATTTTAGCATGTAAGTTTTCGTTTTTAGCTGCCAAACGCTAATTGGTTCCACCTGGAGTCAACTCCTCCACACATTCGAATTTTCTAGGAAGAAAGCTCCAGAAACCTGAGAAAACATGATATTTCTTTCTGTAAACACGACATTGGATGCACTTGCTGAACAGGAAGATTGTGATTTTCTCCAAAACCACTTTCACGGTGATTTTTGGTTAAATTTCACCCGAAATCCACAACAATTTGTGCAGAGACTCCTGGATGAAAACAAAAAGCTCTGGTGTGTTGTGGCTATCTCAATCCCAGATCTTGCTACAGCCTCTGTGTGTGTTTGTGTTTTCTGGACATTCTCTATGGACTTTACTGTTTCGAATGCATTTTAGCATGTAAGTTTTTGTTTTTAGCTGCCAAACGCTAATTGGTTCCACCTGGAGTCAAATACTCCACACATTCGAGTTTTCTAGGAAGAAAGCTCCAGAAACCTGAGAAAACATGATCGTTCTTTCTGTAAACATGACATTGGATGCATTTGCCGAACAGAAAGTTTGTGCTTTTCTCCAAAACCACTTTCACGGTGATTTTTGGTTAAATTCCACCTGAAATCCACAACAATTTGTGCAGATACTCCTGGATGAAAACAAAACTATCTGGTGTGTTGTGGCTATCTCAATCCCAGATCTTGCTACAGCCTCTGTGTGTGTTTGTGTTTTCTGGACATTCTCTATGGACTTTACGGTTTTGAATGCATTTTAGCATGTAAGTTTTTGTTTTTAGCTGGCAAACGCTAATTGGTTCCACCTGGAGTCAATTCCTCCACACATTCGAGTTTTCTAGGAAGAAAGCTCCAGAAACCTGAGAAAACATGATAGTTCTTTCTGTAAACATGACATTGGATGTACTTGCCGAACAGGAAGATTGTGCTTTTCTCCAAAACCACTTTCACGGTGATTTTAAGGTTAAATTTCACTTCAAAACAAAAACAATTTGTCCAGATACTCCTGGATGTAAGCAAAACTATCTGTTGTGTTGTGGCTATCTCAATCCCAGATCTTGCTACAGCCTCTGTGTGTGTTTGTGTTTTCTGGACATTCTCTATGGACTTTACGGTTTTGAATGCATTTTAGCATGTAAGTTTTTGTTTTTAGCTGCCAAACGCTAATTGGTTCCACCTGGAGTCAAATCCTGCACACATGGAGTTTTCTAGGAAGAAAGCTACAGAAACCTGAGAAAACATGATATTTCTTTCTGTAAACATGACATTGGATGCATTTGCTGAACAGGAAGATTGTGCTTTCCTCCAAAACCACTTTTAGGGTGATTTTCAGGTTAAATTTCACTTCAAAACTACAACAATTTGTCCAGATACTCCTGGATGAAAACAAAACTATCTGGTGATTTTTAGCTATCTCAATCCCAGATCTTGCTACAGCCTCTGTGTTTGTTTGTGTTTTCTGGACATTCTCTATGGACCTTACGGTTTTGAATGCATTTTAGCATGTAAGTTTTTGTTTTTAGCTGCCAAACGCTAATTGGTTCCACCTGGAGTCAATACTCCACACATTCAAGTTTTCTAGGACGAAAGCTCCAGAAACCTGAGAAAACATGATATTTCTTTCTGTAAACATGACATTGGATGCACTTGCCGAACAGGAAGATTGTGCTTTTCTCCAAAACCACTTTCACGGTGATTTTTGGTTAAATTCCACCCGAAATCCACAACAATTTGTCCAGATAAACCTAGATGAAAACAAAACTATCTGGTGTGTTGTGGCTATCTCAATCCCAGATCTTGCTGCAGCCTGTGTGTTTGTTTGTGTTTTCTGGACATTCTCTGTGGACTTGAAAGTTATGAATGCATTTTAGCATGTAAGTTTTTGTTTTTAGCTGCCAAACGCTAATTCGTTCCACCTGGGGTCAAATCCTGCGCATATTCGAGTTTTCTAGGAAGAAAGCTTCAGAAACCTGAGAAAACATGATATTTCTTTCTGTAAACATGACATTGGATGCACTTGCCGAACAGGAAGATTGTGCTTTTCTCCAAAACCACTTTCACGGTGTATTTTGGTTTAATTTCACTTCAAAACTACAACAATTTGTGCAGATACTCCTGGATGAAAACAAAACTATCTGGTGTGTTGTGGCTATCTCAATCCCAGATCTTGCTACAGCCTCTGTGTTTGTTTGTGTTTTCTGGACATTCTCTATGGACTTAAAAGTTATGAATGCATTTCAGCATGTAAGTTTTTGTTTTTAGCTGCCAAACGCTAATTGGTTCCACCTGGAGTCAAATCCTCCACACATTCGAGTTTTCTAGGAAGAAAGCTCCAGAAACCTGAGAAAACATGATATTTCTTTCTGCAAACATGACATTGGATGCACTTGCCGAACAGGAAGATTGTGCTTTTCTCCAAAAGCACTTTCACGGTGATTTTTGGTTAAATTCCACCCGAAATCCACAACAATTTGTCCACATACACCTAGAGGAAAACAAAACTATCTGGTGTGTAGTGGCTGTCTCAATCCCAGATCTTGCTACAGCCTCTGTGTTTGTTTGTGTTTTCTGGACATTCTCTATGGACTTTATGGTTTTGAATGCATTTTAGCATGTAAGTTTTCGTTTTTAGCTGCCAAACGCTAATTGGTTCCACCTGGAGTCAACTCCTCCACACATTCGAATTTTCTAGGAAGAAAGCTCCAGAAACCTGAGAAAACATGATATTTCTTTCTGTAAACACGACATTGGATGCACTTGCTGAACAGGAAGATTGTGATTTTCTCCAAAACCACTTTCACGGTGATTTTTGGTTAAATTTCACCCGAAATCCACAACAATTTGTGCAGATACTCCTGGATGAAAACAAAAAGCTCTGGTGTGTTGTGGCTATCTCAATCCCAGATCTTGCTACAGCCTCTGTGTGTGTTTGTGTTTTCTGGACATTCTCTATGGACTTTACTGTTTCGAATGCATTTTAGCATGTAAGTTTTTGTTTTTAGCTGCCAAACGCTAATTGGTTCCACCTGGAGTCAAATACTCCACACATTCGAGTTTTCTAGGAAGAAAGCTCCAGAAACCTGAGAAAACATGATCGTTCTTTCTGTAAACATGACATTGGATGCATTTGCCGAACAGAAAGTTTGTGCTTTTCTCCAAAACCACTTTCACGGTGATTTTTGGTTAAATTCCACCTGAAATCCACAACAATTTGTGCAGATACTCCTGGATGAAAACAAAACTATCTGGTGTGTTGTGGCTATCTCAATCCCAGATCTTGCTACAGCCTCTGTGTGTGTTTGTGTTTTCTGGACATTCTCTATGGACTTTACGGTTTTGAATGCATTTTAGCATGTAAGTTTTTGTTTTTAGCTGCCAAACGCTAATTGGTTCCACCTGGAGTCAAATCCTGCACACATGGAGTTTTCTAGGAAGAAAGCTACAGAAACCTGAGAAAACATGATATTTCTTTCTGTAAACATGACATTGGATGCATTTGCTGAACAGGAAGATTGTGCTTTCCTCCAAAACCACTTTTAGGGTGATTTTCAGGTTAAATTTCACTTCAAAACTACAACAATTTGTCCAGATACTCCTGGATGAAAACAAAACTATCTGGTGATTTTTAGCTATCTCAATCCCAGATCTTGCTACAGCCTCTGTGTTTGTTTGTGTTTTCTGGACATTCTCTATGGACCTTACGGTTTTGAATGCATTTTAGCATGTAAGTTTTTGTTTTTAGCTGCCAAACGCTAATTGGTTCCACCTGGAGTCAATACTCCACACATTCAAGTTTTCTAGGACGAAAGCTCCAGAAACCTGAGAAAACATGATATTTCTTTCTGTAAACATGACATTGGATGCACTTGCCGAACAGGAAGATTGTGCTTTTCTCCAAAACCACTTTCACGGTGATTTTTGGTTAAATTCCACCCGAAATCCACAACAATTTGTCCAGATAAACCTAGATGAAAACAAAACTATCTGGTGTGTTGTGGCTATCTCAATCCCAGATCTTGCTGCAGCCTGTGTGTTTGTTTGTGTTTTCTGGACATTCTCTGTGGACTTGAAAGTTATGAATGCATTTTAGCATGTAAGTTTTTGTTTTTAACTGCCAAACGCTAATTCGTTCCACCTGGGGTCAAATCCTGCGCATATTCGAGTTTTCTAGGAAGAAAGCTTCAGAAACCTGAGAAAACATGATATTTCTTTCTGTAAACATGACATTGGATGCACTTGCCGAACAGGAAGATTGTGCTTTTCTCCAAAACCACTTTCACGGTGTATTTTGGTTTAATTTCACTTCAAAACTACAACAATTTGTGCAGATACTCCTGGATGAAAACAAAACTATCTGGTGTGTTGTGGCTATCTCAATCCCAGATCTTGCTACAGCCTCTGTGTTTGTTTGTGTTTTCTGGACATTCTCTATGGACTTAAAAGTTATGAATGCATTTCAGCATGTAAGTTTTTGTTTTTAGCTGCCAAACGCTAATTGGTTCCACCTGGAGTCAAATCCTCCACACATTCGAGTTTTCTAGGAAGAAAGCTCCAGAAACCTGAGAAAACATGATATTTCTTTCTGCAAACATGACATTGGATGCACTTGCCGAACAGGAAGATTGTGCTTTTCTCCAAAAGCACTTTCACGGTGATTTTTGGTTAAATTCCACCCGAAATCCACAACAATTTGTCCACATACACCTAGAGGAAAACAAAACTATCTGGTGTGTAGTGGCTGTCTCAATCCCAGATCTTGCTACAGCCTCTGTGTTTGTTTGTGTTTTCTGGACATTCTCTATGGACTTTATGGTTTTGAATGCATTTTAGCATGTAAGTTTTCGTTTTTAGCTGCCAAACGCTAATTGGTTCCACCTGGAGTCAACTCCTCCACACATTCGAATTTTCTAGGAAGAAAGCTCCAGAAACCTGAGAAAACATGATATTTCTTTCTGTAAACACGACATTGGATGCACTTGCTGAACAGGAAGATTGTGATTTTCTCCAAAACCACTTTCACGGTGATTTTTGGTTAAATTTCACCCGAAATCCACAACAATTTGTGCAGATACTCCTGGATGAAAACAAAAAGCTCTGGTGTGTTGTGGCTATCTCAATCCCAGATCTTGCTACAGCCTCTGTGTGTGTTTGTGTTTTCTGGACATTCTCTATGGACTTTACTGTTTCGAATGCATTTTAGCATGTAAGTTTTTGTTTTTAGCTGCCAAACGCTAATTGGTTCCACCTGGAGTCAAATACTCCACACATTCGAGTTTTCTAGGAAGAAAGCTCCAGAAACCTGAGAAAACATGATCGTTCTTTCTGTAAACATGACATTGGATGCATTTGCCGAACAGAAAGTTTGTGCTTTTCTCCAAAACCACTTTCACGGTGATTTTTGGTTAAATTCCACCTGAAATCCACAACAATTTGTGCAGATACTCCTGGATGAAAACAAAACTATCTGGTGTGTTGTGGCTATCTCAATCCCAGATCTTGCTACAGCCTCTGTGTGTGTTTGTGTTTTCTGGACATTCTCTATGGACTTTACGGTTTTGAATGCATTTTAGCATGTAAGTTTTTGTTTTTAGCTGCCAAACGCTAATTGGTTCCACCTGGAGTCAAATCCTGCACACATGGAGTTTTCTAGGAAGAAAGCTACAGAAACCTGAGAAAACATGATATTTCTTTCTGTAAACATGACATTGGATGCATTTGCTGAACAGGAAGATTGTGCTTTCCTCCAAAACCACTTTTAGGGTGATTTTCAGGTTAAATTTCACTTCAAAACTACAACAATTTGTCCAGATACTCCTGGATGAAAACAAAACTATCTGGTGATTTTTAGCTATCTCAATCCCAGATCTTGCTACAGCCTCTGTGTTTGTTTGTGTTTTCTGGACATTCTCTATGGACCTTACGGTTTTGAATGCATTTTAGCATGTAAGTTTTTGTTTTTAGCTGCCAAACGCTAATTGGTTCCACCTGGAGTCAATACTCCACACATTCAAGTTTTCTAGGACGAAAGCTCCAGAAACCTGAGAAAACATGATATTTCTTTCTGTAAACATGACATTGGATGCACTTGCGGAACAGGAAGATTGTGCTTTTCTCCAAAACCACTTTCACGGTGATTTTTGGTTAAATTCCACCCGAAATCCACAACAATTTGTCCAGATAAACCTAGATGAAAACAAAACTATCTGGTGTGTTGTGGCTATCTCAATCCCAGATCTTGCTACAGCCTGTGTGTTTGTTTGTGTTTTCTGGACATTCTCTGTGGACTTGAAAGTTATGAATGCATTTTAGCATGTAAGTTTTTGTTTTTAGCTGCCAAACGCTAATTCGTTCCACCTGGGGTCAAATCCTGCGCATATTCGAGTTTTCTAGGAAGAAAGCTTCAGAAACCTGAGAAAACATGATATTTCTTTCTGTAAACATGACATTGGATGCACTTGCCGAACAGGAAGATTGTGCTTTTCTCCAAAACCACTTTCACGGTGTATTTTGGTTTAATTTCACTTCAAAACTACAACAATTTGTGCAGATACTCCTGGATGAAAACAAAACTATCTGGTGTGTTGTGGCTATCTCAATCCCAGATCTTGCTACAGCCTCTGTGTTTGTTTGTGTTTTCTGGACATTCTCTATGGACTTAAAAGTTATGAATGCATTTCAGCATGTAAGTTTTTGTTTTTAGCTGCCAAACGCTAATTGGTTCCACCTGGAGTCAAATCCTCCACACATTCGAGTTTTCTAGGAAGAAAGCTCCAGAAACCTGAGAAAACATTATATTTCTTTCTGTAAACATGACATTGGATGCATTTGCCGAACAGGAAGATTGTGCTTTTCTACAAAACCACTTTCACGGTGATTTTTGGTTAAATTCCACCCGAAATCCACAACAATTGGTACAGAAACACCTAGATGTAAACAAAACTATCTGGTGTGTTGTGGCTATCTCAATCCCAGATCTTGCTACAGCCTCTGTGTTTGTTTGTGTTTTCTGGACATTCTCTGTGGACTTGAAAGTTATGAATGCATTTTAGCATGTAAGTTTTTGTTTTTAACTGCCAAACGCTAATTCGTTCCACCTGAGGTCAAATCCTGCGCACATTCGAGTTTTCTAGGAAGAAAGCTTCAGAAACCTGAGAAAACATGATATTTCTTTCTGTAAACATGACATTGGATGCATTTGCCGAACAGGACGATTGTGCTTTTCTCCAAAACCACTTTCACGGTGTATTTTGGTTAAATTTCACTTCAAAACTACAACAATTTGTCCAGATACTCCTGGATGTAAGCAAAACTATCTGCTGTGTTGTGGTTATCTCAATCCCAGATCTTGCTACAGCTTCTGTGTGTGTTTGTGTTTTCTGGACATTCTCTATGGACTTTACGGTTTTGAATGCATTTTAGCATGTAAGTTTTTGTTTTTAGCTGCCAAACGCTAATTGGTTCCACCTGGAGTCAAATCCTGCACACATTCGAGTTTTCTAGGAAGAAAGCTCTAGAAACCTGAGAAAACATGATATTTCTTTCTGTAAACATGACATTGTTTGCATTTGCCGAACAGGAAGATTGTGCTTTCCTCCAAAACCACTTTCAGGGTGATTTTTGGTTAAATTTCACCCGAAATCCACAACAATTTGTGCAGATACTCCTGGATGTAAACAAAACTATCTGGTGTGTTGTGGCTATCTCAATCCCAGATCTTGCTACAGCCTCTGTGTGTGTTTGTGTTTTCTGGACATTCTCTATGGACTTTACTGTTTCGAATGCATTTTAGCATGTAAGTTTTTGTTTTTAGCTGCCAAACGCTAATTGGTTCCACCTGGAGTCAAATACTCCACACATTCGAGTTTTCTAGGAAGAAAGCTCCAGAAACCTGAGAAAACATGATCGTTCTTTCTGTAAACATGACATTGGATGCATTTGCCGAACAGAAAGTTTGTGCTTTTCTCCAAAACCACTTTCACGGTGATTTTTGGTTAAATTCCACCTGAAATCCACAACAATTTGTGCAGATACTCCTGGATGAAAACAAAACTATCTGGTGTGTTGTGGCTATCTCAATCCCAGATCTTGCTACAGCCTCTGTGTGTGTTTGTGTTTTCTGGACATTCTCTATGGACTTTACGGTTTTGAATGCATTTTAGCATGTAAGTTTTTGTTTTTAGCTGCCAAACGCTAATTGGTTCCACCTGGAGTCAAATCCTGCACACATTCGAGTTTTCTAGGAAGAAAGCTCCAGAAACCTGAGAAAACATGATAGTTCTTTCTGTAAACATGACATTGGATGTACTTGCCGAACAGGAAGATTGTGCTTTTCTCCAAAACCACTTTCAGGGTGATTTTAAGGTTAAATTTCACTTCAAAACAAAAACAATTTGTCCAGATACTCCTGGATGTAAGCAAAACTATCTGTTGTGTTGTGGCTATCTCAATCCCAGATCTTGCTACAGCCTCTGTGTGTGTTTGTGTTTTCTGGACATTCTCTATGGACTTTACGGTTTTGAATGCATTTTAGCATGTAAGTTTTTGTTTTTAGCTGCCAAACGCTAATTGGTTCCACCTGGAGTCAAATCCTGCACACATGGAGTTTTCTAGGAAGAAAGCTCCAGAAACCTGAGAAAACATGATATTTCTTTCTGTAAACATGACATTGGATGCATTTGCTGAACAGGAAGATTGTGCTTTCCTCCAAAACCACTTTTAGGGTGATTTTCAGGTTAAATTTCACTTCAAAACTACAACAATTTGTCCAGATACTCCTGGATGAAAACAAAACTATCTGGTGATTTTTAGCTATCTCAATCGCAGATCTTGCTACAGCCTCTGTGTTTGTTTGTGTTTTCTGGACATTCTCTATGGACCTTACGGTTTTGAATGCATTTTAGCATGTAAGTTTTTGTTTTTAGCTGCCAAACGCTAATTGGTTCCACCTGGAGTCAATACTCCACACATTCAAGTTTTCTAGGACGAAAGCTCCAGAAACCTGAGAAAACATGATATTTCTTTCTGTAAACATGACATTGGATGCACTTGCCGAACAGGAAGATTGTGCTTTTCTCCAAAACCACTTTCACGGTGATTTTTGGTTAAATTCCACCCGAAATCCACAACAATTTGTCCAGATAAACCTAGATGAAAACAAAACTATCTGGTGTGTTGTGGCTACCTCAATCCCAGATCTTGCTACAGCCTGTGTGTTTGTTTGTGTTTTCTGGACATTCTCTGTGGACTTGAAAGTTATGAATGCATTTTAGCATGTAAGTTTTTGTTTTTAGCTGCCAAACGCTAATTCGTTCCACCTGGGGTCAAATCCTGCGCATATTCGAGTTTTCTAGGAAGAAAGCTTCAGAAACCTGAGAAAACATGATATTTCTTTCTGTAAACATGACATTGGATGCACTTGCCGAACAGGAAGATTGTGCTTTTCTCCAAAACCACTTTCACGGTGATTTTTATTTAAATTTCACTTCAAAACTACAACAATTTGTCCAGATACTCCTGGATGTAAACAAAACTATCTGGTGTGTTGTGGCTATCTCAATCCCAGATCTTGCTACAGCCTCTGTGTTTGTTTGTGTTTTCTGGACATTCTCTATGGACTTAAAAGTTATGAATGCATTTCAGCATGTAAGTTTTTGTTTTTAGCTGCCAAACGCTAATTGGTTCCACCTGGAGTCAAATCCTCCACACATTCGAGTTTTCTAGGAAGAAAGCTCCAGAAACCTGAGAAAACATTATATTTCTTTCTGTAAACATGACATTGGATGCATTTGCCGAACAGGAAGATTGTGCTTTTCTCCAAAACCACTTTCACGGTGATTTTTGGTTAAATTCCACCCGAAATCCACAACAATTGGTACAGAAACACCTAGATGTAAACAAAACTATCTGGTGTGTTGTGGCTATCTCAATCCCAGATCTTGCTACAGCCTCTGTGTTTGTTTGTGTTTTCTGGACATTCTCTGTGGACTTGAAAGTTATGAATGCATTTTAGCATGTAAGTTTTTGTTTTTAACTGCCAAACGCTAATTCGTTCCACCTGAGGTCAAATCCTGCGCACATTCGAGTTTTCTAGGAAGAAAGCTTCAGAAACCTGAGAAAACATGATATTTCTTTCTGTAAACATGACATTGGATGCATTTGCCGAACAGGACGATTGTGCTTTTCTCCAAAACCACTTTCACGGTGTATTTTGGTTAAATTTCACTTCAAAACTACAACAATTTGTCCAGATACTCCTGGATGTAAGCAAAACTATCTGCTGTGTTGTGGTTATCTCAATCCCAGATCTTGCTACAGCTTCTGTGTTTGTTTGTGTTTTCTGGACATTCTCTATGGACTTTACGGTTTTGAATGCATTTTAGCATGTAAGTTTTTGTTTTTAGCTGCCAAACGCTAATTGGTTCCACCTGGAGTCAAATCCTGCACACATTCGAGTTTTCTAGGAAGAAAGCTCTAGAAACCTGAGAAAACATGATATTTCTTTCTGTAAACATGACATTGTTTGCATTTGCCGAACAGGAAGATTGTGCTTTCCTCCAAAACCACTTTCAGGGTGATTTTTAGGTTAAATTTCACTTCAAAACCACAACAATTTTTCCAGATACTCCTGTATGTAAGCAAAACTATCTGTTGTGTTGTGGCTATCTCAATCCCAGATCTTGCTACAGCCTCTGTGTGTGTTTATGTTTTCTGGACATTCTCTATGGACTTTACGGTTTTGAATGCATTTTAGCATGTAAGTTTTTGATTTTAGCTGCCAAACGCTAATTGGTTCCACCTGGAGTCAAATCCTCCACACATTCGAGTTTTCTAGGAAGAAAGCTTCAGAAACCTGAGAAAACATGATATTTCTTTCTGTAAACATGACATTGGATGCATTTGCCAAACAGGAAGATTGTGCTTTCCTCCAAAACCACTTTCAGGGTGATTTTCAGGTTAAATTTCACTTCAAAACTACAACAATTTGTCCAGATACTCCTGGATGAAAACAAAACTATCTGGTGTGTTGTGGCTATCTGAATCCCAGATCTTGCTACAGCCTCTGTGTTTGTTTGTGTTTTCTGGACATTCTCTATGGACTTTGTGGTTTTGAATGCATTTTAGCATGTAAGTTTCTGTTTTTAGCTGCCAAACGCTAATTGGTTCCACCTGGAGTCAAATACTCCACACATTCCAGTTTTCTAGGAGGAAAGCTCCAGAAACCTGAGAAAACATGATAGTTTTTTCTGTAAACATGACATTGGATGCACTTGCCGAACAGGAAGATTGTGCTTTTCTCCAAAACGCTTTCACGGTGATTTTTGGTTAAATTTCACACGAAATCCACCACAATTTGTCCAGATACTCCTGGATGAAAACAAAACTATCTGGTGTGTTGTGGCTATCTCAATCCCAGATCTTGCTACAGCGTCTGTGGTGTTTGTGTTTTCTGGACATTCTCCATGGACTTTACGGTGTTGAATGCATTTTAGCATGTAAGTTTTTGTTTTTAGCTGCCAAACGCTAATTGGTTCCACCTGGAGTCAATTCCTCCACACATTCGAGTTTTCTAGGAAGAAAGCTCCAGAAACCTGAGAAAACATGATAGTTCTTTCTGTAAACATGACATTGGATGCACTTGCGGAACAGGAAGATTGTGCTTTTCTCCAAAACCACTTTCACGGTGATTTTTGGTTAAATTTCACCCGAAATCCACAACAATTTGTGCAGATACTCCTGGATGAAAACAAAACTATCTGGTGTGTTGTGGCTATCTCAATCCCAGATCTTGCTACAGCCTCTGTGTTTGTTTGTGTTTTCTGGACATTCTCTATGGACTTTACAGTTTTGAATGCATTTTAGCATGTAAGTTTTTGTTTTTAGCTGCCAAACGCTCATTGGTTCCACCTGGAGTCAAATCCTCCACACATTCGAGTTTTCTAGGAAGAAAGCTCCAGAAACCTGAGAAAACATGATATTTCTTTCTGTAAACATGACATTGGATGCATTTGCCAAACAGGAAGATTGTGCTTTCCTTCAAAACCACTTTCAGGGTGATTTTCAGGTTAAATTTCACTTCAAAACTACAACAATTTGTCCAGATACTCCTGGATGAAAACAAAACTATCTGGTGTGTTGTGGCTATCTCAATCCCAGATCTTGCTACAGCCTCTGTGTTTGCTTGTGTTTTCTGGACATTCTCTATGGACTTTGTGGTTTTGAATGCATTTTAGCATGTAAGATTTTGTTTTTAGCTGCCAAACGCTAATTGGTTCCACCTGGAGTCAAATACTCCACACATTCCAGTTTTCTAGGAGGAAAGCTCCAGAAACCTGAGAAAACATGATCGTTCTTTCTGTAAACATGACATTGGATGCATTTGCCGAAGAGGAAGATTGTGCTTTTCTCCAAAACGCTTTCACGGTGATTTTTGGTTACATTTCACACGAAATCCACCACAATTTGTCCAGATACTCCTGGATGAAAACAAAACTATCTGGTGTGTTGTGGCTATCTCAATCCCAAATCTTGCTACAGCGTCTGTGGTGTTTGTGTTTTCTGGACATTCTCCATGGACTTTACGGTGTTGAATGCATTTTAGCATGTAAGTTTTTGTTTTTAGCTGCCAAACGCTAATTGGTTCCACCTGGAGTCAATTCCTCCACACATTCGAGTTTTCTAGGAAGAAAGCTCCAGAAACCTGAGAAAACATGATAGTTCTTTCTGTAAACATGACATTGGATGCACTTGCGGAACAGGAAGATTGTGCTTTTCTCCAAAACCACTTTCACGGTGATTTTTGGTTAAATTTCACCCGAAATCCACAACAATTTGTGCAGATACTCCTGGATGAAAACAAAACTATCTGGTGTGTTGTGGCTATCTCAATCCCAGATCTTGCTACAGCCTCTGTGTGTGTTTGTGTTTTCTGGACATTCTCTATGGACTTTACTGTTTCGAATGCATTTTAGCATGTAAGTTTTTGTTTTTAGCTGCCAAACGCTAATTGGTTCCACCTGGAGTCAAATCCTCCACACATTCGAGTTTTCTAGGAAGAAAGCTCCAGAAACCTGAGAAAACATGATAGTTCTTTCTGTAAACATGACATTGGATGCATTTGCCGAACAGGAAGATTGTGCTTTCCTCCAAAACCACTTTTAGGGTGATTTTCAGGTTAAATTTCACTTCAAAACTACAACAATTTGTCCAGATACTCCTGGATGAAAACAAAACTATCTGGTGATTTTTAGCTATCTCAATTCCAGATCTTGCTACAGCCTGTGTGTTTGTTTGTGTTTTCTGGACATTCTCTATGGACTTTACGGTTTTGAATGCATTTTAGCATGTAAGTTTTTGTTTTTAGCTGCCAAACGCTAATTGTTTCCACCTGGAGTCAATACTCCACACATTCAAGTTTTCTAGGACGAAAGCTCCAGAAACCTGAGAAAACATGATATTTCTTTCTGTAAACATGACATTGGATGCACTTGCCGAACAGGAAGATTGTGCTTTTCTCCAAAACCACTTTCACGGTGATTTTTGGTTAAATTCCACCCGAAATCCACAACAATTTGTCCAGATAAACCTAGATGAAAACAAAACTATCTGGTGTGTTGTGGCTATCTCAATCCCAGATCTTGCTACAGCCTCTGTGTTTGTTTGTGTTTTCTGGACATTCTCTATGGACTTAAAAGTTATGAATGCATTTCAGCATGTAAGTTTTTGTTTTTAGCTGCCAAACGCTAATTGGTTCCACCTGGGGTCAAATCCTCCACACATTCGAGTTTTCTAGGAAGAAAGCTCCAGAAACCTGAGAAAACATTATATTTCTTTCTGTAAACATGACATTGGATGCATTTGCCGAACAGGAAGATTGTGCTTTTCTCCAAAACCACTTTCACGGTGATTTTTGGTTAAATTCCACCCGAAATCCACAACAATTTGTACAGAAACACCTAGATGTAAACAAAACTATCTGGTGTGTTGTGGCTATCTCAATCCCAGATCTTGCTACAGCTTCTGTGTTTGTTTGTGTTTTCTGGACATTCTCTATGGACTTTACGGTTTTGAATGCATTTTAGCATGTAAGGTTTTGTTTTTAGCTGCCAAACGCTAATTGGTTCCACCTGGAGTCAAATCCTGCACACATTCGAGTTTTCTAGGAAGAAAGCTCTAGAAACCTGAGAAAACATGATAGTTCTTTCTGTAAACATGACATTGGATGCATTTGCCGAACAGGAAGATTGTGCTTTTCTCCAAAACCACTTTCAGGGTGATTTTCAGGTTAAATTTCACTTCAAAACCACAACAATTTGTCCGGATACTCCTTTATGTAAGCAAAACTATCTGTTGTGTTGTGGCTATCTCAATCCCAGATCTTGCTACAGCCCTGTGTGTGTTTATGTTTTCTGGACATTCTCTATGGACTTTACGGTTTTGAATGCATTTTAGCATGTAAGTTTTTGTTTTTAGATGCCAAACGCTAATTGGTTCCACCTGGAGTCAAATACTCCACACATTCGAGTTTTCTAGGAAGAAAGCTCCAGAAACCTGAGAAAACATGATATTTCTTTCTGTAAACATGACATTGGATGCATTTGCCAAACAGGAAGATTGTGCTTTCCTCCAAAACCACTTTCAGGGTGATTTTCAGGTTAAATTTCACTTCAAAACTACAACAATTTGTCCAGATACTCCTGGATGAAAACAAAACTATCTGGTGTGTTGTGGCTATCTCAATCCCAGATCTTGCTACAGCCTCTGTGTTTCTTTGTGTTTTCTGGACATTCTCTATGGACTTTACGGTTTTGAATGCATTTTAGCATGTAAGTTTCTGTTTTTAGCTGCCAAACGCTAATTGGTTCCACCTGGAGTCAAATACTCCACACATTCCAGTTTTCTAGGAGGAAAGCTCCAGAAACCTGAGAAAACATGATAGTTCTTTCTGTAAACATGACATTGGATGCACTTGCCGAACAGGAAGATTGTGCTTTTCTCCAAAACGCTTTCACGGTGATTTTTGGTTAAATTTCACACGAAATCCACCACAATTTGTCCAGATACTCCTGGATGAAAATAAAACTATCTGGTGTGTTTTGGCTATCTCAATCCCAAATCTTACTACAGCGTCTGTGGTGTTTGTGTTTTCTGGACATTCTCCATGGACTTTACGGTTTTGAATGCATTTTAGCATGTAAGTTTTTGTTTTTAGCTGCCAAACGCTCATTGGTTCCACCTGGAGTCAAATCCTGCACAAATTCGAGTTTTCTAGGAAGAAAGCTCCAGAAACCTGAGAAAACATGATATTTCTTTCTGTAAACATGACATTGGATGCATTTGCCAAACAGGAAGATTGTGCTTTTCTCCAAAACCACTTTCACGGTGATTTTTGGTTAAATTCCACCTTAAATCCACAACAATTTGTGCAGATACTCCTGGATGAAAACAAAACTATCTGGTGTGTTGTGGCTGTCTCAATCCCAGATCTTGCTACAGCCTCTGTGTGTGGTTGTGTTTTCCTTACATTCTCTATGGACTTTAGGATTTTGAATGCATTTTAGCATGTAAGTTTTTGTTTTTAGCTGCCAAACGCTAATTGGTTCCACCTGGAGTCAAATCCTGCACACATTCGAGTTTTCTAGGAAGAAAGCTCCAGAAACCTGAGAAAACATGATAGTTCTTTCTGTAAACATGACATTGGATGCATTTGCCGAACAGGAAGATTGTGCTTTTCTCCAAAACCACTTTCAGGGTGATTTTAAGGTTAAATTTCACTTCAAAACAAAAAGAATTTGTCCAGATACTCCTGGATGAAAACAAAACTATCTGGTGTGTTGTGGCTATCTCAATAACAGATCTTGCTACAGCCTCTGTGTGTGTTTGTGTTTTCTGGAAATTCTCTGTGGACTTGAAAGTTATGAATGCATTTTAGCATGTAAGTTTTTGTTTTTAGCTGCCAAACGCTAATTCGTTCCACCTGGAGTGAATTCCTGCACACATTCGAGTTTTCTAGGAGGAAAGCTTCAGAAACCTGAGAAAACATGATATTTCTTTCTGTAAACATGACATTGGATGCATTTGCCGAACAGGACGATTGTGCTTTTCTCCAAAACCAGTTTCAGGGTGATTTTCAGGTTAAATTTCACTTCAAAACTACAACAATTTGTCCAGATACTCCTGGATGTAAGCAAAACTATCTGTTGTGTTGTGGCTATCTCAATCCCAGATCTTGCTACAGCCTCTGTGTGTGTTTGTGTTTTCTGGACATTCTCTATGGACTTTATGGTTTTGAATGCATTTTAGCATGTAAGTTTTTGTTTTTAGCTGCCAAACGCTAATTGGTTCCACCTGGAGTCAAATAATCCACACATCGAGTTTTCTAGGAAGAAAGCTCCTGAAACCTGAGAAAACATGATATTTCTTTCTGTAAACATGACATTGGATGCATTTGCCAAACAGGAAGATTGTGATTTCCTCCAAAACCACTTTCAGGGTGATTTTCAGGTTAAATTTCACTTCAAAACTACAACAATTTGTCCAGATACTCCTGGATGAAAACAAAACTATCTGGTGTGTTTTGGCTATCTCAATCCCAAATCTTACTACAGCGTCTGTGGTGTTTGTGTTTTCTGGACATTCTCCATGGACTTTACGGTTTTGAATGCATTTTAGCATGTAAGTTTTTGTTTTTAGCTGCCAAACGCTAATTGGTTCCACCTGGAGTCAAATCCTGCACAAATTCGAGTTTTCTAGGAAGAAAGCTCCAGAAACCTGAGAAAACATGATATTTCTTTCTATAAACATGACATTGGATGCATTTGCCAAACAGGAAGATTGTGCTTTTCTCCAAAACCACTTTCACGGTGATTTTTGGTTAAATTCCACCTTAAATCCACAACAATTTGTGCAGATACTCCTGGATGAAAACAAAACTATCTGGTGTGTTGTGGCTGTCTCAATCCCAGATCTTGCTACAGCCTCTGTGTGTGGTTGTGTTTTCCTTACATTCTCTATGGACTTTAGGATTTTGAATGCATTTTAGCATGTAAGTTTTTGTTTTTAGCTGCCAAACGCTAATTGGTTCCACCTGGAGTCAAATCCTGCACACATTCGAGTTTTCTAGGAAGAAAGCTCCAGAAACCTGAGAAAACATGATAGTTCTTTCTCTAAACATGACATTGGATGCATTTGCCGAACAGGAAGATTGTGCTTTTCTCCAAAACCACTTTCAGGGTGATTTTAAGGTTAAATTTCACTTCAAAACAAAAACAATTTGTCCAGATACTCCTGGATGAAAACAAAACTATCTGGTGTGTTGTGGCTATCTCAATAACAGATCTTGCTACAGCCTCTGTGTGTGTTTGTGTTTTCTGGAAATTCTCTGTGGACTTGAAAGTTATGAATGCATTTTAGCATGTAAGTTTTTGTTTTTAGCTGCCAAACGCTAATTCGTTCCACCTGGAGTGAATTCCTGCACACATTCGAGTTTTCTAGGAGGAAAGCTTCAGAAACCTGAGAAAACATGATATTTCTTTCTGTAAACATGACATTGGATGCATTTGCCGAACAGGACGATTGTGCTTTTCTCCAAAACCAGTTTCAGGGTGATTTTCAGGTTAAATTTCACTTCAAAACTACAACAATTTGTCCAGATACTCCTGGATGTAAGCAAAACTATCTGTTGTGTTGTGGCTATCTCAATCCCAGATCTTGCTACAGCCTCTGTGTGTGTTTGTGTTTTCTGGACATTCTCTATGGACTTTACGGTTTTGAATGCATTTTAGCATGTAAGTTTTTGTTTTTAGCTGCCAAACGCTAATTGGTTCCACCTGGAGTCAAATAATCCACACATCGAGTTTTCTAGGAAGAAAGCTCCTGAAACCTGAGAAAACATGATATTTCTTTCTGTAAACATGACATTGGATGCATTTGCCAAACAGGAAGATTGTGATTTCCTCCAAAACCACTTTCAGGGTGATTTTCAGGTTAAATTTCACTTCAAAACTACAACAATTTGTCCAGATACTCCTGGATGAAAACAAAACTATCTGGTGTGTTGTGGCTATCTCAATCCCAGATCTTGCTACAGCCTCTGTGTGTGGTTGTGTTTTCCTTACATTCTCTATGGACTTTAGGATTTTGAATGCATTTTAGCATGTATGTTTTTGTTTTTAGCTGCCAAACGCTAATTGGTTACACCTGGAGTCAAATCCTGCACACATTCGAGTTTTCTAGGAAGAAAGCTCCAGAAACCTGAGAAAACATGATAGTTCTTTCTGTAAACATGACATTGGATGCATTTGCCGAACAGGAAGATTGTGCTTTTCTCCAAAACCACTTTCACGGTGATTTTTGGTTAAATTGCACCCGAAATCCACAACAATTGGTACAGAAACACCTAGATGTAAACAAAACTATCTGGTGTGTTGTGGCTATCTCAATCCCAGATCTTGCTACAGCATCTGTGGTGTTTGTGTTTTCTGGACATTCTCCATGGACTTTACGGTTTTGAATGCATTTTAGCATGTA
The DNA here is from genome assembly GCF_964237555.1 of Oryctolagus cuniculus. Classification (NCBI taxonomy): domain Eukaryota; kingdom Metazoa; phylum Chordata; class Mammalia; order Lagomorpha; family Leporidae; genus Oryctolagus; species Oryctolagus cuniculus. The sequence continues at coordinate 120,449,115 of NC_091439.1, forward strand.
AGTTTTTGTTTTTAGCTGCCAAACGCTAATTGGTTCCACCTGGAGTCAATTCCTCCACACATTCGAGTTTTCTAGGAAGAAAGCTCCAGAAACCTGAGAAAACATGATAGTTCTTTCTGTAAACATGACATTGGATGCATTTGCCAAACAGGAAGATTGTGCTTTTCTCCAAAACCACTTTCTGGGTGATTTTTAGGTTAAATTTCACTTCAAAACTACAACAATTTGTGCAGATACTCCTGGATGTAAACAAAACTATGTGGTGTGTTGTGCCTATCTCAATGCCAGATCTTGCTACAGCCTCTGTGTTTGTTTGTGTTTTCTGGACATTCTCTATGGACTTTACAGTTTTGAATGCATTTTAGCATGTAAGTTTCTGTTTTTAGCTGCCAAATGCTAATTGGTTCCACCTGGAGTCAAATCCTCCACACATTCGAGTTTTCTAGGAAGAAAGCTTCAGAAACCTCTGAAAACATGATATTTCTTTCTGCAAACATGACATTGGATGCACTTGCCGAACAGGAGGATTGTGCTTTTCTCGAAAAGCACTTTCACGGTGATTTTTGGTTAAATTCCACCCGAAATCCACAACAATTTGTCCAGATACACCTAGAGGAAAACAAAACTATCTGGTGTGTTGTGGCTGTCTCAATCCCAGATCTTGCTACAGCCTCTGTGTGTGTTTGTGTTTTCTGGACATTCTCTATGGACTTTACGGTTTTGAATGCATTTTAGCATGTAAGTTTTCGTTTTTAGCTGCCAAACGCTAATTGGTTCCACCTGGAGTCAATTCCTCCACACATTCGAATTTTCTAGGAAGAAAGCTCCAGAAACCTGAGAAAACATGATAGTTCTTTCTGTAAACACGACATTGGATGCACTTGCTGAACAGGAAGATTGTGATTTTCTCCAAAACCACTTTCACGGTGATTTTTGGTTAAATTTCACCCGAAATCCACAACAATTTGTCCAGATACTCCTGGATGTAAACAAAACTATCTGGTGTGTTGTGGCTATCTCAATCCCAGATCTTGCTACAGCCTCTGTGTGTGTTTGTGTTTTCTGGACATTCTCTATGGACTTTACGGTTTTGAATGCATTTTAGCATGTAAGTTTTTGTTTTTAGCTGCCAAACGCTAATTGGTTCCACCTGGAGTCAAATCCTCCACACATTCGAGTTTTCTAGGAAGAAAGCTCCAGAAACCTGAGAAAACATGATCGTTCTTTCTGTAAACATGACATTGGATGCACTTACGGAACAGGAAGATTGTGCTTTTCTCCAAAACCACTTTCACGGTGATTTTTGGTTAAATTTCACACGAAATCCACAACAATTTGTGCAGATACTCCTGGATGAAAACAAAACTATCTGGTGTGTTGTGGCTATCTCAATCCCAGATCTTGCTACAGCCTCTGTGTGTGTTTGTGTTTTCTGGACATTCTCTATGGACTTGAAAGTTATGAATGCATTTTAGCATGTAAGTTTTTGTTTTTAGCTGCCAAACGCTAATTCGTTCCACCTGGAGTGAATTCCTGCACACATTCGAGTTTTCTAGGAAGAAAGCTTCAGAAACCTGAGAAAACATGACATTTCTTTCTGTAAACATGACATTGGATGCATTTGCCGAACAGGAAGATTGTGCTTTTCTCCAAAACCAATTTCACTGTGATTTTTGGTTAAATTCCACCCGAAATCCACCACAATTTGTCCATATACTCCTGGATGAAAATAAAACTATCTGGTGTGTTGTGGCTATCTAAATCCCAAATCTTGCTACAGCGTCTGTGGTGTTTGTGTTTTCTGGACATTCTCCATGGACTTTACGGTTTTGAATGCATTTTAGCATGTAAGTTTTTGTTTTTAGCTGCCAAACGCTAATTGGTTCCACCTGGAGTCAATTCCTCCACACATTCGAGTTTTCTAGGAAGAAAGCTCCAGAAACCTGAGAAAACATGATAGTTCTTTCTGTAAACATGACATTGGATGCATTTGCCAAACAGGAAGATTGTGCTTTTCTCCAAAACCACTTTCAGGGTGATTTTTGGTTAAATTTCACCCGAAATCCACAACAATTTGTGCAGATACTCCTGGATGAAAACAAAACTATCTGGTGTGTTGTGGCTATCTCAATCCCAGATCGTGCTACAGCCTCTGTGTTTGCTTGTGTTTTCTGGACATTCTCTATGGACTTGAAAGTTATGAATGCATTTTAGCATGTAAGTTTTTGTTTTTAGCTGCCAAACGCTAATTGGTTCCACCTGGAGTCAAATCCTCCACACATTCGAGTTTTCTAGGAAGAAAGCTCCAGAAACCTGAGAAAACATGATATTTCTTTCTGTAAACATGACATTGGATGCATTTGCCAAACAGGAAGATTGTGCTTTCCTCCAAAACCACTTTCAGGGTGATTTTCAGGTTAAATTTCACTTCAAAACTACAACAATTTATCCAGATACTCCTGGATGAAAACAAAACTATCTGGTGTGTTGTGGCTATCTCAATCCCAAATCTTGCTACAGCGTCTGTGGTGTTTGTGTTTTCTGGACATTCTCCATGGACTTTACGGTTTTGAATGCATTTTAGCATGTAAGTTTTTGTTTTTAGCTGCCAAACGCTAATTGGTTCCACCTGGAGTCAAATCCTGCACACATTCGAGTTTTCTAGGAAGAAAGCTCCAGAAACCTGAGAAAACATGATAGTTCTTTCTGTAAACATGACATTGGATGCATTTGCCAAACAGGAAGATTGTGCTTTTCTCCAAAACCACTTTCTGGGTGATTTTTAGGTTAAATTTCACTTCAAAACTACAACAATTTGTGCAGATACTCCTGGATGAAAACAAAACTATCTGGTGTGTTGTGCCTATCTCAATGCCAGATCTTGCTACAGCCTCTGTGTTTGTTTGTGTTTTCTGGACATTCTCTATGGACTTTACGGTTTTGAATGCATTTTAGCATGTAAGTTTCTGTTTTTAGCTGCCAAATGCTAATTGGTTCCACCTGGAGTCAAATCCTCCACACATTCGAGTTTTCTAGGAAGAAAGCTCCAGAAACCTGAGAAAACATGATATTTCTTTCTGCAAACGTGACATTGGATGCACTTGCCGAACAGGAAGATTGTGCTTTTCTCCAAAAGCACTTTCACGGTGATTTTTGGTTAAATTCCACCCGAAATCCACAACAATTTGTCCAGATACACCTAGAGGAAAACAAAACTATCTGGTGTGTTGTGGCTGTCTCAATCCCAGATCTTGCTACAGCCTCTGTGTGTGTTTATGTTTTCTGGACATTCTCTATGGACTTTACGGTTTTGAATGCATTTTAGCATGTAAGTTTTCGTTTTTAGCTGCCAAACGCTAATTGGTTCCACCTGGAGTCAAATCCTCCACACATTCGAATTTTCTAGGAAGAAAGCTCCAGAAACCTGAGAAAACATGATAGTTCTTTCTCTAAACACGACATTGGATGCACTTGTTGAACAGGAAGATTGTGATTTTCTCCAAAACCACTTTCACGGTGATTTTTGGTTAAATTTCACCCGAAATCCACAACAATTTGTGCAGATACTCCTGGATGAAAACAAAACTATCTGGTGTGTTGTGGCTATCTCAATCCCAGATCTTGCTACAGCCTCTGTGTGTGTTTGTGTTTTCTGGACATTCTCTATGGACTTTACTGTTTCGAATGCATTTTAGCATGTAAGTTTTTGTTTTTAGCTGCCAAACGCTAATTGGTTCCACCTGGAGTCAAATCCTCCACACATTCGAGTTTTCTAGGAAGAAAGCTCCAGAAACCTGAGAAAACATGATCGTTCTTTCTGTAAACATGACATTGGATGCACTTACGGAACAGGAAGATTGTGCTTTTCTCCAAAACCACTTTCACGGTGATTTTTGGTTAAATTTCACACGAAATCCACAACAATTTGTGCAGATACTCCTGGATGAAAACAAAACTATCTGGTGTGTTGTGGCTATCTCAATCCCAGATCTTGCTACAGCCTCTGTGTGTGTTTGTGTTTTCTGGACATTCTCTATGGACTTGAAAGTTATGAATGCATTTTAGCATGTAAGTTTTTGTTTTTAGCTGCCAAACGCTAATTCGTTCCACCTGGAGTGAATTCCTGCACACATTCGAGTTTTCTAGGAAGAAAGCTTCAGAAACCTGAGAAAACATGACATTTCTTTCTGTAAACATGACATTGGATGCATTTGCCGAACAGGAAGATTGTGCTTTTCTCCAAAACCAATTTCACGGTGATTTTTGGTTAAATTCCACCCGAAATCCACCACAATTTGTGCAGATACTCCTGGATGAAAACAAAACTATCTGGTGTGTTGTGGCTATCTAAATCCCAAATCTTGCTACAGCGTCTGTGGTGTTTGTGTTTTCTGGACATTCTCCATGGACTTTACGGTTTTGAATGCATTTTAGCATGTAAGTTTTTGTTTTTAGCTGCCAAACGCTAATTGGTTCCACCTGGAGTCAATTCCTCCACACATTCGAGTTTTCTAGGAAGAAAGCTCCAGAAACCTGAGAAAACATGATAGTTCTTTCTGTAAACATGACATTGGATGCATTTGCCAAACAGGAAGATTGTGCTTTTCTCCAAAACCACTTTCCGGGTGATTTTTGGTTAAATTTCACCCGAAATCCACAACAATTTGTGCAGATACTCCTGGATGAAAACAAAACTATCTGGTGTGTTGTGGCTATCTCAATCCCAGATCGTGCTACAGCCTCTGTGTTTGCTTGTGTTTTCTGGACATTCTCTATGGACTTGAAAGTTATGAATGCATTTTAGCATGTAAGTTTTTGTTTTTAGCTGCCAAACGCTAATTGGTTCCACCTGGAGTCAATTCCTCCACACATTCGAGTTTTCTAGGAAGAAAGCTCCAGAAACCTGAGAAAACATGATAGTTCTTTCTGTAAACATGACATTGGATGCATTTGCCAAACAGGAAGATTGTGCTTTTCTCCAAAACCACTTTCAGGGTGATTTTTAGGTTAAATTTCACTTCAAAACTACAACAATTTGTCCAGATACTCCTGGATGTAAACAAAACTATCTGGTGTGTTGTGGCTATCTAAATCCCAAATCTTGCTACAGCGTCTGTGGTGTTTGTGTTTTCTGGACATTCTCCATGGACTTTACGGTTTTGAATGCATTTTAGCATGTAAGTTTTTGTTTTTAGCTGCCAAACGCTAATTGGTTCCACCTGGAGTCAATTCCTCCACACATTCGAGTTTTCTAGGAAGAAAGCTCCAGAAACCTGAGAAAACATGATAGTTCTTTCTGTAAACACGACATTGGATGCACTTGCTGAACAGGAAGATTGTGATTTTCTCCAAAACCACTTTCACGGTGATTTTTGGTTAAATTTCACCCGAAATCCACAACAATTTGTCCAGATACTCCTGGATGTAAACAAAACTATCTGGTGTGTTGTGGCTATCTCAATCCCAGATCTTGCTACAGCCTCTGTGTGTGTTTGTGTTTTCTGGACATTCTCTATGGACTTTACTGTTTCGAATGCATTTTAGCATGTAAGTTTTTGTTTTTAGCTGCCAAACGCTAATTGGTTCCACCTGGAGTCAAATCCTCCACACATTCGAGTTTTCTAGGAAGAAAGCTCCAGAAACCTGAGAAAACATGATCGTTCTTTCTGTAAACATGACATTGGATGCACTTACGGAACAGGAAGATTGTGCTTTTCTCCAAAACCACTTTCACGGTGATTTTTGGTTAAATTTCACACGAAATCCACAACAATTTGTGCAGATACTCCTGGATGAAAACAAAACTATCTGGTGTGTTGTGGCTATCTCAATCCCAGATCTTGCTACAGCCTCTGTGTGTGTTTGTGTTTTCTGGACATTCTCTATGGACTTGAAAGTTATGAATGCATTTTAGCATGTAAGTTTTTGTTTTTAGCTGCCAAACGCTAATTCGTTCCACCTGGAGTGAATTCCTGCACACATTCGAGTTTTCTAGGAAGAAAGCTTCAGAAACCTGAGAAAACATGACATTTCTTTCTGTAAACATGACATTGGATGCATTTGCCGAACAGGAAGATTGTGATTTTCTCAAAAACCAATTTCACGGTGATTTTTGGTTAAATTCCACCCGAAATCCACCACAATTTGTGCAGATACTCCTGGATGAAAACAAAACTATCTGGTGTGTTGTGGCTATCTCAATCCCAGATCGTGCTACAGCCTCTGTGTTTGCTTGTGTTTTCTGGACATTCTCTATGGACTTGAAAGTTATGAATGCATTTTAGCATGTAAGTTTTTGTTTTTAGCTGCCAAACGCTAATTGGTTCCACCTGGAGTCAAATACTCCACACATTCCAGCTTTCTAGGAGGAAAGCTCCAGAAACCTGAGAAAACATGATATTTCTTTCTGTAAACATGACATTGGATGCATTTGTCGAACAGGAAGATTGTGCTTTTCTCCAAAACCACTTTCACGGTGATTTTTGGTTAAATTTCACCCGAAATCCACAACAATTTGTCCAGATACTCCTGGATGAAAACAAAACTATCTGGTGTGTTGTGGCTATCTCAATCCCAGATCTTGCTACAGCCTCTGTGTTTGCTTGTGTTTTCTGGACATTCTCTATGGACTTTGTGGTTTTGAATGCATTTTAGCATGTAAGTTTCGGTTTTTAGCTGCCAAACGCTAATTGGTTCCACCTGGAGTCAAATACTCCACACATTCCAGCTTTCTAGGAGGAAAGCTCCAGAAACCTGAGAAAACATGATCGTTCTTTCTGTAAACATGACATTGCATGCATTTGCCGAACAGGAAGATTGTGCTTTTCTCCAAAACCACTTTCACGGTGATTTTTGGTTAAATTTCACACGAAATCCACCACAATTTGTTCAGATACTCCTGGATGAAAACAAAACTATCTGGTGTGTTGTGGCTATCTCAATCCCAGATCTTGCTACAGCGTCTGTGGTGTTTGTGTTTTCTGGACATTCTCCATGGACTTTACGGTTTTGAATGCATTTTAGCATGTAAGTTTTTGTTTTTAGCTGCCAAACGCTAATTGGTTCCACCTGGAGTCAAATCCTGCACACATTCGAGTTTTCTAGGAAGAAAGCTCCAGAAACCTGAGAAAACATGATAGTTCTTTCTGTAAACATGACATTGGATGCATTTGCCAAACAGGAAGATTATGCTTTTCTCCAAAACCACTTTCAGGGTGATTTTTGGTTAAATTTCACCCGAAATCCACAACAATTTGTGCAGATACTCCTGGATGAAAACAAAACTATCTGGTGTGTTGTGGCTATCTAAATCCCAAATCTTGCTACAGCGTCTGTGGTGTTTGTGTTTTCTGGACATTCTCCATGGACTTTACGGTTTTGAATGCATTTTAGCATGTAAGTTTTTGTTTTTAGCTGCCAAACGCTAATTGGTTCCACCTGGAGTCAATTCCTCCACACATTCGAGTTTTCTAGGAAGAAAGCTCCAGAAACCTGAGAAAACATGATAGTTCTTTCTGTAAACATGACATTGGATGCATTTGCCAAACAGGAAGATTGTGCTTTTCTCCAAAACCACTTTCAGGGTGATTTTTGGTTAAATTTCACCCGAAATCCACAACAATTTGTGCAGATACTCCTGGATGAAAACAAAACTATCTGGTGTGTTGTGGCTATCTCAATCCCAGATCTTGCTACAGCCTCTGTGTTTGCTTGTGTTTTCTGGACATTCTCTATGGACTTGAAAGTTATGAATGCATTTTAGCATGTAAGTTTTTGTTTTTAGCTGCCAAACGCTAATTGGTTCCACCTGGAGTCAAATACTCCACACATTCCAGCTTTCTAGGAGGAAAGCTCCAGAAACCTGAGAAAACATGATATTTCTTTCTGTAAACATGACATTGGATGCATTTGTGGAACAGGAAGATTGTGCTTTTCTCCAAAACCACTTTCACGGTGATTTTTGGTTAAATTTCACCCGAAATCCACAACAATTTGTCCAGATACTCCTGGATGAAAACAAAACTATCTGGTGTGTTGTGGCTATCTCAATCCCAGATCTTGCTACAGCCTCTGTGTTTGCTTGTGTTTTCTGGACATTCTCTATGGACTTTGTGGTTTTGAATGCATTTTAGCATGTAAGTTTCGGTTTTTAGCTGCCAAACGCTAATTGGTTCCACCTGGAGTCAAATACTCCACACATTCCAGCTTTCTAGGAGGAAAGCTCCAGAAACCTGAGAAAACATGATCGTTCTTTCTGTAAACATGACATTGCATGCATTTGCCGAACAGGAAGATTGTGCTTTTCTCCAAAACCACTTTCACGGTGATTTTTGGTTAAATTTCACACGAAATCCACCACAATTTGTCCAGATACTCCTGGATGAAAACAAAACTATCTGGTGTGTTGTGGCTATCTCAATCCCAGATCGTGCTACAGCCTCTGTGTTTGCTTGTGTTTTCTGGACATTCTCTATGGACTTGAAAGTTATGAATGCATTTTAGCATGTAAGTTTTTGTTTTTAGCTGCCAAACGCTAATTGGTTCCACCTGGAGTCAAATACTCCACACATTCCAGCTTTCTAGGAGGAAAGCTCCAGAAACCTGAGAAAACATGATATTTCTTTCTGTAAACATGACATTGGATGCATTTGTGGAACAGGAAGATTGTGCTTTTCTCCAAAACCACTTTCACGGTGATTTTTGGTTAAATTTCACCCGAAATCCACAACAATTTGTCCAGATACTCCTGGATGAAAACAAAACTATCTGGTGTGTTGTGGCTATCTCAATCCCAGATCTTGCTACAGCCTCTGTGTTTGCTTGTGTTTTCTGGACATTCTCTATGGACTTTGTGGTTTTGAATGCATTTTAGCATGTAAGTTTCGGTTTTTAGCTGCCAAACGCTAATTGGTTCCACCTGGAGTCAAATACTCCACACATTCCAGCTTTCTAGGAGGAAAGCTCCAGAAACCTGAGAAAACATGATCGTTCTTTCTGTAAACATGACATTGCATGCATTTGCCGAACAGGAAGATTGTGCTTTTCTCCAAAACCACTTTCACGGTGATTTTTGGTTAAATTTCACACGAAATCCACCACAATTTGTTCAGATACTCCTGGATGAAAACAAAACTATCTGGTGTGTTGTGGCTATCTCAATCCCAGATCTTGCTACAGCGTCTGTGGTGTTTGTGTTTTCTGGACATTCTCCATGGACTTTACGGTTTTGAATGCATTTTAGCATGTAAGTTTTTGTTTTTAGCTGCCAAACGCTAATTGGTTCCACCTGGAGTCAAATCCTGCACACATTCGAGTTTTCTAGGAAGAAAGCTCCAGAAACCTGAGAAAACATGATAGTTCTTTCTGTAAACATGACATTGGATGCATTTGCCAAACAGGAAGATTGTGCTTTTCTCCAAAACCACTTTCAGGGTGATTTTTAGGTTAAATTTCACTTCAAAACTACAACAATTTGTCCAGATACTCCTGGATGTAAACAAAACTATCTGGTGTGTTGTGGCTATCTAAATCCCAAATCTTGCTACAGCGTCTGTGGTGTTTGTGTTTTCTGGACATTCTCCATGGACTTTACGGTTTTGAATGCATTTTAGCATGTAAGTTTTTGTTTTTAGCTGCCAAACGCTAATTGGTTCCACCTGGAGTCAATTCCTCCACACATTCGAGTTTTCTAGGAAGAAAGCTCCAGAAACCTGAGAAAACATGATAGTTCTTTCTGTAAACATGACATTGGATGCATTTGCCAAACAGGAAGATTGTGCTTTTCTCCAAAACCACTTTCAGGGTGATTTTTGGTTAAATTTCAACCGAAATCCACAACAATTTGTGCAGATACTCCTGGATGAAAACAAAACTATCTGGTGTGTTGTGGCTATCTCAATCCCAGATCGTGCTACAGCCTCTGTGTTTGCTTGTGTTTTCTGGACATTCTCTATGGACTTGAAAGTTATGAATGCATTTTAGCATGTAAGTTTTTGTTTTTAGCTGCCAAACGCTAATTGGTTCCACCTGGAGTCAAATACTCCACACATTCCAGCTTTCTAGGAGGAAAGCTCCAGAAACCTGAGAAAACATGATATTTCTTTCTGTAAACATGACATTGGATGCATTTGTGGAACAGGAAGATTGTGCTTTTCTCCAAAACCACTTTCACGGTGATTTTTGGTTAAATTTCACCCGAAATCCACAACAATTTGTCCAGATACTCCTGGATGAAAACAAAACTATCTGGTGTGTTGTGGCTATCTCAATCCCAGATCTTGCTACAGCCTCTGTGTTTGCTTGTGTTTTCTGGACATTCTCTATGGACTTTGTGGTTTTGAATGCATTTTAGCATGTAAGTTTCGGTTTTTAGCTGCCAAACGCTAATTGGTTCCACCTGGAGTCAAATACTCCACACATTCCAGCTTTCTAGGAGGAAAGCTCCAGAAACCTGAGAAAACATGATCGTTCTTTCTGTAAACATGACATTGCATGCATTTGCCGAACAGGAAGATTGTGCTTTTCTCCAAAACCACTTTCACGGTGATTTTTGGTTAAATTTCACACGAAATCCACCACAATTTGTCCAGATACTCCTGGATGAAAACAAAACTATCTGGTGTGTTGTGGCTATCTCAATCCCAGATCTTGCTACAGCGTCTGTGGTGTTTGTGTTTTCTGGACATTCTCCATGGACTTTACGGTTTTGAATGCATTTTAGCATGTAAGTTTTTGTTTTTAGCTGCCAAACGCTAATTGGTTCCACCTGGAGTCAATTCCTCCACACATTCGAGTTTTCTAGGAAGAAAGCTCCAGAAACCTGAGAAAACATGATAGTTCTTTCTGTAAACATGACATTGGATGCATTTGCCAAACAGGAAGATTGTGCTTTTCTCCAAAACCACTTTCAGGGTGATTTTTAGGTTAAATTTCACTTCAAAACTACAACAATTTGTCCAGATACTCCTGGATGTAAACAAAACTATCTGGTGTGTTGTGGCTATCTCAATCCCAGATCTTGCTACAGCCTCTGTGTGTGTTTGTGTTTTCTGGACATTCTCTATGGACTTGAAAGTTATGAATGCATTTTAGCATGTAAGTTTTTGTTTTTAGCTGCCAAACGCTAATTCGTTCCACCTGGAGTGAATTCCTGCACACTTTCGAGTTTTCTAGGAAGAAAGCTTCAGAAACCTGAGAAAACATGACATTTCTTTCTGTAAACATGACATTGGATGCATTTGCCAAACAGGAAGATTGTTCTTTTCTCCAAAACCAATTTCACGGTGATTTTTCGTTAAATTCCACCCGAAATCCACAACAATTTGTGCAGATACTCCTGGATGAAAATAAAACTATCTGGTGTGTTGTGGCTATCTCAATCCCAAATCTTGCTACAGCGTCTGTGGTGTTTGTGTTTTCTGGACATTCTCCATGGACATTACGGTTTTGAATGCATTTTAGCATGTAAGTTTTTGTTTTTAGCTGCCAAACGCTAATTGGTTCCACCTGGAGTCAAATCCTCCACACATTCGAGTTTTCTAGGAAGAAAGCTCCAGAAACCTGAGAAAACATGATAGTTCTTTCTGTAAACATGACATTGGATGCACTTGCGGAACAGGAAGATTGTGCTTTTCTCCAAAACCACTTTCACGGTGATTTTTGGTTAAATTTCCCACGAAATCCACAACAATTAGTGCAGATACTCCTGGATGAAAACAAAACTATCTGGTGTGTTGTGGCTATCTCAATCCCAGATCTTGCTACAGCCTCTGTGTTTGTTTGTGTTTTCTAGACATTCTCTATGGACTTTACGGTTTTGAATGCATTTTAGCATGTAAGATTTTGTTTTTAGCTGCCAAACGCTAATTGGTTTCACCTGGAGTCAAATACTCCACACATTCCAGCTTTCTATGAGGAAAGCTCCAGAAACCTGAGAAAACATGATCGTTCTTTCTGTAAACATGACATTGGATGCATTTGCCGAAGAGGAAGATTGTGCTTTTCTCCAAAACCACTTTCACGTTGATTTTTAGGTTAAATTTCACTTCAAAACTACAACAATTTGTGCAGATACTCCTGGATGAAAACAAAACTATCTGGTGTGTTGTGGCTATCTCAATCCCAGATCTTGCTACAGCCTCTGTGTTTGTTTGTGTTTTCTGGACATTCTCTATGGACTTTACGGTTTTGAATGCATTTTAGCATGTAAGTTTTTGTTTTTAGCTGCCAAACGCTAATTCGCCTCACCTGGAGTCAAATCCTCCACACATTCAAGTTTTCTAGGAAGAAAGCTCCAGAAACCTGAGAAAACATGATATTTCTTTCTGAAAACATGATATTGGATGCACTTGCCGAACAGGAAGATTGTGCTTTTCTCCAAAACCACTTTCACGGTGATTTTTGGTTAAATTTCACCCGAAATCCACAACAATTTGTGCAGATACTCCTGGATGAAAACAAAACTATCTGGTGTGTTGTGGCTATCTCAATTCCAGATCTTGCTACAGCCTCTGTGTTTGTTTGTGTTTTCTGGACATTCTCTATAGACTTTACGGTTTTGAATGCATTTTAGCATGTAAGTTTTTGTTTTTAGCTGCCAAACGCTAATTGGTTCCACCTGGAGTCAAATCCTCCACACATTCGAGTTTTCTAGGAGGAAAGCTCCAGAAACCTGAGAAAACATGATAGTTCTTTCTGTAAACATGACATTGGATGCATTTGCCGAACAGGAAGATTGTGCTTTTCTCCAAAACCACTTTCAGGGTGATTTTTAGGTTAAATTTCACTTCAAACTACAACAATTTGTCCAGATACTCCTGGATGAAAACAAAACTATCTGGTGTGTTGTGGCTATCTCAATCCCAGATCTTGCTACAGCCTCTGTGTGTGTTTGTGTTTTCTGGACATTCTCTATGGCCTTGAAATTTATGAATGCATTTTAGCATGTAAGTTTTTGTTTTTAGCTGCTAAACGCAAATTGGTTCCACCTGGAGTCAAATCCTCCACACATTCGAGTTTTCTAGGAAGAAAGCTTCAGAAACCTGAGAAAACATGATATTTCTTTCTGTAAACATGACATTGGATGCATTTGCCGAACAGGAATATTGTGCTTTTCTCCAAAACCACTTTCACGGTGTATTTTGGTTAAATTTCACTTCAAAACTACAACAATTTGTTCAGATACTCCTGGATGTAAGCAAATCTATCTGGTGTGTTGTGGCTATCTCAATCCCAGATCTTGCTACAGCCTCTGTGTTTGTTTGTGTTTTCTGGACATTCTCTATGGACTTTACGGTTTTGAATGCATTTTAGCATGTAAGTTTCTCTTTTTAGCTGCTAAATGCTAATTGGTTCCACCTGGAGTCAAATCCTCCACACATTCGAGTTTTCTAGGAAGAAAGCTCCAGAAACCTGAGAAAACATGATATTTCTTTCTGCAAACATGACATTGGATGCATTTGTCGAACAGGAAAACTGTACTTTTCTCCAAAACCACTTTCACGGTGATTTTTGGTTAAATTCCTCCCGAAATCCACAACAATTTGTCCAGATACACCTAGATGAAAACAAAACTATTTGGTGTGTTGTGGCTATCTCAATCCCAGATCTTGCTACAGCCTCTGTGTTTGTTTGTGTTTTCTGGACATTCTCTATGGACTTTACGGTTTTGAATGCATTTTAGCATGTAAGTTTCTGTTTTTAGCTGCCAAACGCTAATTGGTTCCACCTGGAGTCAAATCCTCCACACATTCGAGTTTTCTAGGAAGAAAGCTCCAGAAACCTGAGAAAACATGATATTTCTTTCTGTAAACATGACATTGGATGCATTTGTCGAACAGGAAGATTGTGCTTTTCTCCAAAAGCACTTTCATGGTGATTTTTGGTTAAATTCCACCCGAAATCCACAACAATTTGTCCAGATACACCTAGAGGAAAACAAAACTATCTGGTGTGTTGTGGCTGTCTCAATCCCAGATCTTGCTACAGCCTCTGTGTTTGTTTGTGTTTTCTGGACATTCTCTATGGACTTTACGGTTTTGAATGCATTTTAGCATGTAAGTTTTCGTTTTTAGCTGCCAAACGCTAATTGGTTCCACCTGGAGTCAAATCCTCCACACATTCGAATTTTCTAGGAAGAAAGCTCCAGAAACCTGAGAAAACATGATAGTTCTTTCTGTAAACACGACATTGGATGCACTTGCTGAACAGGACTATTGTCATTTTCTCCAAAAGCACTTTCACGGTGATTTTTGGTTAAATTTCACCCGAAATCCACAACAATTTGTCCAGATATTCCTGGATGAAGACAAAACTATCTGGTGTGTTGTGGCTATCTCAATCCCAGATCTTGCTACAGCCTCTGTGTTTGTTTGTGTTTTCTGGACATTCTCTATGGACTTTACGGTTTTGAATGCATTTTAGCATGTAAGTTTTTGTTTTTAGCTGCCAAACGCTAATTGGTTCCACCTGGAGTCAAATCCTGCACACACTTGAGTTTTCTAGGAAGAAAGCTCCAGAAACCTGAGAAAACATGATATTTCTTTCTGAAAACATGATATTGGATGCACTTGCCGAACAGGAAGATTGTGCTTTTCTCCAAAACCACTTTCACGGTGATTTTCGGTTAAATTTCACCCGAAATTCACAACAATTTGTGCAGATACTCCTGGATGTAAACAAAACTATCTGGTGTGTTGTGGCTATCTCAATCCCAGATCTTTCTACAGCCTCTGTGTGTGTTTGTGTTTTCTGGACATTGTCTATGGACTTGAAAGTTATGAATGCATTTTAGCATGTAAGTTTTTCTTTTTAGCTGCCAAACGCTAATTGGTTCCACCTGGGGTCAAATCCTCCACACATTCGAGTTTTCTAGGAAGAAAACTTCAGAAACCTGAGAAAACATGATATTTCATTCTGTAAACATGACATTGGATGCACTTGCCGAACAGGAAGATTGTGCTTTTCTCCAAAACCACTTTCACGGTGTATTTTGGTTAAATTTCACTTCAAAACTACAACAATTTGTCCAGATACTCCTGGATGTAAGCAAAACTATCTGGTGTGTTGTGGCAATCTCAATCCCAGATCTTGCTACAGCCTCTGTGTGTGTTTGTGTTTTCTGGACATTCTCTATGGACTTGAAAGTTATGAATGCATTTTAGCATGTAAGTTTTTGTTTTTAGCTGCCAAACGCTAATTCGTTCCACCTGGAGTGAATTCCTGCACACATTCGAGTTTTCTAGGAAGAAAGCTTCAGAAACCTGAGAAAACATGACATTTCTTTCTGTAAACATGACATTGGATGCATTTGCCGAACAGGAAGATTGTGCTTTTCTCCAAAACCAATTTCACGGTGATTTTTGGTTAAATTCCACCCGAAATCCACAACAATTTGTCCATAAACACCTAGATGTAAACAAAACTATCTGTGTGTTGTGGCTATCTGAATCCCTTATCTTGCTACAGCCTCTGTGTTTGTTTGTGTTTTCTGGACATTCTCTATGGACTTAAAAGTTATGAATGCATTTCAGCATGTAAGTTTTTGTTTTTAGCTGCCAAACGCTAATTGGTTCCACCTGGAGTCAAATCCTCCACACATTCGAGTTTTCTAGGAAGAAAGCTCCAGAAACCTGAGAAAACATGATCGTTCTTTCTGTAAACATGACATTGGATGCATTTGCCGAACAGAAAGATTGTGCTTTTCTCCAAAACCACTTTCACGGTGTTTTTTGGTTAAATTCCACCTGAAATCCACAACAATTTGTGCAGATACTCCTGGATGAAAACAAAACTATCTGGTGTGTTGTGGCTATCTCAATCCCAGATCTTGCTACAGCCTCTGTGTGTGTTTGTGTTTTCTGGACATTCTCTATGGACTTGAAAGTTATGAATGCATTTTAGCATGTAAGTTTTTGTTTTTAGCTGCCAAACTTTAATTCGTTCCACCTGGAGTGAATTCCTGCACACATTCGAGTTTTCTAGGAAGAAAGCTTCAGAAACCTGAGAAAACATGACATTTCTTTCTGTAAACATGACATTGGATGCATTTGCCGAACAGGAAGATTGTGCTTTTCTCCAAAACTAATTTCACGGTGATTTTTGGTTAAATTCCACCCGAAATTCACAACAATTTGTCCATAAACACCTAGATGTAAACAAAACTATCTGTGTGTTGTGGCTATCTCAATCCCATATCTTGCTACAGCCTCTGTGTTTGTTTGTGTTTTCTGGACATTCTCTATGGACTTAAAAGTTATGAATGCATTTCAGCATGTAAGTTTTTGTTTTTAGCTGCCAAACGCTAATTGATTCCACCTGGAGTCAAATCCTCCACACATTCGAGTTTTCTAGGAAGAAAGCTCCAGAAACCTGAGAAAACATGATATTTCTTTCTGTAAACATGACATTGGATGCATTTGCCAAACAGGAAGATTGTGCTTTTCTCCAAAACCACTTTCAGGGCGATATTTAGGTTAAATTTCCCTTCAAAACTACAACAATTTGTCCAGATACTCCTGGATGTAAACAAAACTATCTGGTGTGTTGTGGCTATCTCAATCCCAGATCTTGCTACAGCCTCTGTGTTTGTTTGTGTTTTCTGGACATTCTCTATGGACTTTACGGTTTTGAATGCATTTTCGCATGTAAGTTTTAGGTTTTTAGCTGGCAAACGCTAATTCGTTCCACCTGGAGTCAAATCCTCCACACATTCGAGTTTTCAAGGAGGAAAGCTCCAGAAACCTGAGAAAACATGATAGTTCTTTCTGTAAACACGACATTGGATGCACTTGCCGAACAGGAAGATTGTGATTTATCGAAAACCACTTTCACGGTGATTTTTGGTTAAATATCACCCGAAATCCACAACAATTTGTCCAGATATTCCTGGATGTAAGCAAAACTATCTGGTGTGTTGTGGCTATCTCAATCCCAGATCTTGCTACAGCCTCTGTGTTTGTGTTTTCTGGACATTCTCTATGGACTTTACGGTTTTGAATGCATTTTAGCATGTAAGTTTTTGTTTTTAGCTGCCAAATGCTAATTGGTTCCACCTGGAGTCAATTCCTCCACACATTCGAGTTTTCTAGGAAGAAAGCTCCAGAAACCTGAGAAAACATGATATTTCTTTCTGAAAACATGATATTGGATGCACTTGCCGAACAGGAAGATTGTGCTTTTCTCCAAAACCACTTTCACCGTGATTATTGGTTAAATTTCACCCGAAATCCACAACAATTTGTGCAGATACTCCTGGATGAAAACAAAACTATCTGGTGTGTTGTGGCTATCTCAATTCCAGATCTTGCTACAGCCTCTGTGTTTGTTTGTGTTTTCTGGACATTCTCTATAGACTTTACGGTTTTGAATGCATTTTAGCATGTAAGTTTTTGTTTTTAGCTGCCAAACGCTAATTGGTTCCACCTGGAGTCAAATCCTCCACACATTCGAGTTTTCTAGGAGGAAAGCTCCAGAAACCTGAGAAAACATGATAGTTCTTTCTGTAAACATGACATTGGATGCATTTGCCGAACAGGAAGATTGTGCTTTTCTCCAAAACCACTTTCAGGGTGATTTTTAGGTTAAATTTCACTTCAAACTACAACAATTTGTCCAGATACTCCTGGATGAAAACAAAACTATCTGGTGTGTTGTGGCTATCTCAATCCCAGATCTTGCTACAGCCTCTGTGTGTGTTTGTGTTTTCTGGACATTCTCTATGGACTTTACGGTTTTGAATGCATTTTAGCATGTAAGTTTCTCTTTTTAGCTGCCAAATGCTAATTGGTTCCACCTGGAGTCAAATCCTCCACACATTCGAGTTTTCTAGGAAGAAAGCTCCAGAAACCTGAGAAAACATGATATTTCTTTCTGCAAACATGACATTGGATGCATTTGTCGAACAGGAAAACTGTACTTTTCTCCAAAACCACTTTCACGGTGATTTTTGGTTAAATTCCTCCCGAAATCCACAACAATTTGTCCAGATATTCCTGGATGAAGACAAAACTATCTGGTGTGTTGTGGCTATCTCAATCCCAGATCTTGCTACAGCCTCTGTGTTTGTTTGTGTTTTCTGGACATTCTCTATGGACTTTACGGTTTTGAATGCATTTTAGCATGTAAGTTTTTGTTTTTAGCTGCCAAACGCTAATTGGTTCCACCTGGAGTCAAATCCTCCACACATTCGAGTTTTCTAGGAAGAAAGCTCCAGAAACCTGAGAAAACATGATAGTTCTTTCTGTAAACACGACATTGGATGCACTTGCCGAACAGGAAGATTGTGATTTTCTCAAAAACCACTTTCACGGTGATTTTTGGTTAAATATCACCCGAAATCCACAACAATTTGTCCAGATATTCATGGATGAAGACAAAACTATCTGGTGTGTTGTGGCTATCTCAATCCCAGATCTTGCTACAGCCTCTGTGTTTGTTTGTGTTTTCTGGACATTCTCTATGGACTTTACGGTTTTGAATGCATTTTCGCATGTAAGTTTTAGGTTTTTAGCTGCCAAACGCTAATTCGTTCCACCTGGAGTCAAATCCTCCACACATTCGAGTTTTCTAGGAGGAAAGCTCCAGAAACCTGAGAAAACATGATAGTTCTTTCTGTAAACACGACATTGGATGCATTTGCCGAACAGGAAGATTGTGATTTATCGAAAACCACTTTCACGGTGATTTTTGGTTAAATATCACCCGAAATCCACAACAATTTGTCCAGATATTCATGGATGATGACAAAACTATCTGGTGTGTTGTGGCTATCTCAATCCCAGATCTTGCTACAGCCTCTGTGTTTGTTTGTGTTTTCTGGACATTCTCTATGGACTTTACGGTTTTGAATGCATTTTAGCATGTAAGTTTTTGTTTTTAGCTTCCAAACGCTAATTGGTTCCACCTGGAGTCAAATACTCCACACATTCGAGTTTTCTAGGAAGAAAGCTCATGAAACCTGAGAAAACATGATAGTTCTTTCTGAAAACATGATATTGGATGCCTTTCCCGAACAGGAATATTGTGCTTTTCTCCAAAACCACTTTCACGGTGATTTTTTGTTTAAATTTCACTTCAAAACAAAAACAATTTGTCCGGATACTCCTGGATGAAAACAAAACTATCTGGTGTGTTGTGGCTATCGCAATCCCAGATCTTGCTACAGCCTCTGTGTGTGTTTGTGTTTTCTGGACATTCTCTATGGACTTTACGGTTTTGAATGCATTTTAGCATGTAAGTTTCTGTTTTTAGCTGCCAAACGCTAATTGGTTCCACCTGGAGTCAAATACTCCACACATTCGAGTTTTCTAGGAGGAAAGCTCTAGAAACCTGAGAAAACATGATCGTTCTTTCTGTAAACATGATATTGGATGCACTTGTCAAACAGGAAGATTGTGCTTTTCTCCAAAACCACTTTCACGGTGATTTATGGTTAAATTTCACCCGAAATCCACAACAATTTGTGCAGATACTCCTGGATGAAAACAAAACTATCTGGTGTGTTCTGCCTATCTCAATCCGAGATCTTGCTACAGCCTCTGTGTTTGTTTGTGTTTTCTCGACATTCTCTGTGGACTTGAAAGTTATGAATGCATTTTAGCATGTAAGTTTTTGTTTTTAGCTGCCAAACGCTAATTCGTTCCACCTGGAGTGAATTCCTGCATACATTCGAGTTTTCAAGGAAGAAAGCTTCAGAAACCTGAGAAAACATGACATTTCTTTCTGTAAACATGACATTGGATGCATTTGCCAAGCAGGAAGATTGTGCTTTTCTCCAAAACCACTTTCATGGTGTATTTTGGTTAAATTTCACTTCAAAACTACAGCAATTTGTCCAGATACTCCTGGATGTAAGCAAAACTATCTGGTGTGTTGTGGCTATCTCAATCCCAGATCTTGCTACAGCCTCTGTGTGTGTTTGTGTTTTCTGGACATTCTCTATGGACTTTACAGTTTTGAATGCATTTTAGCATGTAAATTTTTGTTTCTAGCTGCCAAACGCTAATTGGTTCCACCTGGAGTCAAATCCTCCACACATTCGAGTTTTCTAGGAAGAAAGCTCCAGAAACCTGAGAAAACATGATATTTCTTTCTGTAAACATGACATTGGATGCATTTGTCGAACAGGAAGATTGTACTTTTCTCCAAAACCACTTTCACGGTGATTTTTGGTTAAATTCCACCCGAAATCCTCAACAATTTGTCCAGATACACCTAGAGGAAAACAAAACTATCTGGTGTGTTGTGGCTGTCTCAATCCCAGATCTTGCTACAGCCTCTGTGTTTGTTTGTGTTTTCTGGACATTTTCTATGGACTTTACGGTTTTGAATGCATTTTAGCATGTAAGTTTTCGTTTTTAGCTGCCAAACGCTAATTGGTTCCACCTGGAGTCAAATCCTCCACACATTCGAGTTTTCTAGGAAGAAAGCTCCAGAAACCTGAGAAAACATGATAGTTCTTTCTGTAAACATGACATTGGATGCCTTTCCCGAACAGGAAGATTGTGATTTTCTCAAAAACCACTTTCACGGTGTATTTTGGTTAAATTTCACCCGAAATCCACAACAATTTGTCCAGATACTCCTGGATGAAGACAAAACTATCTGGTGTGTTGTGGCTATCTCAATCCCAGATCTTGCTACAGCCTCTGTGTTTGTTTGTGTTTTCTGGACATTCTCTATGGACTTTACGGTTTTGAATGCATTTTAGCATGTAAGTTTTTGTTTTTAGCTGCCAAACGCTAATTCGTTCCACCTGGAGTCAAATCCTCCACACATTCGAGTTTTCTAGGAAGAAAGCTCCAGAAACCTGAGAAAACATGATATTTCTTTCTGTAAACATGACATTGGATGCACTTGCAGAACAGGAAGATTGTGCTTTTCTCCAAAACCACTTTCACGGTGAGTTTTTGGTTAAGTTTCACTTCAAAACAAAAACAATTTGTCCAGATACTCCTGGATGAAAACAAAACTATCTGGTGTGTTGTGGCTATCTCAATCCCAGATCTTGCTACAGCCTCTGTGTGTGTTTGTGTTTTCTGGACATTCTCTATGGCCTTGAAATTTATGAATGCATTTTAGCATGTAAGTTTTTGTTTTTAGCTGCTAAACGCTAATTGGTTCACCTGGGGTCAAATCCTGCGCACATTCGTTTTTCTAGGAAGAAAGCTTCAGAAACCTGAGAAAACATGTTATTTCTTTCTGCAAACATGACATTGGATGCATTTGTCGAACAGGAAATTTGTACTTTTCTCCAAAACCACTTTCACGGTGATTTTTGGTTAAATTCCTCCCGAAATCCACAACAATTTGTCCAGATACTCCTGGATGAAAACAAAACTATCTGGTGTGTTGTGGCTATCTCAATCCCAGATCTTGCTACAGCCTCTGTGTTTGTTTGTGTTTTCTGGACATTCTCTATGGACTTTACGGTTTTGAATGCATTTTAGCATGTAAGTTTTTGTTTTTAGCTGCCAAACGCTAATTGGTTCCACCTGGAGTCAAATCCTCCACACATTCGAGTTTTATAGGAAGAAAGCTCCAGAAACCTGAGAAAACTTGATATTTCTTCCTGTAAACATGATATTGGATGCACTTGCCGAACAGGAAGATTGTGCTTTTCTCCAAAACCACTTTCACGGTGATTTTTGGTTAAATTTCAACCGAAATCCACAACAATTTGTGCAGATCCTCCTGGATGAAAACAAAACTATCTGGTGTGTTGTGGCTATCTCAATCCCAGATCTTGCTACAGCCTCTGTGTTTGTTTGTGTTTTCTGGACATTCTCTATAGACTTTACGGTTTTGAATGCATTTTAGCATGTAAGTTTTTGTTTTTAGCTGCCAAACGCTAATTGGTTCCACCTGGAGTCAAATCCTCCACACATTCGAGTTTTTTTAGGAAGAAAGCTCCAGAAACCTGAGAAAACATGATAGTTCTTTCTGTAAACATGACATTGGATCCATTTGCCGAACAGGAAGATTGTGCTTTTCTCCAAAACCACTTTCACGATGATTTTTTGGGTAAATTTCACTTCAAAACAAAAACAATTTGTCCAGATACTCCGGGATGAAAACAAAACTATCTGGTGTGTTGTGGCTATCTCAATCCCAGATCTTGCTACAGCCTCTGTGTTTTTTTGTGTTTTCTGGACATTCTCTATGGACTTTACGGTTTTGAATGC
Source organism: Oryctolagus cuniculus (assembly GCF_964237555.1). Classification (NCBI taxonomy): domain Eukaryota; kingdom Metazoa; phylum Chordata; class Mammalia; order Lagomorpha; family Leporidae; genus Oryctolagus; species Oryctolagus cuniculus. The sequence goes on from NC_091439.1 coordinate 120,471,296, forward strand.
ATTTTAGCATGTAAGTTTCTGTTTTTAGCTGCCAAACGCTAATTGGTTCCACCTGGAGTAAAATACTCCACACATTCGAGTTTTCAAGGAGGAAAGCTCCAGAAACCTGAGAAAACATGATATTTCTTTCTGTAAACATGACATTGGATGCACTTGCCGAACAGGAAGATTGTGCTTTTCTCCAAAACCACTTTCACGGTGATTTAGTGTTAAAGTTCACAAGAAATCCGCAACAATTTGTGCAGATACTCCTGGATGTATACAAAACTATCTGGTGTGTTGTGGCTATCTCAATCCCAGATCTTGCTACAGCCTCTGTGTGTGTTTGTGTTTTCTGGACATTCTCTATGGCCTTGAAAGTTATGAATGCATTTTAGCATGTAAGTTTTTGTTTTTAGCTGCCAAACGCTAATTGGTTCCACCTGGGGTCAAATCCTGCGCACATTCGTTTTTCTAGGAAGAAAGCTTCAGAAACCTGAGAAAACATGATATTTCTTTCTGTAAACATGACATTGGATGCATTTGCCGAACAGGAAGATTGTGCTTATCTCCAAAACCACTTTCACGGTGTATTTTGGTTAAATTTCACTTCAAAACTACAACAATTTGTCCAGATACTCCTGGATGTAAGCAAATCTATCTGGTGTGTTGTGGCTATCTCAATCCCAGATCTTGCTACAGCCTCTGTGTGTGTTTGTGTTTTCTGGACATTCTCTATGGACTTTACGGTTTTGAATGCATTTTAGCATGTAATTTTTGTTTTTAGCTGCCAAACGCTAATTCGTTCCACCTGGAGTGAATTCCTGCACACATTCGAGTTTTCTAGGAAGAAAGCTTCAGAAACCTGAGAAAACATGATATTTCTTTCTGTAAACATGACATTGGATGCATTTGCCGAACAGGAAGATTGTGCTTTTCTCCAAAACCACTATCACGGTGTATTTTGGTTAAATTTCATTTCAAAACTACAAGAATTTGTCCAGATACTCCTGGATGAAAACAAAACTATCTGGTGTGTTGTGGCTATCTCAATCCCAGATCTTGCTACAGCCTCTGTGTGTGTTGTGTTTTCTGGACATTCTCTATGGACTTTACGGTTTTGAATGCATTTTAGCATGTAAGTTTTTGTTTTTAGCTGCCAAACGCTAATTGATTCCACCTGGAGTCAATTCCTGCACACATTCGAGTTTTCTAGCAAGAAAGCTTCAGAAACCTGAGAAAACATGATAGTTCTTTCTGTAAACATGACATTGGATGCATTTGCCGAACAGGAAGATTGTGCTTTTCTCCAAAACCACTTTCACGGTTATTATTTGGTTAAATTTCACTTCAAATCAAAAACAATTTGTCCAGATATTCCTGGATGAAAACAAAACTATCTGGTGTGTTGTGGCTATCTCAATCCGAGATCTTGCTGCAGCCTCTGTGTGTGTTTGTGTTTTCTGGACATTCTCTATGGACTTTACGGTATTGAATGCATTTAAGCATGTAAGTTTCTGTTTTTAGCTGCCAAACGCTAATTGGTTCCACCTGGAGTCAAATCCTGCACACATTCGAGTTTTCTAGGAGGAAAGCTCCAGAAACCTGAGAAAACATGATAGTTCTTTCTGTAAAAATGATATTGGATGCACTTGCTGAACAGGAAGATTGTGCTTTTCTCCAAAACCACTTTCACGGTGATTTTTGGTTAAATTTCACCCGAAATCCACAACAATTTGTGCAGATACTCCTGGATGAAAACAAAACTATCTGGTGTGTTGTGGCTATCTCAATCCCAGATCTTGCTACAGCCTCTGTGTTTGTTTGTGTTTTCTGGACATTCTCTATGGACTTTACGGTTTTGAATGCATTTTAGAATGTAAGTTTTAGTTTTTAGCTGTCAAACGCTAATTTGTTCCACCAGGGGTGAAATCCTCCACACATTCGAGTTTTCTAGGAGGAAAGCTCCAGAAACCTGAGAAAACATGATAGTTCTTTCTGTAAACATGACATTGGATGCATTTCCCGAACAGGAAGATTGTGCTATTCTCCAAAACCACTTTCACGGTGATTTTTGGTTAAATTTCACCCGAAATCCACAACAATTTGTCCAGATACTCCTGGATGAAAACAAAACTATCTGGTGTGTTGTGGCTATCTCAATCCCAGATCTTGCTACAGCTTCTGTGTTTGTTTGTGTTTTCCTGACATTCTCTATGGACTTTACGGTTTTGAATGCATTTTAGCATGTAAGTTTTTGTTTTTAGCTGCCAAACGCTAATTGGTTCCACCTGGAGTCAATTCCTCCACACATTCGAGTTTTCTAGGAAGAAAGCTTCAGAAACCTGAGAAAACATGATAGTTCTTTCTGTAAACATGACATTGGATGCATTTGCCGAACAGGAAGATTGTGCTTTTCTCCAAAACCACTTTCACGGAGTATTTTGGTTAAATTTCACTTCAAAACTACAACAATTTGTGCAGATACTCCTGGATGAAAACAAAACTATCTGGTGTGTTGTGGCTATCTCAATCCCAGATCTTGCTACAGCCTCTGTGTTTGTTTGTGTTTTCTGGACATTCTCTATGGACTTGAAAGATATGAATGCATTTTAGCATGTAAGTTTTTGTTTTTAGCTGCCAAACACTAATTGCTTCCACCTGGAGTCAAATCCTCCACACATTCGAGTTTTCTAGGAAGAAAGCTCCAGAAACCTGAGAAAACATGATAGTTCTTTCTGTAAACATGACATTGGATGCATTTGCCGAACAGGAAGATTGTGCTTTTCTCCAAAACCACTTTCACGGTTATTATTTGGTTAAATTTCACTTCAAATCAAAAACAATTTGTCCAGATACTCCTGGATGAAAACAAAACTATCTGGTGTGTTGTGGCTATCTCAATCCGAGATCTTGCTGCAGCCTCTGTGTGTGTTTGTGTTTTCTGGACATTCTCTATGGACTTTACGGTATTGAATGCATTTAAGCATGTAAGTTTCTGTTTTTAGCTGCCAAACGCTAATTGGTTCCACCTGGAGTCAAATCCTGCACACATTCGAGTTTTCTAGGAGGAAAGCTCCAGAAACCTGAGAAAACATGATAGTTCTTTCTGTAAAAATGATATTGGATGCACTTGCTGAACAGGAAGATTGTGCTTTTCTCCAAAACCACTTTCACGGTGATTTTTGGTTAAATTTCACCCGAAATCCACAACAATTTGTGCAGATACTCCTGGATGAAAACAAAACTATCTGGTGTGTTGTGGCTATCTCAATCCCAGATCTTGCTACAGCCTCTGTGTTTGTTTGTGTTTTCTGGACATTCTCTATGGACTTTACGGTTTTGAATGCATTTTAGAATGTAAGTTTTAGTTTTTAGCTGTCAAACGCTAATTTGTTCCACCAGGGGTGAAATCCTCCACACATTCGAGTTTTCTAGGAGGAAAGCTCCAGAAACCTGAGAAAACATGATAGTTCTTTCTGTAAACATGACATTGGATGCATTTCCCGAACAGGAAGATTGTGCTATTCTCCAAAACCACTTTCACGGTGATTTTTGGTTAAATTTCACCCGAAATCCACAACAATTTGTCCAGATACTCCTGGATGAAACAAAACTATCTGGTGTGTTGTGGCTATCTCAATCCCAGATCTTGCTACAGCTTCTGTGTTTGTTTGTGTTTTCCTGACATTCTCTATGGACTTTACGGTTTTGAATGCATTTTAGCATGTAAGTTTTTGTTTTTAGCTGCCAAACGCTAATTGGTTCCACCTGGAGTCAATTCCTCCACACATTCGAGTTTTCTAGGAAGAAAGCTTCAGAAACCTGAGAAAACATGATAGTTCTTTCTGTAAACATGACATTGGATGCATTTGCCGAACAGGAAGATTGTGCTTTTCTCCAAAACCACTTTCACGGAGTATTTTGGTTAAATTTCACTTCAAAACTACAACAATTTGTGCAGATACTCCTGGATGAAAACAAAACTATCTGGTGTGTTGTGGCTATCTCAATCCCAGATCTTGCTACAGCCTCTGTGTTTGTTTGTGTTTTCTGGACATTCTCTATGGACTTGAAAGATATGAATGCATTTTAGCATGTAAGTTTTTGTTTTTAGCTGCCAAACACTAATTGCTTCCACCTGGAGTCAAATCCTCCACACATTCGAGTTTTCTAGGAAGAAAGCTCCAGAAACCTGAGAAAACATGATAGTTCTTTCTGTAAACATGACATTGGATGCATTTCTGAACAGGAAGATTGTGCTTTTCTCCAAAACCACTTTCACCGTGATTTTTGGTTAAATTTCACCCGAAATCCACAACAATTTGTCCAGATATTCCTGGATGAAAACAAAACTATCTGGTGTGTTGTGGCTATCTCAATCCCAGATCTTGCTACAGCCTCTGTGTGTGTTTGTGTTTTGTGGACATTCTCTATGGACTTTATGTTTTTGAATGCATTTTAGCATGTAAGTTTCTGTTTTTAGCTGCCAAACGCTAATTGGTTCCACCTGGAGTCAAATCCTCCACACATTCAAGTTTTCTAGGAAGAAAGCTCCAGAAACCTGAGAAAACATGATAGTTCTTTCTGTAAACATGACATTGGATGCATTTACCGAACAGGAAGATTGTGCTTTTCTCCAAAACCACTTTCACGGTGATTTTTGGTTAAATTTCACCCGAAATCCACAACAATTTGTGCAGATACTCCTGGATGAAAACAAAACTATCTGGTGTGTTGTGGCTATCTCAATCCCAGATCTTGCTACAGCCTCTGTCTGTGTATGTGTTTTCTGGACATTCTCTATGGACTTTACGGTTTTGAATGCATTTTAGCATGTAAGTTTTTGTTTTTAGCTGCCAAACGCTAATTGGTTCCACCTGGAGTCAAATCCTCCACACATTCGAGTTTTCTAGGAGGAAAGCTCCAGAAACCTGAGAAAACATGATAGTTCTTTCTGTAAACATGACATTGGATGCATTTGCCGAACAGGAAGATTGTGCTATTCTCCAAAACCACTTTCACGGTGATTTTTGGTTAAATTTCACCCGAAATCCACAACAATTTGTCCAGATACTCCTGGATGAAAACAAAACTATCTGGTGTGTTGTGGCTATCTCAATGCCAGATCTTGCTACAGCTTCTGTGTTTGTTTGTTTTTTCCTGAAATTCTCTATGGACTTTACGGTTTTGAATGCATTTTAGCATGTAAGTTTTTGTTTTTAGCTGCCAAACGCTAATTGGTTCCACCTGGAGTCAATTCCTCCACACATTCGAGTTTTCTAGGAAGAAAGCTTCAGAAACCTGAGAAAACATGATAGTTCTTTCTGTAAACATGACATTGGATGCATTTGCCGAACAGGAAGATTGTGCTTTTCTCCAAAACCACTTTCACGGAGTATTTTGGTTAAATTTCACTTCAAAACTACAACAATTTGTGCAGATACTCCTGGATGAAAACAAAACTATCTGGTGTGTTGTGGCTATCTCAATCCCAGATCTTGCTACAGCCTCTGTGTTTGTTTGTGTTTTCTGGACATTCTCTATGGACTTGAAAGATATGAATGCATTTTAGCATGTAAGTTTTTGTTTTTAGCTGCCAAACACTAATTGCTTCCACCTGGAGTCAAATCCTCCACACATTCGAGTTTTCTAGGAAGAAAGCTCCAGAAACCTGAGAAAACATGATAGTTCTTTCTGTAAACATGACATTGGATGCATTTCTGAACAGGAAGATTGTGCTTTTCTCCAAAACCACTTTCACGGTGATTTTTGGTTAAATTTCACCCGAAATCCACAACAATTTGTCCAGATATTCCTGGATGAAAACAAAACTATCTGGTGTGTTGTGGCTATCTCAATCCCAGATCTTGCTACAGCCTCTGTGTGTGTTTGTGTTTTGTGGACATTCTCTATGGACTTTATGTTTTTGAATGCATTTTAGCATGTAAGTTTCTGTTTTTAGCTGCCAAACGCTAATTGGTTCCACCTGGAGTCTAATCCTCCACACATTCAAGTTTTCTAGGAAGAAAGCTCCAGAAACCTGAGAAAACATGATAGTTCTTTCTGTAAACATGACATTGGATGCATTTACCGAACAGGAAGATTGTGCTTTTCTCCAAAACCACTTTCACGGTGATTTTTGGTTAAATTTCACCCGAAATCCACAACAATTTGTGCGGATATTCACGGATGAAAACAAAACTATCTGGTGTGTTGTGGCTATCTCAATCCCAGATCTTGCTACAGCTTCTGTGTTTGTTTGTGTTTTCTGGACATTCTCTATGGACTTTACGGTTTTGAATGCATTTTAGAATGTAAGTTTTAGTTTTTAGCTGTCAAACGCTAATTTGTTCCACCAGGGGTGAAATCCTCCACACATTCGAGTTTTCTAGGAAGAAAGCTTCAGAAACCTGAGAAAACATGATATTTCTTTCTGCAAACATGACATTGGATGCATTTGCCGAACAGGAAGATTGTGCTTTCCTCCAAAACCACTTTCACGGTGATTTTTTGGTTAAATTTCACTTCAAAACTACAACAATTTTTCCAGATACTCCTGGATGTAAACAAAATTATCTGGTGTGTTGTGGCTATCTCAATCCCAGATCTTGCTACAGCCTCTGTGTTTGTTTGTGTTTTCTGGACATTCTCTATGGACTTTATGGTTTTGAATGCATTTTAGCATGTAAGTTTTTGTTTTTAGCTGCCAAACGCTAATTGGTTCCACCTGGGGTCAAATCCTCCACACATTCGAGTTTTCTAGGAAGAAAGCTCCAGAAACCTGAGAAAAGATGATAGTTCTTTCTGTAAACATGACATTGGATGCATTTCTAAACAGGAAGATTGTGCTTTTCTCCAAAACCACTTTCACGGTGATTTTTGGTTAAATTTCACCCGAAATCCACAACAATTTGTCCAGATATTCCTGGATGAAAACAAAACTATCTGGTGTGTTGTGGCTATCTCAATCCCAGATCTTGCTACAGCCTCTGTGTGTGTTTGTGTTTTCTGGACATTCTCTATGGACTTTACGGTTTGAATGCATTTATCATGTAAGTTTTTGTTTTTACCTGCCAAACGCTAATTGGTTCCACCTGGAGTCAAATACTCCACACATTCGAGTTTTCTAGGAAGAAAGCTTCAGAAACCTGAGAAAACATGATATTTCTTTCTGTAAACATGACATTGGATGCACTTGCCGAACAGGAAGATTGTGCTTTTCTCCAAAACCACTTTCACGGTGATTTTTGGTTAAATTTCACCCGAAATCCACAACAATTTTTCCAGAAACACCTAGATGTAAACAAAACTATCTGGTGTGTTGTGGCTATCTCAATCCCAGATCTTGCTACAGCCTCTGTGGTGTTTGTGTTTTCTGGACATTCTCTATGGACTTTAGGGTTTTGAATGCATTTTAGCTTGTAAGTTTTTGTTTTTAGCTGCCAAACGCTAATTGGTTCCACCTGGAGTCAAATCCTCCACACATTCGAGTTTTATAGGAAGAAAGCTCCAGAAACCTGAGAAAACATGATAGTTCTTTCTGTAAACATGACATTGGATGCACTTGCCGAACAGGAAGATTGTGCTTTTCTCCAAAACCACTTTCACGGTGATTTTTGGTTAAATTTCACCCGAAATCCACAACAATTTGTGCAGATACTCCAGGATGTAAACAAAACTATCTGGTGTGTTGTGGCTATCTCAATCCCAGATCTTGCTACAGCCTCTGTGTGTGTTTGCGTTTTCTGGACATTCTCTATGGACTTTACGGTTTTGAATGCATTTTAGCATGTAAGTTTCTGTTTTTAGCTGCCAAACGCTAATTGGTTCCACCTGGGATCAAATCCTCCACACATTCGAGTTTTCTAGGAAGAAAGCTCCAGAAACCTGAGAAAACATGATATTTCTTTCTGTAAACATGACATTGGATGCATTTGCCGAAGAGGAAGATTGTGCTTTTCACCAAAAGCACTTTCACGGTATATTTTGGTTAAATTTCACTTCAAAACTACAACAATTTGTCCAGATACTCCTGGATGTAAGCAAAACTATCTGGTGTGTTGTGGCTATCTCAATCCCAGATGTTGCTACAGCCTCTGTGTGTGTTTGTGTTTTCTGGACATTCTCTATGGACATTACGGTTTTGAATGCATTTTAGCTTGTAAGTTTTTGTTTTTAGCTGCCAAACGCTAATTGGTTCCACCTGGAGTCAAATCCTCCACACATTCGAGATTTCTAGGAAAAAAGCTCCAGAAACCTGAGAAAACATGATATTTCTTTCTGTAAACATGACATTGGATGCATTTACCGAACAGGAAGATTGTGCTTTCCTCCAAAACCACTTTCACGGTGATTTTTAGGTTAAATTTCACTTCAAAATTACAACAATTTGTCCAGATACTCCTGGATGTAAACAAAATTATCTGGTGTGTTGTGGCTATCTCAATCCCAGATCTTGCTACAGCCTCTGTGTTTGTTTGTGTTTTCTGGACATTCTCTATGGACTTGAAAGATATGAATGCATTTTAGCATGTAAGTTTTTGTTTTTAGCTGCCAAACACTAATTGCTTCCACCTGGAGTCAAATCCTCCACACATTCGAGTTTTCTAGGAAGAAAGCTCCAGAAACCTGAGAAAACATGATAGTTCTTTCTGTAAACATGACATTGGATGCATTTCTGAACAGGAAGATTGTGCTTTTCTCCAAAACCACTTTCACGGTGATTTTTGGTTAAATTTCACCCGAAATCCACAACAATTTGTCCAGATATTCCTGGATGAAAACAAAACTATCTGGTGTGTTGTGGCTATCTCAATCCCAGATCTTGCTACAGCCTCTGTGTGTGTTTGTGTTTTGTGGACATTCTCTATGGACTTTATGTTTTTGAATGCATTTTAGCATGTAAGTTTCTGTTTTTAGCTGCCAAACGCTAATTGGTTCCACCTGGAGTCTAATCCTCCACACATTCAAGTTTTCTAGGAAGAAAGCTCCAGAAACCTGAGAAAACATGATAGTTCTTTCTGTAAACATGACATTGGATGCATTTACCGAACAGGAAGATTGTGCTTTTCTCCAAAACCACTTTCACGGTGATTTTTGGTTAAATTTCACCCGAAATCCACAACAATTTGTGCAGATACTCCTGGATGAAAACAAAACTATCTGGTGTGTTGTGGCTATCTCAATCCCAGATCTTGCTACAGCTTCTGTGTTTGTTTGTGTTTTCTGGACATTCTCTATGGACTTTACGGTTTTGATGCATTTTAGAATGTAAGTTTTAGTTTTTAGCTGTCAAACGCTAATTTGTTCCACCAGGGGTGAAATCCTCCACACATTCGAGTTTTCTAGGAAGAAAGCTTCAGAAACCTGAGAAAACATGATATTTCTTTCTGCAAACATGACATTGGATGCATTTGCCGAACAGGAAGATTGTGCTTTCCTCCAAAACCACTTTCACGGTGATTTTTTGGTTAAATTTCACTTCAAAACTACAACAATTTTTCCAGATACTCCTGGATGTAAACAAAATTATCTGGTGTGTTGTGGCTATCTCAATCCCAGATCTTGCTACAGCCTCTGTGTTTGTTTGTGTTTTCTGGACATTCTCTATGGACTTTATGGTTTTGAATGCATTTTAGCATGTAAGTTTTTGTTTTTAGCTGCCAAACGCTAATTGGTTCCACCTGGGGTCAAATCCTCCACACATTCGAGTTTTCTAGGAAGAAAGCTCCAGAAACCTGAGAAAAGATGATAGTTCTTTCTGTAAACATGACATTGGATGCATTTCTAAACAGGAAGATTGTGCTTTTCTCCAAAACCACTTTCACGGTGATTTTTGGTTAAATTTCACCCGAAATCCACAACAATTTGTCCAGATATTCCTGGATGAAAACAAAACTATCTGGTGTGTTGTGGCTATCTCAATCCCAGATCTTGCTACAGCCTCTGTGTGTGTTTGTGTTTTCTGGACATTCTCTATGGACTTTACGGTTTGAATGCATTTATCATGTAAGTTTTTGTTTTTACCTGCCAAACGCTAATTGGTTCCACCTGGAGTCAAATACTCCACACATTCGAGTTTTCTAGGAAGAAAGCTTCAGAAACCTGAGAAAACATGATATTTCTTTCTGTAAACATGACATTGGATGCATTTGCCGAACTGGAAGATTGTGCTTTTCTCCAAAACCACTTTCACGGTGATTTTTGGTTAAATTTCACCCGAAATCCACAACAATTTTTCCAGAAACACCTAGATGTAAACAAAACTATCTGGTGTGTTGTGGCTATCTCAATCCCAGATCTTGCTACAGCCTCTGTGGTGTTTGTGTTTTCTGGACATTCTCTATGGACTTTAGGGTTTTGAATGCATTTTAGCTTGTAAGTTTTTGTTTTTAGCTGCCAAACGCTAATTGGTTCCACCTGGAGTCAAATCCTCCACACATTCGAGTTTTATAGGAAGAAAGCTCCAGAAACCTGAGAAAACATGATAGTTCTTTCTGTAAACATGACATTGGATGCACTTGCCGAACAGGAAGATTGTGCTTTTCTCCAAAACCACTTTCACGGTGATTTTTGGTTAAATTTCACCCGAAATCCACAACAATTTGTGCAGATACTCCAGGATGTAAACAAAACTATCTGGTGTGTTGTGGCTATCTCAATCCCAGATCTTGCTACAGCCTCTGTGTGTGTTTGCGTTTTCTGGACATTCTCTATGGACTTTACGGTTTTGAATGCATTTTAGCATGTAAGTTTCTGTTTTTAGCTGCCAAACGCTAATTGGTTCCACCTGGGATCAAATCCTCCACACATTCGAGTTTTCTAGGAAGAAAGCTCCAGAAACCTGAGAAAACATGATATTTCTTTCTGTAAACATGACATTGGATGCATTTGCCGAAGAGGAAGATTGTGCTTTTCACCAAAAGCACTTTCACGGTATATTTTGGTTAAATTTCACTTCAAAACTACAACAATTTGTCCAGATACTCCTGGATGTAAGCAAAACTATCTGGTGTGTTGTGGCTATCTCAATCCCAGATGTTGCTACAGCCTCTGTGTGTGTTTGTGTTTTCTGGACATTCTCTATGGACTTTACGGTTTTGAATGCATTTTAGCATGTAAGATTTTGTTTTTAGCTGCCAAACGCTAATTGGTACCACCTGGGGTCAAATCCTCCACACATTCGAGTTTTCTAGGGAGAAAGCTTCAGAAACCTGAGAAAACATGATATTTCTTTCTGTAAACATGACATTGGATGCATTTACCGAACAGGAAGATTGTGCTTTCCTCCAAAACCACTTTCACGGTGATTTTTAGGTTAAATTTCACTTCAAAATTACAACAATTTGTCCAGATACTCCTGGATGTAAACAAAATTATCTGGTGTGTTGTGGCAATCTCAATCCCAAATCTTGCTACAGCCTCTGTGTGTGTTTGTGTTTTCTGGACATTCTCTATGGACTTTACGGTTTTGAATGCATTTTAGCATGTAAGATTTTGTTTTTAGCTGCCAAACGCTAATTGGTACCACCTGGGGTCAAATCCTGCACACATTCGAGTTTTCTAGGAAGAAAGCTCAAGAAACCTGAGAAAACATGATATTTCTTTCTGTAAACATGACATTGGATGCATTTGCCGAACTGGAAGATTATGCGTTTCTCCAAAACCACTTTCACGGTGATTTTTTGCTTAAATTTCACCCGGATACTACGACATTTTGTCCAGGTACTCCTGGATGAAAACAAAACTATCTGGTGTGTTGTGGCTATCTCAATCCCAGATCTTGCTACAGCCTCTGTGTGTGTTTGTGTTTTCTGGACATTCTCTATGGACTTTACGGTTTTGAATGCATTTTAGCATATAAGATTTTGTTTTTAGCTGCCAAACGCTAATTGGTACCACCTGGGGTCAAATCCTGCACACATTCGAGTTTTCTAGGAAGAAAGCTCAAGAAACCTGAGAAAACATGATATTTCTTTCTGTAAACATGACATTGGATGCATTTGCCGAACTGGAAGATTATGCGTTTCTCCAAAACCACTTTCACGGTGATTTTTTGCTTAAATTTCACCCGGATACTACGACATTTTGTCCAGGTACTCCTGGATGAAAACAAAACTATCTGGTGTGTTGTGGCTATCTCAATCCCAGATCTTGCTACAGCCTCTGTGTGTGTTTGTGTTTTCTGGACATTCTCTATGGACTTTACGATTTTGAATGCATTTTAGCGTGTAAGTTTCTGTTTTTAGCTGCCAAACGCTAATTAGTTCCACCTGGAGTCAAATCCGCCAAACATTCGAGTTTTCTAGGAAGAAAGCTCCAGAAACCTGAGAAAACATGATAGTTCTTTCTGTAAACATGACATTGGATGCATTTGCCGAACTGGAAGATTGTGCTTTTCTCCAAAACCACTTTCACGGTGTATTTTGGTTAAATTACACCCGAAATCCACAACAATTTGTCCAGATACACCTAGATGTAAACAAAACTATCTGGTGTGTTTTGGCTATCTCAATCCCAGATCTTGCTACAGCGTCTGTGGTGTTTGTGTTTTCCTGACATTCTCTATGGACTTTACGGTTTTGAATGCATTTTAGCATGTAAGTTTTTGTTTTTAGCTGCCAAACGCTAATTGGTTCCACCTGGAGTCAAATCCTCCACACATTCGAGTTTTCTAGGAAGAAAGCTCCAGAAACCTGAGAAAACATGATAGTTCTTTCTTTAAACATGACATTGGATGCACTTGCCGAAGAGGAAGATTGTGTTTTTCTCCCAAACCACTTTCACGGTGATTTTTTGTTAAATTTCACCCGGATACTACGACATTTTGTCCAGGTACTCCTGGATGAAAACAAAACTATCTGGTGTGTTGTGGCTATCTCAATCCCAGATCTTGCTACAGCCTCTGTCTGTGTATGTGTTTTCTGGACATTCTCTATGGACTTTACGGTTTTGAATGCATTTTAGCATGTAAGTTTTTGTTTTTAGCTGCCAAACGCTAATTGGTTCCACCTGGAGTCAAATCCTCCTCACATTCGAGTTTTCTAGGAAGAAAGCTTCAGAAACCTGAGAAAACATGATATTTGTACTTGTAAACATGACATTGGATGACATTTGCCGAATAGGAAGATTGTGCTTTTCTCCAAAACCACTTTCACGGTGATTTTTGGTTAAATTCCACCCGAAATCCACAACAATTTGTCCAGATACACCTAGATGAAAACAAAACTATCTGGTGTGTTGTGGCTATCTCAATCCCAGATCTTGCTCCAGCCTCTGTGTGTGTTTGTGTTTTCTGGACATTCTCTATGGACTTTACAGTTTTGAATGCATTTTAGCATGTAAATTTTTGTTTCTAGCTGCCAAACGCTAATTGGTTCCACCTGGGGTCAAATCCTCCACACATTCGAGTTTTCTAGGAAGAAAGCTTCAGAAACCTGAGAAAACATGATATTTCTTTCTGCAAACATGACATTGGATGCATTTGCCGAACAGGAAGATTGTGCTTTTCACCAAAAGCACTTTCACGGTATATTTTGGTTAAATTTCACTTCAAAACTACAACAATTTGTCCAGATACTCCTGGATGTAAGCAAATCTATCTGGTGTGTTGTGGCTATCTCAATCCCAGATCTTGCTACAGCCTCTGTGTGTGTTTGTGTTTTCTGGACATTCTCTATGGACTTTACGGTTTTGAATGCATTTTAGCTTGTAAGTTTTTGTTTTTAGCTGCCAAACGCTAATTGATTCCACCTGGGGTCAAATCCTCCACACATTCGAGTTTTCTAGGAAGAAAGCTCCAGAAACCTGAGAAAACATGATCGTTCTTTCTGTAAACATGACATTGGATGCATTTGCCGAACTGGAAGATTATGCGTTTCTCCAAAACCACTTTCCAGTGATTTTTTGCTTAAATTTCAACCGAAATCCACAACAATTTGTCCAGATATTCCTGGATGAAAACAAAACTATCTGGTGTGTTGTGGCTATCTCAATCCCAGATCTTGCTACAGCCTCTGTGTTTGTTTGTGTTTTCTGGACATTCTCTATGGACTTTACGGTTTTGAATGCATTTTAGCATGTAAGTTTTTGTTTTTAGCTGCCAAACGCTAATTGGTTCCACCTGGAGTCAAATCCTGCACACATTCGAGTTTTCTAGGAAGAAAGCTTCAGAAACCTGAGAAAACATGATATTTCTTTCTGTAAACATGACATTGGATGCATTTGCCGAACAGGAAGATTGTGCTTTTCTCCAAAACCACTTTCACGGTATATTTTGGTTAAATTTCACTTCAAAACTACAACAATTTGTCCAGATACTCCTGGATGTAAGCAAAACTATCTGGTGTGTTGTGGCTATCTCAATCCCAGATCTTGCTACAGCCTCTGTGTGTGTTTGTGTTTTCTGGACATTCTCTATGGACTTTACGATTTTGAATGCATTTTAGCGTGTAAGTTTCTGTTTTTAGCTGCCAAACGCTAATTAGTTCCACCTGGAGTCAAATCCGCCAAACATTCGAGTTTTCTAGGAAGAAAGCTCCAGAAACCTGAGAAAACATGATAGTTCTTTCTGTAAACATGACATTGGATGCATTTGCCGAACAGGAAGATTGCGCTGTTCTCCAAAACCACTTTCACGGTGTATTTTGGTTAAATTACACCCGAAATCCACAACAATTTGTCCAGATACACCTAGATGTAAACAAAACTATCTGGTGTGTTGTGGCTATCTCAATCCCAGATCTTGCTACAGCGTCTGTGGTGTTTGTGTTTTCCTGACATTCTCTATGGACTTTACGGTTTTGAATGCATTTTAGCATGTAAGTTTCTGTTTTTAGCTGCCAAACGCTAATTGGTTCCACCTGGAGTCAAATCCTCCACACATTCGAGTTTTCTAGGAAGAAAGCTCCAGAAACCTGAGAAAACATGATAGTTCTTTCTTTAAACATGACATTGGATGCACTTGCCGAAGAGGAAGATTGTGTTTTTCTCCCAAACCACTTTCACGGTGATTTTTTGTTAAATTTCACCCAGATACTACGACATTTAGTCCAGGTACTCCTGGATGAAAACAAAACTATCTGGTGTGTTGTGGCTATCTCAATCCCAGATCTTGCTACAGCCTCTGTCTGTGTATGTGTTTTCTGGACATTCTCTATGGACTTTACGGTTTTGAATGCATTTTAGCATGTAAGTTTTTGTTTTTAGCTGCCAAACGCTAATTGGTTCCACCTGGAGTCAAATCCTCCTCACATTCGAGTTTTCTAGGAAGAAAGCTTCAGAAACCTGAGAAAACATGATATTTGTACTTGTAAACATGACATTGGATGACATTTGCCGAATAGGAAGATTGTGCTTTTCTCCAAAACCACTTTCACGGTGATTTTTGGTTAAATTCCACCCGAAATCCACAACAATTTGTCCAGATACACCTAGATGAAAACAAAACTATCTGGTGTGTTGTGGCTATCTCAATCCCAGATCTTACTACAGCCTCTGTGTGTGTTTGTGTTTTCTGGACATTCTCTATGGACTTTATAGTTTTGAATGCATTTTAGCGTGTAAGTTTTTGTTTTTAGCTGCCAAACGCTAATTGTTTCCACCTGGAGTCAAATCCTCCACACATTCGAGTTTTCTAGGAAGAAAGCTCCAGAAACCTGAGAAAACATGATAGTTTTTTCTGTAAACATGACATTGGATGCACATGCCGAACAGGAAGATTGTGCTTTTCTCCAAAACCACTTTCACGGTGATTTTTGGTTAAATTCCACCCGAAATCCACAACAATTTGTCCAGATACACCTAGATGAAAACAAAACTATCTGGTGTGTTGTGGCTATCTCAATCCCAGATCTTGCTCCAGCCTCTGTGTGTGTTTGTGTTTTCTGGACATTCTCTATGGACTTTACAGTTTTGAATGCATTTTAGCATGTAAATTTTTGTTTCTAGCTGCCAAACGCTAATTGGTTCCACCTGGGGTCAAATCCTCCACACATTCGAGTTTTCTAGGAAGAAAGCTTCAGAAACCTGAGAAAACATGATATTTCTTTCTGCAAACATGACATTGGATGCATTTGCCGAACAGGAAGATTGTGCTTTTCACCAAAAGCACTTTCACGGTATATTTTGGTTAAATTTCACTTCAAAACTACAACAATTTGTCCAGATACTCCTGGATGTAAGCAAAACTATCTGGTGTGTTGTGGCTATCTCAATCCCAGATCTTGCTACAGCCTCTGTGTTTGTTTGTGTTTTCTGGACATTCTCTATGGACTTTACAGTTTTGAATGCATTTTAGCTTGTAAGTTTTTGTTTTTAGCTGCCAAACGCTAATTGGTTCCACCTGGAGTCAAATCCTCCACACATTCGAGTTTTCTAGGAAGAAAGCTTCAGAAACCTGAGAAAACATGATATTTCTTTCTGTAAACATGACATTGGATGCATTTGCCGAACAGGAAGATTGTGCTTTTCACCAAAACCACTTTCACGGTATATTTTGGTTAAATTTCACTTCAAAACTACAACAATTTGTCCAGATACTCCTGGATGAAAACAAAACTATCTGGTGTGTTGTGGCTATCTCAATCCCAGATCTTGCTACAGCCTCTTTGTGTGTTTGTGTTTTCTGGACATTCTCTATGGACTTTACGGTTTTGAATGCATTTTAGCGTTTAAGTTTCTGTTTTTAGCT
Source organism: Oryctolagus cuniculus (assembly GCF_964237555.1). Classification (NCBI taxonomy): domain Eukaryota; kingdom Metazoa; phylum Chordata; class Mammalia; order Lagomorpha; family Leporidae; genus Oryctolagus; species Oryctolagus cuniculus. The sequence continues at coordinate 120,487,968 of NC_091439.1, forward strand.
GCCAAACGCTAATTGGTTCCACCTGGAGTCAAATCCGCCAAACATTCGAGTTTTCTAGGAAGAAAGCTCCAGAAACCTGAGAAAACATGATATTTCTTTCTGTAAACATGACATTGGATGCATTTGCCAAACAGGAAGATTGTGCTTTTCTCCAAAACCACTTTCACGGTGATTTTTGGTTAAATTTCACTTCAAAACAAAAACAATTTCTGCAGATACTCCTGGATGAAAACAAAACTATCTGGTGTGTTGTGGCTATCTCAATCCCAGATCTTGCTACAACCTCTGTGTTTGTTTGTGTTTTCTGGACATTCTGTATGGACTTTACGGTTTTGAATGCATTTTAGCATGTAAGTTTCTGTTTTTAGCTGCCAAACGCTAATTGGTTCCACCTGGAGTCAAATCCTCCATACATTCAAGTTTTCTAGGAATAAAGCTCCAGAAACCTGAGAAAACATGATAGTTCTTTCTGTAAACATGACATTGGATGCATTTGCTGAACAGGAAGATTGTGCTTTTCTCCAAAACCACTTTCACGGTGATTTTTGGTTAAATTTCACCCGAAATCCACAACAATTTGTCCAGATACTCCTGGATGAAGAAAAAACTATCTGGTGTGTTGTGGCTATCTCAATCCCAGATCTTGCTACAGCCTCTGTGTGTGTTTGTGTTTTCTGGACATTCTCTATGGACTTTACAGTTTTCAATGCATTTTAGCTTGTAAGTTTTTGTTTTTAGCTGCCAAACGCTAATTGATTCCACCTGGGGTCAAATCCTCCACACATTCGAGTTTTCTAGGAAGAAAGCTCCAGAAACCTGAGAAAACATGATCGTTCTTTCTGTAAACATGACATTGGATGCATTTGCCGAACTGGAAGATTATGCGTTTCTCCAAAACCACTTTCCAGTGATTTTTTGCTTAAATTTCACCCGAAATCCACAACAATTTGTCCAGATATTCCTGGATGAAAACAAAACTATCTGGTGTGTTGTGGCTATCTCAATCCCAGATCTTGCTACAGCCTCTGTGTTTGTTTGTGTTTTCTGGACATTCTCTATGGACTTTACGGTTTTGAATGCATTTTAGCATGTAAGTTTTTGTTTTTAGCTGCCAAACGCTAATTGGTTCCACCTGGAGTCAAATCCTGCACACATTCGAGTTTTCTAGGAAGAAAGCTTCAGAAACCTGAGAAAACATGATATTTCTTTCTGTAAACATGACATTGGATGCATTTGCCGAACAGGAAGATTGTGCTTTTCTCCAAAACCCCTTTCACGGTGTATTTTGGTTAAATTTCACTTCAAAACTACAACAATTTGTCCAGATACTCCTGGATGTAAGCAAAACTATCTGGTGTGTTGTGGCTATCTCAATCCCAGATCTTGCTACAGCCTCTGTGTGTGTTTGTGTTTTCTGGACATTCTCTATGGACTTTACGATTTTGAATGCATTTTAGCGTGTAAGTTTCTGTTTTTAGCTGCCAAACGCTAATTAGTTCCACCTGGAGTCAAATCCGCCAAACATTCGAGTTTTCTAGGAAGAAAGCTCCAGAAACCTGAGAAAACATGATAGTTCTTTCTGTAAACATGACATTGGATGCATTTGCCGAACTGGAAGATTGTGCTTTTCTCCAAAACCACTTTCACGGTGTATTTTGGTTAAATTACACCCGAAATCCACAACAATTTGTCCAGATACACCTAGATGTAAACAAAACTATCTGGTGTGTTTTGGCTATCTCAATCCCAGATCTTGCTACAGCGTCTGTGGTGTTTGTGTTTTCCTGACATTCTCTATGGACTTTACGGTTTTGAATGCATTTTAGCATGTAAGTTTCTGTTTTTAGCTGCCAAACGCTAATTGGTTCCACCTGGAGTCAAATCCTCCACACATTCGAGTTTTCTAGGAAGAAAGCTCCAGAAACCTGAGAAAACATGATAGTTCTTTCTTTAAACATGACATTGGATGCACTTGCCGAAGAGGAAGATTGTGTTTTTCTCCCAAACCACTTTCACGGTGATTTTTTGTTAAATTTCACCCAGATACTACGACATTTAGTCCAGGTACTCCTGGATGAAAACAAAACTATCTGGTGTGTTGTGGCTATCTCAATCCCAGATCTTGCTACAGCCTCTGTCTGTGTATGTGTTTTCTGGACATTCTCTATGGACTTTACGGTTTTGAATGCATTTTAGCACGTAAGTTTTTGTTTTTAGCTGCCAAACGCTAATTGGTTCCACCTGGAGTCAAATCCTCCTCACATTCGAGTTTTCTAGGAAGAAAGCTTCAGAAACCTGAGAAAACATGATATTTGTACTTGTAAACATGACATTGGATGACATTTGCCGAATAGGAAGATTGTGCTTTTCTCCAAAACCACTTTCACGGTGATTTTTGGTTAAATTCCACCCGAAATCCACAACAATTTGTCCAGATACACCTAGATGAAAACAAAACTATCTGGTGTGTTGTGGCTATCTCAATCCCAGATCTTACTACAGCCTCTGTGTGTGTTTGTGTTTTCTGGACATTCTCTATGGACTTTACAGTTTTGAATGCATTTTAGCGTGTAAGTTTTTGTTTTTAGCTGCCAAACGCTAATTGTTTCCACCTGGAGTCAAATCCTCCACACATTCGAGTTTTCTAGGAAGAAAGCTCCAGAAACCTGAGAAAACATGATAGTTCTTTCTGTAAACATGACATTGGATGCACATGCCGAACAGGAAGATTGTGCTTTTCTCCAAAACCACTTTCACGGTGATTTTTGGTTAAATTTCACCCGAAATTCAAAACAATTTGTCCAGATACACCTAGATGAAAACAAAACTATCTGGTGTGTTGTGGCTATCTCAATCCCAGATCTTGCTCCAGCCTCTGTGTGTGTTTGTGTTTTCTGGACATTCTCTATGGACTTTACAGTTTTGAATGCATTTTAGCATGTAAATTTTTGTTTCTAGCTGCCAAACGCTAATTGGTTCCACCTGGGGTCAAATCCTCCACACATTCGAGTTTTCTAGGAAGAAAGCTTCAGAAACCTGAGAAAACATGATATTTCTTTCTGCAAACATGACATTGGATGCATTTGCCGAACAGGAAGATTGTGCTTTTCACCAAAAGCACTTTCACGGTATATTTTGGTTAAATTTCACTTCAAAACTACAACAATTTGTCCAGATACTCCTGGATGTAAGCAAAACTATCTGGTGTGTTGTGGCTATCTCAATCCCAGATCTTGCTACAGCCTCTGTGTTTGTTTGTGTTTTCTGGACATTCTCTATGGACTTTACAGTTTTGAATGCATTTTAGCTTGTAAGTTTTTGTTTTTAGCTGCCAAACGCTAATTGGTTCCACCTGGAGTCAAATCCTCCACACATTCGAGTTTTCTAGGAAGAAAGCTTCAGAAACCTGAGAAAACATGATATTTCTTTCTGTAAACATGACATTGGATGCATTTGCCGAACAGGAAGATTGTGCTTTTCACCAAAACCACTTTCACGGTATATTTTGGTTAAATTTCACTTCAAAACTACAACAATTTCTGCAGATACTCCTGGATGAAAACAAAACTATCTGGTGTGTTGTGGCTATCTCAATCCCAGATCTTGCTACAACCTCTGTGTTTGTTTGTGTTTTCTGGACATTCTGTATGGACTTTACGGTTTTGAATGCATTTTAGCATGTAAGTTTCTGTTTTTAGCTGCCAAACGCTAATTGGTTCCACCTGGAGTCAAATCCTCCATACATTCAAGTTTTCTAGGAATAAAGCTCCAGAAACCTGAGAAAACATGATAGTTCTTTCTGTAAACATGACATTGGATGCATTTGCTGAACAGGAAGATTGTGCTTTTCTCCAAAACCACTTTCACGGTGATTTTTGGTTAAATTTCACCCGAAATCCACAACAATTTGTCCAGATACTCCTGGATGAAGAAAAAACTATCTGGTGTGTTGTGGCTATCTCAATCCCAGATCTTGCTACAGCCTCTGTGTGTGTTTGTGTTTTCTGGACATTCTCTATGGACTTTACAGTTTTGAATGCATTTTAGCTTGTAAGTTTTTGTTTTTAGCTGCCAAACGCTAATTGATTCCACCTGGGGTCAAATCCTCCACACATTCGAGTTTTCTAGGAAGAAAGCTCCAGAAACCTGAGAAAACATGATCGTTCTTTCTGTAAACATGACATTGGATGCATTTGCCGAACTGGAAGATTATGCGTTTCTCCAAAACCACTTTCCAGTGATTTTTTGCTTAAATTTCACCCGAAATCCACAACAATTTGTCCAGATATTCCTGGATGAAAACAAAACTATCTGGTGTGTTGTGGCTATCTCAATCCCAGGTCTTGCTACAGCCTCTGTGTTTGTTTGTGTTTTCTGGACATTCTCTATGGACTTTACGGTTTTGAATGCATTTTAGCATGTAAGTTTTTGTTTTTAGCTGCCAAACGCTAATTGGTTCCACCTGGAGTCAAATCCTGCACACATTCGAGTTTTCTAGGAAGAAAGCTTCAGAAACCTGAGAAAACATGATATTTCTTTCTGTAAACATGACATTGGATGCATTTGCCAAACAGGAAGATTGTGCTTTTCTCCAAAACCACTTTCACGGTATATTTTGGTTAAATTTCACTTCAAAACTACAACAATTTGTCCAGATACTCCTGGATGTAAGCAAAACTATCTGGTGTGTTGTGGCTATCTCAATCCCAGATCTTGCTACAGCCTCTGTGTGTGTTTGTGTTTTCTGGACATTCTCTATGGACTTTACGGTTTTGAATGCATTTTAGCGTGTAAGTTTCTGTTTTTAGCTGCCAAACGCTAATTAGTTCCACCTGGAGTCAAATCCGCCAAACATTCGAGTTTTCTAGGAAGAAAGCTCCAGAAACCTGAGAAAACATGATAGTTCTTTCTGTAAACATGACATTGGATGCACATGCCGAACAGCAAGATTGTGCTTTTCTCCAAAACCACTTTCACGGTGATTTTTGGTTAAATTTCACCCGAAATTCAAAACAATTTGTCCAGATACACCTAGATGAAAACAAAACTATCTGGTGTGTTGTGGCTATCTCAATCCCAGATCTTGCTCCAGCCTCTGTGTGTGTTTGTGTTTTCTGGACATTCTCTATGGACTTTACAGTTTTGAATGCATTTTAGCATGTAAATTTTTGTTTCTAGCTGCCAAACGCTAATTGGTTCCACCTGGGGTCAAATCCTCCACACATTCGAGTTTTCTAGGAAGAAAGCTTCAGAAACCTGAGAAAACATGATATTTCTTTCTGCAAACATGACATTGGATGCATTTGCCGAACAGGAAGATTGTGCTTTTCACCAAAAGCACTTTCACGGTATATTTTGGTTAAATTTCACTTCAAAACTACAACAATTTGTCCAGATACTCCTGGATGTAAGCAAAACTATCTGGTGTGTTGTGGCTATCTCAATCCCAGATCTTGCTACAGCCTCTGTGTTTGTTTGTGTTTTCTGGACATTCTCTATGGACTTTACAGTTTTGAATGCATTTTAGCTTGTAAGTTTTTGTTTTTAGCTGCCAAACGCTAATTGGTTCCACCTGGAGTCAAATCCTCCACACATTCGAGTTTTCTAGGAAGAAAGCTTCAGAAACCTGAGAAAACATGATATTTCTTTCTGTAAACATGACATTGGATGCATTTGCCAAACAGGAAGATTGTGCTTTTCACCAAAACCACTTTCACGGTATATTTTGGTTAAATTTCACTTCAAAACTACAACAATTTGTCCAGATACTCCTGGATGAAAACAAAACTATCTGGTGTGTTGTGGCTATCTCAATCCCAGATCTTGCTACAACCTCTGTGTTTGTTTGTGTTTTCTGGACTTTCTGTATGGACTTTACGGTTTTGAATGCATTTTAGCATGTAAGTTTCTGTTTTTAGCTGCCAAACGCTAATTGGTTCCACCTGGAGTCAAATCCTCCATACATTCAAGTTTTCTAGGAATAAAGCTCCAGAAACCTGAGAAAACATGATAGTTCTTTCTGTAAACATGACATTGGATGCATTTGCTGAACAGGAAGATTGTGCTTTTCTCCAAAACCACTTTCACGGTGATTTTTGGTTAAATTTCACCCGAAATCCACAACAATTTGTCCAGATACTCCTGGATGAAGAAAAAACTATCTGGTGTGTTGTGGCTATCTCAATCCCAGATCTTGCTACAGCCTCTGTGTGTGTTTGTGTTTTCTGGACATTCTCTATGGACTTTACAGTTTTGAATGCATTTTAGCTTGTAAGTTTTTGTTTTTAGCTGCCAAACGCTAATTGATTCCACCTGGGGTCAAATCCTCCACACATTCGAGTTTTCTAGGAAGAAAGCTCCAGAAACCTGAGAAAACATGATCGTTCTTTCTGTAAACATGACATTGGATGCATTTGCCGAACTGGAAGATTATGCGTTTCTCCAAAACCACTTTCCAGTGATTTTTTGCTTAAATTTCACCCGAAATCCACAACAATTTGTCCAGATACTCCTGGATGAAAACAAAACTATCTGGTGTGTTGTGGCTATCTCAATCCCAGATCTTACTACAGCCTCTGTGTGTGTTTGTGTTTTCTGGACATTCTCTATGGACTTTACAGTTTTGAATGCATTTTAGCGTGTAAGTTTTTGTTTTTAGCTGCCAAACGCTAATTGTTTCCACCTGGAGTCAAATCCTCCACACATTCGAGTTTTCTAGGAAGAAAGCTCCAGAAACCTGAGAAAACATGATAGTTCTTTCTGTAAACATGACATTGGATGCACATGCCGAACAGCAAGATTGTGCTTTTCTCCAAAACCACTTTCACGGTGATTTTTGGTTAAATTTCACCCGAAATTCAAAACAATTTGTCCAGATACACCTAGATGAAAACAAAACTATCTGGTGTGTTGTGGCTATCTCAATCCCAGATCTTGCTCCAGCCTCTGTGTGTGTTTGTGTTTTCTGGACATTCTCTATGGACTTTACAGTTTTGAATGCATTTTAGCATGTAAATTTTTGTTTCTAGCTGCCAAACGCTAATTGGTTCCACCTGGGGTCAAATCCTCCACACATTCGAGTTTTCTAGGAAGAAAGCTTCAGAAACCTGAGAAAACATGATATTTCTTTCTGCAAACATGACATTGGATGCATTTGCCGAACAGGAAGATTGTGCTTTTCACCAAAAGCACTTTCACGGTATATTTTGGTTAAATTTCACTTCAAAACTACAACAATTTGTCCAGATACTCCTGGATGTAAGCAAAACTATCTGGTGTGTTGTGGCTATCTCAATCCCAGATCTTGCTACAGCCTCTGTGTTTGTTTGTGTTTTCTGGACATTCTCTATGGACTTTACAGTTTTGAATGCATTTTAGCTTGTAAGTTTTTGTTTTTAGCTGCCAAACGCTAATTGGTTCCACCTGGAGTCAAATCCTCCACACATTCGAGTTTTCTAGGAAGAAAGCTTCAGAAACCTGAGAAAACATGATATTTCTTTCTGTAAACATGACATTGGATGCATTTGCCGAACAGGAAGATTGTGCTTTTCACCAAAACCACTTTCACGGTATATTTTGGTTAAATTTCACTTCAAAACTACAACAATTTGTCCAGATACTCCTGGATGAAAACAAAACTATCTGGTGTGTTGTGGCTATCTCAATCCCAGATCTTGCTACAGCCTCTTTGTGTGTTTGTGTTTTCTGGACATTCTCTATGGACTTTACGGTTTTGAATGCATTTTAGCGTGTAAGTTTCTGTTTTTAGCTGCCAAACGCTAATTGGTTCCACCTGGAGTCAAATCCGCCAAACATTCGAGTTTTCTAGGAAGAAAGCTCCAGAAACCTGAGAAAACATGATAGTTCTTTCTGTAAACATGACATTGGATGCATTTGCCGAACAGGAAGATTGTGCTTTTCTCCAAAACCACTTTCACGGTGATTTTTGGTTAAATTTCACTTCAAAACAAAAACAATTTCTGCAGATACTCCTGGATGAAAACAAAACTATCTGGTGTGTTGTGGCTATCTCAATCCCAGATCTTGCTACAACCTCTGTGTTTGTTTGTGTTTTCTGGACTTTCTGTATGGACTTTACGGTTTTGAATGCATTTTAGCATGTAAGTTTCTGTTTTTAGCTGCCAAACGCTAATTGGTTCCACCTGGAGTCAATTCCTCCATACATTCAAGTTTTCTAGGAATAAAGCTCCAGAAACCTGAGAAAACATGATAGTTCTTTCTGTAAACATGACATTGGATGCATTTGCTGAACAGGAAGATTGTGCTTTTCTCCAAAACCACTTTCACGGTGATTTTTGGTTAAATTTCACCCGAAATCCACAACAATTTGTCCAGATACTCCTGGATGAAGAAAAAACTATCTGGTGTGTTGTGGCTATCTCAATCCCAGATCTTGCTACAGCCTCTGTGTGTGTTTGTGTTTTCTGGACATTCTCTATGGACTTTACAGTTTTGAATGCATTTTAGCTTGTAAGTTTTTGTTTTTAGCTGCCAAACGCTAATTGATTCCACCTGGGGTCAAATCCTCCACACATTCGAGTTTTCTAGGAAGAAAGCTCCAGAAACCTGAGAAAACATGATCGTTCTTTCTGTAAACATGACATTGGATGCATTTGCCGAACTGGAAGATTATGCGTTTCTCCAAAACCACTTTCCAGTGATTTTTTGCTTAAATTTCACCCGAAATCCACAACAATTTGTCCAGATATTCCTGGATGAAAACAAAACTATCTGGTGTGTTGTGGCTATCTCAATCCCAGGTCTTGCTACAGCCTCTGTGTTTGTTTGTGTTTTCTGGACATTCTCTATGGACTTTACGGTTTTGAATGCATTTTAGCATGTAAGTTTTTGTTTTTAGCTGCCAAACGCTAATTGGTTCCACCTGGAGTCAAATCCTGCACACATTCGAGTTTTCTAGGAAGAAAGCTTCAGAAACCTGAGAAAACATGATATTTCTTTCTGTAAACATGACATTGGATGCATTTGCCGAACAGGAAGATTGTGCTTTTCTCCAAAACCACTTTCACGGTATATTTTGGTTAAATTTCACTTCAAAACTACAACAATTTGTCCAGATACTCCTGGATGTAAGCAAAACTATCTGGTGTGTTGTGGCTATCTCAATCCCAGATCTTGCTACAGCCTCTGTGTGTGTTTGTGTTTTCTGGACATTCTCTATGGACTTTACGATTTTGAATGCATTTTAGCGTGTAAGTTTCTGTTTTTAGCTGCCAAACGCTAATTAGTTCCACCTGGAGTCAAATCCGCCAAACATTCGAGTTTTCTAGGAAGAAAGCTCCAGAAACCTGAGAAAACATGATAGTTCTTTCTGTAAACATGACATTGGATGCATTTGCCGAACTGGAAGATTGTGCTTTTCTCCAAAACCACTTTCACGGTGTATTTTGGTTAAATTACACCCGAAATCCACAACAATTTGTCCAGATACACCTAGATGTAAACAAAACTATCTGGTGTGTTTTGGCTATCTCAATCCCAGATCTTGCTACAGCGTCTGTGGTGTTTGTGTTTTCCTGACATTCTCTATGGACTTTACGGTTTTGAATGCATTTTAGCATGTAAGTTTCTGTTTTTAGCTGCCAAACGCTAATTGGTTCCACCTGGAGTCAAATCCTCCACACATTCGAGTTTTCTAGGAAGAAAGCTCCAGAAACCTGAGAAAACATGATAGTTCTTTCTTTAAACATGACATTGGATGCACTTGCCGAAGAGGAAGATTGTGTTTTTCTCCCAAACCACTTTCACGGTGATTTTTTGTTAAATTTCACCCAGATACTACGACATTTAGTCCAGGTACTCCTGGATGAAAACAAAACTATCTGGTGTGTTGTGGCTATCTCAATCCCAGATCTTGCTACAGCCTCTGTCTGTGTATGTGTTTTCTGGACATTCTCTATGGACTTTACGGTTTTGAATGCATTTTAGCATGTAAGTTTTTGTTTTTAGCTGCCAAACGCTAATTGGTTCCACCTGGAGTCAAATCCTCCTCACATTCGAGTTTTCTAGGAAGAAAGCTTCAGAAACCTGAGAAAACATGATATTTGTACTTGTAAACATGACATTGGATGACATTTGCCGAATAGGAAGATTGTGCTTTTCTCCAAAACCACTTTCACGGTGATTTTTGGTTAAATTCCAACCGAAATCCACAACAATTTGTCCAGATACACCTAGATGAAAACAAAACTATCTGGTGTGTTGTGGCTATCTCAATCCCAGATCTTACTACAGCCTCTGTGTGTGTTTGTGTTTTCTGGACATTCTCTATGGACTTTACAGTTTTGAATGCATTTTAGCGTGTAAGTTTTTGTTTTTAGCTGCCAAACGCTAATTGTTTCCACCTGGAGTCAAATCCTCCACACATTCGAGTTTTCTAGGAAGAAAGCTCCAGAAACCTGAGAAAACATGATAGTTCTTTCTGTAAACATGACATTGGATGCACATGCCGAACAGCAAGATTGTGCTTTTCTCCAAAACCACTTTCACGGTGATTTTTGGTTAAATTTCACCCGAAATTCAAAACAATTTGTCCAGATACACCTAGATGAAAACAAAACTATCTGGTGTGTTGTGGCTATCTCAATCCCAGATCTTGCTCCAGCCTCTGTGTGTGTTTGTGTTTTCTGGACATTCTCTATGGACTTTACAGTTTTGAATGCATTTTAGCATGTAAATTTTTGTTTCTAGCTGCCAAACGCTAATTGGTTCCACCTGGGGTCAAATCCTCCACACATTCGAGTTTTCTAGGAAGAAAGCTTCAGAAACCTGAGAAAACATGATATTTCTTTCTGCAAACATGACATTGGATGCATTTGCCGAACAGGAAGATTGTGCTTTTCTCCAAAAGCACTTTCACGGTATATTTTGGTTAAATTTCACTTCAAAACTACAACAATTTGTCCAGATACTCCTGGATGTAAGCAAAACTATCTGGTGTGTTGTGGCTATCTCAATCCCAGATCTTGCTACAGCCTCTGTGTTTGTTTGTGTTTTCTGGACATTCTCTATGGACTTTACAGTTTTGAATGCATTTTAGCTTGTAAGTTTTTGTTTTTAGCTGCCAAACGCTAATTGGTTCCACCTGGAGTCAAATCCTCCACACATTCGAGTTTTCTAGGAAGAAAGCTTCAGAAACCTGAGAAAACATGATATTTCTTTCTGTAAACATGACATTGGATGCATTTGCCGAACAGGAAGATTGTGCTTTTCACCAAAACCACTTTCACGGTATATTTTGGTTAAATTTCACTTCAAAACTACAACAATTTGTCCAGATACTCCTGGATGAAAACAAAACTATCTGGTGTGTTGTGGCTATCTCAATCCCAGATCTTACTACAGCCTCTGTGTTTGTTTGTGTTTTCTGGACATTCTCTATGGACTTTACGGTTTTGAATGCATTTTAGCATGTAAGTTTCTGTTTTTAGCTGCCAAACGCTAATTGGTTCCACCTGGAGTCAAATCCTCCATACATTCAAGTTTTCTAGGAATAAAGCTCCAGAAACCTGAGAAAACATGATAGTTCTTTCTGTAAACATGACATTGGATGCATTTGCTGAACAGGAAGATTGTGCTTTTCTCCAAAACCACTTTCACGGTGATTTTTGGTTAAATTTCACCCGAAATCCACAACAATTTGTCCAGATACTCCTGGATGAAGAAAAAACTATCTGGTGTGTTGTGGCTATCTCAATCCCAGATCTTGCTACAGCCTCTGTGTGTGGTTGTGTTTTCCTTACATTCTCTATGGACTTTACGGTTTTGAATGCATTTTAGCATGTAAGTTTCTGTTTTTAGCTGCCAAACGCTAATTGGTTCCACCTGGATTCAAATCCTCCATACATTCGAGTTTTCTAGGAAGAAAGCTCCAGAAACCTGAGAAAACATGATAGTTCTTTCTGTAAACATGACATTGGATGCATTTACCGAACAGGAAGATTGTGCTTTTCTCCAAAACCCCTTTCACGGTGTATTTTCGTTAAATTTCACTTCAAAACTACAACAATTTGTCCAGATACTCCTGGATGAAAGCAAAACTATCTGGTGAGTTGTGGCTATCTCAATCCCAGATCTTGCTACAGCCTCTGTATTTGTTTGTGTTTTCCTGACATTCTCTATGGACTTTACGGTTTTGAATGCATTTTAGCATGTATGTTTTTGTTTTTAGCTGCCAAACGCTAATTGGTTCCACCTGGGGTCAAATCCTCCACACATTCGAGTTTTCTAGGAAGAAAGCTTCAGAAACCTGAGAAAACATGATATTTCTTTCTGTAAACATGACATTGGATGCATTTGCCGAACAGGAAGATTGTGCTTTTCTCCAAAACCACTTTCACGGTGTATTTTGGTTAAATTTCACCTGAAATCCACAACAATTTGTCCAGAAACAACTAGATGTAAACAAAACTATTTGGTGAGTTGTGGCTATCTCAATCCCAGATCTTGCTACAGCCTCTGTGTGTGTTTGTGTTTTCTGGACATTCTCTATGGACTTTACGGTTTTGAATGCATTTTAGCATGTAAGTTTTTGTTTTTAGCTGCCAAACGCTAATTGGTTCCACCTGGAGTCAAATACTCCACACATTCGAGTTTTCTAGGAAGAAAGCTCCAGAAACCTGAGAAAATATGATATTTCTTTCTGTGAACATGACAGTGGATGCATTTACTGAACAGGAAGATTGTGCTTTTCTCCAAAACCACTTTCACGGTGTATTTTGGTTTAATTTCACCCGAAATCCACAACAATTTGTCCAGATACACCTAGATGAAAACAAAACTATCTGGTGTGTTGTGGCTATCTCAATCCCAGATCTTGCTACAGCCTCTGTGTGTTTGTGTTTTCCTGACATTCTCTATGGACTTTACGGTTTTAATGCATTTTAACAGGACCCTTTTTGTTTTTAGCTGCCAAACGCTAATTGGTTCCACCTGGAGTCAAATCCTCCACACATTCGAGTTTTCTAGGAAGAAAGCTTCAGAAACCTGAGAAAACATGATATTTCTTTCTGTAAACATGACATTGGATGCATTTACCGAACAGGAAGATTGTGCTTTTCTCGAAAACCCCTTTCACGGTGTATTTTGGTTATATTTCACTTCAAAACTACACAATTTGTCCAGATACTCCTGGATGAAAACAAAACTCTCTGGTGTGTTGTGGCTATCTCAATCCCAGATCTTGCTACAGCCTCTGTGTTTGTTTGTGTTTTCTGGATATTCTCTATTGACTTTATGGTTTTGAATGCATTTTAGCATGTAAGTTTTCGTTTTTAGCTGCCAAACGCTAATTGGTACCACCTGGGGTCAAATCCTGTGCACATTCGAGTTTTCTAGGAAGAAAGCTCCAGAAACCTGAGAAAACATGATATTTCTTTCTGTAAACATGACATTGGATGCATTTGCCGAACAGCAAGATTGTGCTTTTCTCCAAAACCACTTTCACGGTGTATTTTGGTTAAATTTCACTTCAAAACTACAATTTGTCCAGATACTCCTGGATGTAAGCAAAACTATCTGTTGTGTTGTGGCTATCTCAATCCCAGATCTTGCTACAGCTTCTGTGTGTGTTTGTGTTTTCTGGACATTCTCTATGGACTTTACGGTTTTGATGCATTTTAACAGGACCCTTTTTGTTTTTAGCTGCCAAACGCTAATTAATTCCACCTGGAGTCAAATCCTCCACACATTCGAGTTTTCTAGGAAGAAAGCTTCAGAAACCTGAGAAAACATGATATTTCTTTCTGTAAACATGACATTGGATGCATTTGCCGAACAGGAAGGTTGTGCTTTTCTCCAAAACCACTTTCATGGTGATTTTTGTAAATTTCACTTCAAAACAAAAACAGTTTGTCCAGATACTCCTAGATGAAAACAAAACTATCTGGTGTGTTGTGGCTATCTCAATCCCAGATCTTGCTACAGCCTCTTTGTGTGTTTGTGTTTTCCTGACATTCTCTATGGACTTTACGGTTTTGAATGCATTTTAGCATTTAAGTTTTTGTTTTTAGCTGCCAAACGCTAATTGGTTCCACCTGGAGTCAAATCCTCCACACATTCGAGTTTTCTAGGAAGAAAGCTCCAGAAACCTGAGAAAACATGATAGTTCTTTCTGTAAACATGACTTTGGATGCATTTGCTGAACAGGAAGATTGTGCTTTTCTCCAAAACCACTTTCACGGTGATTTTTGGTGAAATTCCACCAGAAATCCACAACAATTTGTCCAGATACTCCTGGATGAAAACAAAACTATCTGGTGTGTTGTGGCTATCTCAATCCCAGATCTTGCTACAGCCTCTGTGTTTGTTTGTGTTTTCTGGACATTCTGTATGGACTTTACGGTTTTGAGTGCATTTTAGCATGTAAGTTTTTGTTTTTAGCTGCCAAACGCTAATTGGTTCCACCTGGAGTGGAATCCTGCACACATTCGAGTTTTCTAGGAAGAAAGCTCCAGACACCTGAGAAAACATGATATTTCTTTCTGTAAACATGACATTAGATGCATTTGCCGAACAGGAAGATTGTGCTTTTCTCCAAAACCACTTTCACGGTGTATTTTGGTTAAATTTCACCCAAAATCCACAACAATTTGTCCAGATACTCCTGGATGAAAACAAAACTATCTGGTGTGTTGTGGCTATCTCAATCCTAGATCTTGCTACAGCCTTGTGGTGTTTGTGTTTTCCTGACATTCTCTATGGACTTTACGGTTTTGAGTGCATTTTAGCATGTAAGTTTTTGTTTTTAGCTCCCAAACGCGAATTGGTTCCACCTGGAGACAAATCCTCCACACATTCGAGTTTTCTAGGAAGAAAGCTCCTGAAACCTGAGAAAACATGATATTTCTTTCTGTAAACATGACATTGGATGCATTTGCCGAACAGGAAGATTGTGCTTTTCTCCAAAACCACTTTCACGGTGTATTTTGGTTAAATTTCACCCGAAATCCACAACAATTTGTCCTGACACTCCTGGATGAAAACAAAACTATCTGGTGTGTTGTGGCTATCTCAATCCCAGATCTTGCTACAGCCTCTGTGTGTGTTTGTGTTTTCTGGACATTCTCTATGGACTTTACAGTTTTGAATGCATTTTAGCATGTAAGTTTTTGTTTCTAGCTGCCAAACGCTAATTGGTTCCACCTGGTGTCAAATCCTCCACACATTCGAGTTTTCTAGGAAGAAAGCTCCAGAAACCTGAGAAAACATGATATTTCTTTCTGTAAACATGACATTGGATGCATTTATCGAACAGGGAGATTGTGCTTTCCTCCAAAACCACTTTCACGGTGATTTTTGGTGAAATTCCACCCGAAATCCACAACAATTTGTCCAGATACACCTAGATGATAACAAAACTATCTGGTGTGTTGTGGCTATCTCAATCCCAGATCTTGCTACAGCCTCTGTGTGTGTTTGTGTTTTCTGGACATTCTCTATGGACTTTACAGTTTTGAATGCATTTTAGCATGTAAGTTTTTGTTTTTAGCTGCCAAACGCTAATTGTTTCTACCTGGAGTCAAATCCTGCACACATTCGAGTTTTCTAGGAAGAAAGCTCCAGAAACCTGAGTAAACATGATATTTCTTTCTGTAAACATGACATTGGATGCATTTACCGAACAGGAAGATTGTGCTTTTCTCCAAAAGCACTTTCACGGTGATTTTTGGTAAATTTCACTTCAAAACAAAAACAGTTTGTCCAGATACTCCTGGATGAAAACAAAATTATCTGGTGTGTTGTGGCTATCTCAATCACAGATCTTGCTACAGCCTCGGTGTTTGTTTGTTTTTTCCTGACATTCTCTACGGACTTTACGGTTTTGAATGCATTTTAGCATTTAAGTTTTTGTTTTTAGCTGCCAAACGCTAATTGGTTCCACCTGGAGTCAAATCCTCCACACATTCGAGTTTTCTAGGAAGAAAGCTCCAGAAACCTGAGAAAACATGATAGTTCTTTCTGTAAACATGGCATTGGATGCATTTGCTGAACAGGAAGATTGTGCTTTTCTCCAAAACCACTTTCACGGTGATTTTTGGTTAAATTCCCCCCGAAATCCACAACAATTTGTCCAGATACACCTAGATGAAAACAAAACAATCTGGTGAGTTGTGGCTATCTCAATCCCAGATCTTGCTACAGCCTCTGTGTGTGTTTGTGTTTTCTGGATATTCTGTATGGACTTCAAGGTTTTGAATGCATTTTAGCATGTAAGTTTTTGTTTTTAGCTGCCAAACGCTAATTGGTTCCACCTGGAGTCAAATCCTGCACACATTCGAGTTTTCTAGGAAGAAAGCTCCAGAAACCTGAGAAAACATGATATTTCTTTCTGTAAACATGACATTGGATGCATTTGCCGAACAGGAAGATTGTGCTTTTCTCCAAAACCACTTTCACAGTGATTTTTGGTTAAATTTCACCCGAAATCCACAACAATTTGTCCAGATACTCCTGGATGAAAACAAAACTCTCTGTTGTGTTGTGGCTATCTCAATCCCAGATCTTGCTACAGCCTTGTGGTGTTTGTGTTTTCCTGACATTCTCTATGGACTTTACGGTTTTGAGTGCATTTTAGCATGTAAGTTTTTGTTTTTAGCTGCCAAACGCGAATTGGTTCCACCTGGAGACAAATCCTCCACACATTCGAGTTTTCTAGGAAGAAAGCTCCTGAAACCTGAGAAAACATGATATTTCTTTCTGTAAACATGACATTGGATGCATTTGCCGAACAGGAAGATTGTGCTTTTCTCCAAAACCACTTTCACGGTGATTTTTGGTTAAATTTCACCCGAAATCCACAACAATTTGTCCAGACACTCCTGGATGAAAACAAAACTATCTGGTGTGTTGTGGCTATCTCAATCCCAGATCTTGCTACAGCCTCTGTGTGTGTTTGTGTTTTCTGGACATTCTCTATGGACTTTACGGTTTTGAATGCATTTTAGCATGTAAGTTTCTGTTTCTAGCTGCCAAACGCTAATTGGTTCCACCTGGTGTCAAATCCTCCACACATTCGAGTTTTCTAGGAAGAAAGCTCCAGAAACCTGAGAAAACATGATATTTCTTTCTGTAAACATGACATTGGATGCATTTATCGAACAGGGAGATTGTGCTTTCCTCCAAAACCACTTTCACGGTGATTTTTGGTGAAATTCCACCCGAAATCCACAACAATTTGTCCAGATACTCCTGGATGAAAACAAAACTATCTGGTGTGTTGTGGCTATCTCAATCCCAGATCTTGCTACAGCCTCTGTGTTTGTTGTGTTTTCCTGACATTCTCTATGGACTTTACGGTTTTGAATGCATTTTAGCATGTAAGTTTTTGTTTTTAGCTGCCAAACGCTAATTGGTTCCACCTGGGGTCAAATCCTCCACACATTCGAGTTTTCTAGGAAGAAAGCTCCAGAAACCTGAGAAAACATGATATTTCTTTCTGTAAACATGACATTGGATGCATTTGCCGAACAGGAAGATTGTGCTTTCCTCCAAAACCACTTTCACGGTGATTTTTTGGTTAAATTTCCCCCAGATACTACGACATTTTGTCCAGATTCTCCTGGATGAAAACAAAACTATCTGGTGTGTTGTGGCTATCTCAATCCCAGATCTTGCTACAGCCTCTGTGTGTTTTTGTGTTTTCTGGACATTCTCTACGGACTTTACGGTTTTGATGCATTTTAGCAGGACCCTTTTTGTTTTTAGCTGCCAAACGCTAATTGGTTCCACCTGGAGTCAAATCCTGCACACATTCGAGTTTTCTAGGAAGAAAGCTCCAGAAACCTGAGAAAACATGATATTTCTTTCTGTAAACATGACATTGGATGCATTTGTCGAACAGGAAGATTGTGCTTTTCTCCAAAACCACTTTCAGGGTCATTTTTTGGTTAAATTTCACCCGGATACTACGACATTTTGTCCAGAGATTCCTGGATGAAAACAAAACTATCTGGTGTGTTGTGGCTATCTCAATCCCAGATCTTGCTACAGCCTCTGTGTTTGTTGTGTTTTCCTGACATTCTCTATGGACTTTACGGTTCTGAATGCATTTTAGCATGTAAGTTTTTGTTTTTAGCTTCCAAACGCTAATTGGTTCCACCTGGGGTCAAATCCTGCACACATTCGAGTTTTCTAGGAAGAAAGCTCCAGAAACCTGAGAAAACATGATATTTCTTTCTGTAAACATGACATTGGATGCATTTGCCGAACAGGAAGATTGTGCTTTCCTCCAAAACCACTTTCAGGGTGATTTTTAGGTTAAATTTCACCCGAAATCCACAACAATTTGTCCAGATATTCCTGGATGAAAACAAAACTATCTGGTGTGTTGTGGCTATCTCAATCCCAGATCTTGCTACAGCCTCTGTGTGTGTTTGTGTTTTCTGGACATTCTCTATGGACTTACAGTTTTGAATACATTTTAGCATGTAAGTTTTTGTTTTTAGCTGCCAAACGCTAATTGGTTCCACCTGGAGTCAAATCCTGCACACATTCGAGTTTTCTAGGAAGAAAGCTTCAGAAACCAGAGAAAACATGATATTTCTTTCTGTAAACATAACATTGGATGCATTTGCCGAACAGGAAGACTAAGCTTTTCTCCAAAACCACTTTCACGGTGATTTTTTGGTTAAATTTCCCGCGGATACTACGACATTTTGTCCAAATACTCCTGGATGAAAAGAAAACTATCTGGTGCGTTGTGGCTATCTCAATCCCAGATCTTGCTACAGCCTCTGTGTTGTTGTGTTTTTCCTAAAATTCTCTATGGACTTTAGGGTTTTGAATGCATTTTAGCATGTAAGTTTTTGTTTTTAGCTGCCAAACCCTAATTGGTTCCACCTGGAGTCAAATCCTGCACACATTCGAGTTTTCTAGGAAGAAAGCTCCAGAAACCTGAGAAAACATGATATTTCTTTCTGTAAACATGACATTGGATGCACTTGCCAAACAGGAAGATTGTGCTTTACTCCAAAACCACTTTCACGGTGATTTTATGGTTAAATTTCACTTCAAAACTACAACAAATTGTCCAGATACTCCGGGATGAAAGCAAAACTATCTGGTGATTTTTAGCTATCTCAATCCCAGATCTTGCTACAGCCTCTGTGTGTTTTTGTGTTTTCTGGACATTCTCTACGGACTTTACGGTTTTGATGCATTTTAGCAGGACCCTTCTTGTTTTTAGCTGCCAAACGCTAATTGGTTCCACCTGGAGTCAAATCCTCCACACATTCGAGTTTTCTAGGAAGAAAGCTCCAGAAACCTGAGAAAACATGATAGTTCTTTCTGTAAACATGACATTGGATGCATTTGCCGAACAGGAAGATTGTGCTTTTCTCCAAAACCACTTTCACGGTGTATTTTGGTTAAATTTCACTTCAAAACTACAACAATTTGTCCAGATACTCTTGGATGAAAACAAAACTATCTGGTGTGTTGTCGCTATCTCAATCCCAGATCTTGCTACAGCCTCTGTGTGTGTTTGTGTTTTCTGGACATTCTCTCTGGACTTGAAAGTTTTGAATGCATTTTAGCATGACCCATTTTGTTTTTAGCTGCCAAACGCTAATTGGTTCCACCTGGAGTCAAATCCTGCACAAATTCGAGTTTTCTAGGAAGAAATCTCCAGAAACCAGAGAAAACATGATATTTCTTTCTGTAAACATGACATTGGATGCATTTGCCGAACAGGAAGATTATGCTTTTCTCCAAAACCACTTTCAGGGTCATTTTTTGGTTAAATTTCACCCGGATACGACGACATTTTGTCCAGAGATTCCTGGATGAAAACAAAACTATCTGGTGTGTTGTGGCTATCTCAATCACAGATCTTGCTACGGCCTCTGTGTGTGTTTGTGTTTTCCTGACATTCTCTATGGACTTTACGGTTTTGAATGCATTTTAGCATGTAAGTTTTTGTTTTTAGCTGCCAAACGCTAATTGGTTCCATCTGGGGTCAAATCCTCCACACATTCGAGTTTTCTAGGAAGAAAGCTTCAGAAACCTGAGAAAACATGATATTTCTTTCCGTAAACATGACATTGGATGCATTTGACGAACAGGAAGATTGTGCTTTTCTCCAAAACCACTTTCACGGTGATTTTTAGGTTAAATTTCACCCGAAATCCACAACAATTTGTCCAGATATTCCTGGATGAAAACAAAACTATCTGGTGTGTTGTGGCTATCTCAATCCCAGATCTTGCTACAGCCTCTGTGTGTGTTTGTGTTTTCTGGACATTCTCTATGGACTTTACAGTTTTGAATACATTTTAGCATGTAAGTTTTTGTTTTTAGCTGCCAAACGCTAATTGGTTCCACCTTGAGTCAAATCCTCCACACATTCGAGTTTTCTAGGAAGAAAGCTCCAGAAACCTGAGAAAACATGATCGTTCTTTCTGTAAACATGACATTGGATGCATTTGCCGAACAGGAAGATTGTGCTTTTCTCCAAAACCACTTTCAGGGTGATTTTTAGGTTAAATTTCACTTCAAACTACAACAATTTGTCCAGATACTCCTGGATGAAAACAAAACTATCTGGTGTGTTGTCGCTATCTCAATCCCAGATCTTGCTACAGCCTCTGTGTGTGTTTGTGTTTTCTGGACATTCTCTCTGGACTTGAAAGTTTTGAATGCATTTTAGCATGACCCATTTTGTTTTTAGCTGCCAAACGCTAATCGGTTCCACCTGGAGTCAAATCCTGCACAAATTCGAGTTTTCTAGGAAGAAATCTCCAGAAACCAGAGAAAACATGATATTTCTTTCTGTAAACATGACATTGGATGCATTTGCCTAACAGGAAGATTGTGCTTTTCTCCAAAACCACTTTCAGGGTCATTTTTTGGTTAAATTTCACCCGGATACTACGACATTTTGTCCAGAGATTCCTGGATGAAAACAAAACTATCTGGTGTGTTGTGGCTATCTCAATCCCAGATCTTGCTACAGCCTCTGTGTGTGTTTGTGTTTTCTGGACATTCTCTATGGACTTTACAGTTTTGAATGCATTTTAGCATGTAAGTTTTTGTTTCTAGCTGCCAAACGCTAATTGGTTCCACCTGGTGTCAAATCCTCCACACATTCGAGTTTTCTAGGAAGAAAGCTCCAGAAACCTGAGAAAACATGATATTTCTTTCTGTAAACATGACATTGGATGCATTTACTGAACAGGGAGATTGTGCTTTCCTCCAAAACCACTTTCACGGTGATTTTTGGTGAAATTCCACCCGAAATCCACAACAATTTGTCCAGATACTCCTGGATGAAAACAAAACTATCTGGTGTGTTGTGGCTATCTCAATCCCAGATCTTGCTACAGCCTCTGTGTTTGTTGTGTTTTCCTGACATTCTCTATGGACTTTACGGTTTTGAATGCATTTTAGCATGTAAGTTTTTGTTTTTAGCTGCCAAACGCTAATTGGTTCCACCTGGGGTCAAATCCTCCACACATTCGAGTTTTCTAGGAAGAAAGCTCCAGAAACCTGAGAAAACATGATATTTCTTTCTGTAAACATGACATTGGATGCATTTGCCGAACAGGAAGATTGTGCTTTCCTCCAAAACCACTTTCACGGTGATTTTTTGGTTAAATTTCCCCCAGATACTACGACATTTTGTCCAGATTCTCCTGGATGAAAACAAAACTATCTGGTGTGTTGTGGCTATCTCAATCCCAGATCTTGCTACAGCCTCTGTGTGTTTTTGTGTTTTCTGGACATTCTCTACGGACTTTACGGTTTTGATGCATTTTAGCAGGACCCTTTTTGTTTTTAGCTGCCAAACGCTAATTGGTTCCACCTGGAGTCAAATCCTGCACACATTCGAGTTTTCTAGGAAGAAAGCTCCAGAAACCTGAGAAAACATGATATTTCTTTCTGTAAACATGACATTGGATGCATTTGTCGAACAGGAAGATTGTGCTTTTCTCCAAAACCACTTTCAGGGTCATTTTTTGGTTAAATTTCACCCGGATACTACGACATTTTGTCCAGAGATTCCTGGATGAAAACAAAACTATCTGGTGTGTTGTGGCTATCTCAATCCCAGATCTTGCTACAGCCTCTGTGTTTGTTGTGTTTTCCTGACATTCTCTATGGACTTTACGGTTCTGAATGCATTTTAGCATGTAAGTTTTTGTTTTTAGCTTCCAAACGCTAATTGGTTCCACCTGGGGTCAAATCCTGCACACATTCGAGTTTTCTAGGAAGAAAGCTCCAGAAACCTGAGAAAACATGATATTTCTTTCTGTAAACATGACATTGGATGCATTTGCCGAACAGGAAGATTGTGCTTTCATCCAAAACCACTTTCAGGGTGATTTTTAGGTTAAATTTCACCCGAAATCCACAACAATTTGTCCAGATATTCCTGGATGAAAACAAAACTATCTGGTGTGTTGTGGCTATCTCAATCCCAGATCTTGCTACAGCCTCTGTGTGTGTTTGTGTTTTCTGGACATTCTCTATGGACTTTACAGTTTTGAATACATTTTAGCATGTAAGTTTTTGTTTTTAGCTGCCAAACGCTAATTGGTTCCACCTTGAGTCAAATCCTCCACACATTCGAGTTTTCTAGGAAGAAAGCTCCAGAAACCTGAGAAAACATGATCGTTCTTTCTGTAAACATGACATTGGATGCATTTGCCGAACAGGAAGATTGTGCTTTTCTCCAAAACCACTTTCAGGGTGATTTTTAGGTTAAATTTCACTTCAAACTACAACAATTTGTCCAGATACTCCTGGATGAAAACAAAACTATCTGGTGTGTTGTCGCTATCTCAATCCCAGATCTTGCTACAGCCTCTGTGTGTGTTTGTGTTTTCTGGACATTCTCTCTGGACTTGAAAGTTTTGAATGCATTTTAGCATGACCCATTTTGTTTTTAGCTGCCAAACGCTAATCGGTTCCACCTGGAGTCAAATCCTGCACAAATTCGAGTTTTCTAGGAAGAAATCTCCAGAAACCAGAGAAAACATGATATTTCTTTCTGTAAACATGACATTGGATGCATTTGCCGAACAGGAAGATTGTGCTTTTCTCCAAAACCACTTTCAGGGTCATTTTTTGGTTAAATTTCACCCGGATACTACGACATTTTGTCCAGAGATTCCTGGATGAAAACAAAACTATCTGGTGTGTTGTGGCTATCTCAATCCCAGATCTTGCTACAGCCTCTGTGTGTGTTTGTGTTTTCTGGACATTCTCTATGGACTTTACAGTTTTGAATGCATTTTAGCATGTAAGTTTTTGTTTCTAGCTGCCAAACGCTAATTGGTTCCACCTGGTGTCAAATCCTCCACACATTCGAGTTTTCTAGGAAGAAAGCTCCAGAAACCTGAGAAAACATGATATTTCTTTCTGTAAACATGACATTGGATGCATTTACTGAACAGGGAGATTGTGCTTTCCTCCCAAACCACTTTCACGGTGATTTTTGGTGAAATTCCACCCGAAATCCATAACAATTTGTCCAGATACTCCTGGATGAAAACAAAACTATCTGGTGTGTTGTGGCTATCTCAATCCCAGATCTTGCTACAGCCTCTGTGTTTGTTGTGTTTTCCTGACATTCTCTATGGACTTTACGGTTTTGAATGCATTTTAGCATGTAAGTTTTTGTTTTTAGCTGCCAAACGCTAATTGGTTCCACCTGGGGTCAAATCCTCCACACATTCGAGTTTTCTAGGAAGAAAGCTCCAGAAACCTGAGAAAACATGATATTTCTTTCTGTAAACATGACATTGGATGCATTTGCCGAACAGGAAGATTGTGCTTTTCTCCAAAACCACTTTCACGGTGATTTTTTGGTTAAATTTCCCCCAGATACTACGACATTTTGTCCAGATTCTCCTGGATGAAAACAAAACTATCTGGTGTGTTGTGGCTATCTCAATCCCAGATCTTGCTACAGCCTCTGTGTGTTTTTGTGTTTTCTGGACATTCTCTACGGACTTTACGGTTTTGATGCATTTTAGCAGGACCCTTTTTGTTTTTAGCTGCCAAACGCTAATTGGTTCCACCTGGAGTCAAATCCTGCACACATTCGAGTTTTCTAGGAAGAAAGCTCCAGAAACCTGAGAAAACATGATATTTCTTTCTGTAAACATGACATTGGATGCATTTGTCGAACAGGAAGATTGTGCTTTTCTCCAAAACCACTTTCAGGGTCATTTTTTGGTTAAATTTCACCCGGATACTACGACATTTTGTCCAGAGATTCCTGGATGAAAACAAAACTATCTGGTGTGTTGTGGCTATCTCAATCCCAGATCTTGCTACAGCCTCTGTGTTTGTTGTGTTTTCCTGACATTCTCTATGGACTTTACGGTTCTGAATGCATTTTAGCATGTAAGTTTTTGTTTTTAGCTTCCAAACGCTAATTGGTTCCACCTGGGGTCAAATCCTCCACACATTCGAGTTTTCTAGGAAGAAAGCTCCAGAAACCTGAGAAAACATGATATTTCTTTCTGTAAACATGACATTGGATGCATTTGCCGAACAGGAAGATTGTGCTTTCATCCAAAACCACTTTCAGGGTGATTTTTAGGTTAAATTTCACCCGAAATCCACAACAATTTGTCCAGATATTCCTGGATGAAAACAAAACTATCTGGTGTGTTGTGGCTATCTCAATCCCAGATCTTGCTACAGCCTCTGTGTGTGTTTGTGTTTTCTGGACATTCTCTACGGACTTTACGGTTTTGATGCATTTTAGCAGGACCCTTTTTGTTTTTAGCTGCCAAACGCTAATTGGTTCCACCTGGAGTCAAATCCTGCACACATTCGCGTTTTCTAGGAAGAAAGCTCCAGAAACCTGAGAAAACATGATAGTTCTTTCTGTAAACATGACATTGGATGCACTTGCCGAACAGGAAGATTGTGCTTTACTCCAAAACCACTTTCACGGTGATTTTATGGTTAAATTTCACTTCAAAACTACAACAAATTGTCCAGATACTCCGGGATGAAAGCAAAACTATCTGGTGATTTTTAGCTATCTCAATCCCAGATCTTGCTACAGCCTCTGTGTGTTTTTGTGTTTTCTGGACATTCTCTACGGACTTTACGGTTTTGATGCATTTTAGCAGGACCCTTCTGGTTTTTAGCTGCCAAACGCTAATTGGATCCACCTGGAGTCAAATCCTCCACACATTCGAGTTTTCTAGGAAGAAAGCTCCAGAAACCTGAGAAAACATGATAGTTCTTTCTGTAAACATGACATTGGATGCATTTGCCGAAGAGGAAGATTGTGCTTTTCTCCAAAACCACTTTCACGGTGATTTTTGGTTAAATTTCACTTCAAAACAAAAACAATTTGTCCAGATACTCCTGGATGTAAGCAAAACTATCTGTTGTGTTGTGGCTATATCAATCCCAGATCTTGCTACAGCCTCTGTGTTTGTTTGTGTTTTCTGGACATTCTCTATGGACTTTAAGGCTTTGAAGGCATTTTAGCATGTAAGTTTTTGTTTTTAGCTGCCAAACGCTAATTGGTTCCACCTGGAGTCAAATCCTCCACACATTCGAGTTTTCTAGGAAGAAAGCTTCAGAAACCTGAGAAAACATGATATTTCTTTTTGTAAACATGACATTGCATGCATTTGCCGAACAGGAAGATTGTGCTTTTCTCCAAAACCACTTTCACGGTGATTTTTAGGTTAAATTTCACCCGAAATCCACAACAATTTGTCCAGATATTCCTGGATGAAAACAAAACTATCTGGTGTGTTGTGGCTATCTCAATCCCAGATCTTGCTACAGCCTCTGTGTGTGTTTGTGTTTTCTGGACATTCTCTATGGACTTTACAGTTTTGAATACATTTTAGCATGTAAGTTTTTGTTTTTTTGCTGCCAAACGCTAATTGGTTCCACCTTGAGTCAAATCCTCCACACATTCGAGTTTTCTAGGAAGAAAGCTCCAGAAACCTGAGAAAACATGATATTTCTTTCTGTAAACATGACATTGGATGCATTTGCCGAACAGGAAGATTGTGCTTTTCTCCAAAACCACTTTCACGGTGTATTTTGGTTAAATTTCACTTCAAAACTACAACAATTTGTCCAGATACTCTTGGATGAAAACAAAACTATCTGGTGTGTTGTCGCTATCTCAATCCCAGATCTTGCTACAGCCTCTGTGTGTGTTTGTGTTTTCTGGACATTCTCTCTGGACTTGAAAGTTTTGAATGCATTTTAGCATGACCCATTTTGTTTTTAGCAGCCAAACGCTAATCGGTTCCACCTGGAGTCAAATCCTGCACAAATTCGAGTTTTCTAGGAAGAAATCTCCAGAAACCAGAGAAAACATGATATTTCTTTCTGTAAACATGACATTGGATGCATTTGCCTAACAGGAAGATTGTGCTTTTCTCCAAAACCACTTTCAGGGTCATTTTTTGGTTAAATTTCACCCGGATACTACGACATTTTGTCCAGAGATTCCTGGATGAAAACAAAACTATCTGGTGTGTTGTGGCTATCTCAATCCCAGATCTTGCTACAGACTCTGTATTTGTGTTTTCTGGAAATTCTCTATGGACTTTACGGTTTTGAATGCATTTTAGCATGTAAGTTTCTGTTTTTAGCTGCCAAACGCTAATTGGTTCCACCTGGAGTCAAATCCTCCACACATTCGAGTTTTCTAGGAAGAAAGCTCCAGAAACCTGAGAAAACATGATAGTTCTTTCTGTAAACATGACATTGGATGCGTTTGCCGAACTGGAAGATTGTGCTTTTCTCCAAAACCACTTTCACGGTGATTTTTGGTTAAATTTCACTTCAAAATAAAAACAATTTGTCCAGATACTCCTGGATGAAAACAAAACTATCTGGTGTGTTGTGGCTATCTCAATCCCACATCTTGCTACAGCCTCTGTGTGTGTTTGTGTTTTCTGGACATTCTCTATGGACTTTAAGGCTTTGAATGCATTTTAGCATGTAAGTTTTTGTTTTTAGCAGCCAAACGCTAATTGGTTCCACCTGGAGTCAAATCCTGCACACATTCGCGTTTTCTAGGAAGAAAGCTCCAGAAACCTGAGAAAACATGATCGTTCTTTCTGTAAACATGACATTGGATGCATTTGACGAACAGGAAGATTGTGCTTTTCTCCAAAACCACTTTCACGGTGATTTTTGGTTAAATTTCACTTCAAAACAAAAACAATTTGTCCAGATACTCCTGGATGAAAACAAAACTATCTGGTGTGTTGTCGCTATCTCAATCCCAGATCTTGCTACAGACTCTGTGTTTGTGTTTTCTGGACATTCTCTATGGACTTTAAGGCTTTGAATGCATTTTAGCATGTAAGTTTCTGTTTTTAGCTGCCAAACGCTAATTGGTTCCATCTGGAATCAAATCCTCCACACATTCGAGTTTTCTAGGAAGAAAGCTCCAGAAACCTGACAATACATGATATTTCTTTCTGTAAACATGACATTGGATGCATTTGCCGAACAGGAAGATTGTGCTTTTCTAAAAACCACTTTCACGGTGATTTTTGGTTAATTTCACCCGAAATCCATAACAATTTGTCCAGATATTCCTCGATGAAAACAATACTATCTGGTGTGTTGTGGCTATCGCAATCCCACATCTTGCTACAGCCTCTGTGTTTGTTTGTGTTTTCTGGACATTCTTTATGGACTTTACGGTTTTGAATGCATTTTAGCATTACCCTTTTTGTTTTTAGCTGCCAAACGCTAATTGGTTCCACCTGGAGTCAAATCCTGCACACATTCGAGTTTTCTAGGAAGAAAGCTCCAGAAACCTGAGAAAACATGATAGTTCTTTCTGTAAACATGACATTGGATGCATTTCGGAACAGGAAGATTGTGCTTTTCTCCAAAACCACTTTCACGGTGATTTTTGGTTAAATTTCACCCGAAATCCACAACAATTTGTCCAGATATTCCTGGATGAAAACAAAACTATCTGGTGTGTTGTGGCTATCTCAATCCCAGATGTTGCTACAGCCTTTGTGTGTGTTTGTGTTTTCTGGACATTCTCTATGGACTTTACGGTTTTGAATGCATTTTAGCATGTAAGTTTTTGTTTTTAGCTTCCAAACGCTAATTGGTTCCACCTGGAGTCAAATCCTCCACACATTCGAGTTTTCTAGGAAGAAAGCTCCAGAAACCTGAGAAAACATGATAGTTCTTTCTGTAAACATGACATTGGATGCATTTGACGAACAGGAAGATTGTGCTTTTCTCCAAAACCACTTTCACGGTGATTTTTGGTTAAATTTCACTTCAAAACAAAAACAATTTGTCCAGATACTCCTGGATGAAAACAAAACTATCTGGTGTGTTGTGGCTATCTCAATCCCAGATCTTGCTACAGACTCTGTGTTTGTGTTTTCTGGACATTCTCTATGGACTTTACGGTTTTGAATGCATTTTAGCATGTAAGTTTCTGTTTTTAGCTGCCAAACGCTAATTGGTTCCATCTTGAGTCAAATCCTCCACACATTCGAGTTTTCTAGGAAGAAAGCTTCAGAAACCTGAGAAAACATGATATTTCTTTCTGTAAACATGACATTGGATGCATTTGCCGAACAGGAAGATTGTGCTTTTCTCCAAAACCACTTTCACGGTGTATTTTGGTTAAATTTCACTTCAAAACTACAACAATTTGTCCAGATACTCGTGGATGTAAGCAAAACTATCTGGTGTGTTGTGGCTATCTCAATCCCAGATCTTGCTACAGACTCTGTGTTTGTTTGTGTTTTCTGGACATTCTCTATGGACTTGAAAGTTATGAATGCATTTCAGCATGTAAGTTTTTGTTTTTAGCTGCCAAACGCTAATTGGTTCCACCTGGGGTCAAATCCTGTGCACATTCGAGTTTTCTAGAATGAAAGCTTCAGAAACCTGAGAAAACATGATATTTCTTTCTTTAAACATGACATTGGATGCATTTGCGGAACAGGAAGATTGTGCTTTTCTCCAAAACCGCTTTCACGGTGTATTTTGTTTAAATTTCACTTCAAAAGTACAACAATTTGTCCAGATACTCCTGGATGAAAACAAAACTATCTGGTGTGTTGTTGCTATCTCAATCCGAGATCTACTACAGCCTCTGTGTGTGTTTGTGTTTTCTGGACATTCTCTATGGACTTTACGGTTTTGAATGCAGCTTAGCATGTACGTTTCGGTTTTTAGCTGCCAAACGCTAATTGGTTCCACCTGGGGTCAAATCCTGCGCACATTCGAGTTTTCTAGGAAGAAAGCTCCAGAAACCTGAGAAAACATGATATTTCTTTCTGTAAACATGACATTGGATGCATTTGCCGAACAGGAAGATTGTGCTTTGCTCCAAAACCACTTTCACGGTGATTTTTGGTTGAATTTCACTTCAAAACAAAAACAATTTGTCCAGATACTCCTGGATGAAAACAAAACTATCTGGTGTGTTGTGGCTATTTCAATCCCAGATCTTGCTACAGCCTCTGTGTCTGTTTGTTTTTTCCTGACATTCTCAATGCACTTTACGGTTTTGAATGCATTTTAGCATGTAAGTTTTTGTTTTTAGCTGCCAAACGCTAATTGGTTCCACCTGGAGTCAAATCCTCCAGACATTCGAGTTTTCTAGGAAGAAGCTCCAGAAACCTGAGAAAACATGATAGTTCTTTCTGTAAACATGACATTGGATGCCTTTGCCAAACAGGAAGATTGTGCTTTTCTCCAAAACCACTTTCACGGTGATTTTTTTGTTAAATTTCACTTCAAAACAAAAAAAATTTGTGCAGATACTCCTGGATGAAAACAAAACTATCTGTTGTGTTGTGGCTATCTCAATCCCAGATCTTGCTACAGCCTCTGTGGTGTTTGTGTTTTCCTGACATTCTCTATGGACTTTACGGTTTTGATGCATTTTAGCATGTAATTTTTTGTTTTTAGCTGCCAAACGCTAATTGGTTCCACCTGGAGTCAAATCCTGCACAAATTCGAGTTTTCTAGGACGAAAGCTTCAGAAACCTGAGAATACATGATATTTCTTTCTGTAAACATGACATTGGATGCATTTGCCGAACAGGAAGATTATGCTTTTCTCCAAAACCACTTTCACGGTCATTTTTTGGTTAAATTTCACCCGGATACTACGACATTTTGTCCAGATACTCCTGGATGAAAACAAAACTATCTGGTGTGTTGTCGCTATCTCAATCCCAGATCTTGCTACAGCCTCTGTGTTTGTTTGTGTTTTCTGGACATTCTCTATGGACTTTACGGTTTTGAATGCATTTTAGCATGTAAGTTTTTGTTTTTAGCTGCCAAACACTAACTGGTTCCACCTGGGGTCAAATCCTGCGCACATTCGAGTTTTCTAGGAAGAAAGCTTCAGAAACCTGAGAAAACATGATATTTCTTTCTTTAAACATGACATTGGATGCATGTGCCGAACAGGAAGATTTTGCTTTTCTCCAAAACCACTTTCACGGTGTATTTTGGTTAAATTTCACTTCAAAACTACAACAATTTGTCCAGATACTCCTGGATGAAAACAAAACTATCTGGTGTGTTGTCGCTATCTCAATCCGAGAACTACTACAGCCTCTGTGTGTGTTTGTGTTTTCTGGACATTCTCTATGGCCTTTACCGTTTTGAGTGCATTTTAGCATGTACCTTTCTGTTTTTAGCTGCCAAACGCTAATTTGTTCCACTTGGAGTCAAATCCTGCACAAATTCGAGTTTTCTAGGAAGAAAGCTCCAGAAACCTGAGAAAACATGATATTTCTTTCTGTAAACATGACATTGGATGCATTTGCCGAACAGGAAGATTGTGCTTTTCTCCAAAACCACTTTCACGGTGATTTTTGGTTAAATTTCACTTCAAAACAAAAACAATTTGTCCAGATACTCCTGGATGAAAACAAAACTATCTGGTGTGTTGTGGCTATCTCAGTCCCAGATCTTGCTACAGCCTCTGTGGTGTTTGTGTTTTCCTGACATTCTCTATGGACTTTACGGTTTTGAATGCATTTTAGCATGTAAGTTTTTGTTTTTAGCTGCAAAACGCTAATTGGTTCCACCTGGGGTCAAATCCTCCACACATTCGAGTTTTCTAGGAATAAAGCTCCAGAAACCTGAGAATACATGATATTTCTATCTGTAAACATGACATTGGATGCATTTGCCGAACAGGAAGATTGTGCTTTTCTCCAAAACCACTTTCACGGTGATTTTTGGTTAAATTTCACTTCAAAACAAAAACAATTTGTCCAGATACTCCTGGATGAAAACAAAACTATATGGTGTGTTGTGGCTATCTCAATCCCAGATCTTGCTACAGACTCTGTGTTTGTGTTTTCTGGACATTCTCTATGGACTTTACAGTTTTGAATGCATTTTAGCATGTAAGTTTTTGTTTTTAGCTGCCAAAGGCTAATTGGTTCCACCTGGAGTCAAATCCTCCACACATTCGAGTTTTCTAGGAAGAAAGCTCCAGAAACCTGAGAATACATGATATTTCTTTCTGTAAACATGACATTGGATGCATTTGCCGAACTGGAAGATTGTGCTTTCCTCCAAAACCACTTTCACGGTGATTTTTGGTTATATTTCACTTCAAAACAAAAACAATTTGTCCAGATACTCCTGGATGAAAACAAAACTATCTGGTGTGTTGTGGCTATTTTAATACCAGATCTTGCTACAGCCTCTGTGTGTGTTTGTGTTTTCTGGACATTCTTTATGGACTTTACGGTTTTGAATGCATTTTAGCATGACCCTTTTTGTTTTTAGCTGCCAAGCGCTAATTGGTTCCACCTGGAGTCAAATCCTCCACACATTCGAGTTTTCTAGGAAGAAAGCTCCAGAAACCGAAGAAAACATGATATTTCTTTCTGTAAACATGACATTGTTTGCATTTGCCGAACAGGAAGATTGTGCTTTTCTCCAAAACCACTTTCACGGTGATTTTTGGTTAATTTCACCCGAAATCCATAACAATTTGTCCAGATATTCCTCGATGAAAACAATACTATCTGGTGTGTTGTGGCTATCTCAATCCCACATCTTGCTACAGCCTCTGTGTTTGTTTGTGTTTTCTGGACATTCTTTATGGACTTTACGGTTTTGAATGCATTTTAGCATGACCCTTTTTGTTTTTAGCTGCCAAACGCTAATTGGTTCCACCTGGAGTCAAATCCTGCACACATTCGAGTTTTCTAGGAAGAAAGCTCCAGAAACCTGAGAAAACATGATAGTTCTTTCTGTAAACATGACATTGGATGCATTTCGGAACAGGAAGATTGTGCTTTTCTCCAAAACCACTTTCACGGTGATTTTTGGTTAAATTTCACCCGAAATCCACAACAATTTGTCCAGATATTCCTGGATGAAAACAAAACTATCTGGTGTGTTGTGGCTATCTCAATCCCAGATGTTGCTACAGCCTCTGTGTGTGTTTGTGTTTTCTGGACATTCTCTATGGACGTTACGGTTTTGAATGCATTTTAGCATGTAAGATTTTGTTTTTACCTTCCAAACGCTAATTGGTTCCACCTGGAGTCAAATCCTCCACACATTCGAGTTTTCTAGGAAGAAAGCTCCAGAAACCTGAGAAAACATGATATTTCTTTCTGTAAACATGACATTGGATGCATTTGACGAACAGGAAGATTGTGCTTTTCTCCAAAACCACTTTCACGGTGATTT
Organism: Oryctolagus cuniculus; assembly: GCF_964237555.1. Lineage (NCBI taxonomy): Eukaryota > Metazoa > Chordata > Mammalia > Lagomorpha > Leporidae > Oryctolagus > Oryctolagus cuniculus. Next base: position 120,520,668 of record NC_091439.1, read on the forward strand.
TTGGTTAAATTTCACTTCAAAACAAAAACAATTTGTCCAGATACTCCTGGATGAAAACAAAACTATCTGGTGTGTTGTGGCTATCTCAATCCCAGATCTTGCTACAGACTCTGTGTTTGTGTTTTCTGGACATTCTCTATGGACTTTACGGTTTTGAATGCATTTTAGCATGTAAGTTTCTGTTTTTAGCTGCCAAACGCTAATTGGTTCCATCTTGAGTCAAATCCTCCACACATTCGAGTTTTCTAGGAAGAAAGCTTCAGAAACCTGAGAAAACATGATAGTTCTTTCTGTAAAAATGACATTGGATGCATTTGCCGAACAGGAAGATTGTGCTTTTCTCCAAAACCACTTTCACGGTGTATTTTGGTTAAATTTCACTTCAAAACTACAACAATTTGTCCAGATACTCGTGGATGTAAGCAAAACTATCTGGTGTGTTGTGGCTATCTCAATCCCAGATCTTGCTACAGACTCTGTGTTTGTTTGTGTTTTCTGGACATTCTCTATGGACTTGAAAGTTATGAATGCATTTCAGCATGTAAGTTTTTGTTTTTAGCTGCCAAACGCTAATTGGTTCCACCTGGGGTCAAATCCTGTGCACATTCGAGTTTTCTAGAAAGAAAGCTTCAGAAACCTGAGAAAACATGATATTTCTTTCTTTAAACATGACATTGGATGCATTTGCGGAACAGGAAGATTGTGCTTTTCTCCAAAACCGCTTTCACGGTGTATTTTGTTTAAATTTCACTTCAAAAGTACAACAATTTGTCCAGATACTCCTGGATGAAAACAAAACTATCTGGTGTGTTGTCGCTATCTCAATCCGAGATCTACTACAGCCTCTGTGTGTGTTTGTGTTTTCTGGACATTCTCTATGGACTTTACGGTTTTGAATGCAGTTTAGCATGTACGTTTCGGTTTTTAGCTGCCAAACGCTAATTGGTTCCACCTGGGGTCAAATCCTGCGCACATTCGAGTTTTCTAGGAAGAAAGCTCCAGAAACCTGAGAAAACATGATATTTCTTTCTGTAAACATGACATTGGATGCATTTGCCGAACAGGAAGACTGTGCTTTGCTCCAAAACCACTTTCACGGTGATTTTTGGTTGAATTTCACTTCAAAACAAAAACAATTTGTCCAGATACTCCTGGATGAAAACAAAACTATCTGGTGTGTTGTGGCTATTTCAATACCAGATCTTGCTACAGCCTCTGTGTCTGTTTGTTTTTTCCTGACATTCTCAATGCACTTTACGGTTTTGAATGCATTTTAGCATGTAAGTTTTTGTTTTTAGCTGCCAAACGCTAATTGGTTCCACCTGGAGTCAAATCCTCCAGACATTCGAGTTTTCTAGGAAGAAGCTCCAGAAACCTGAGAAAACATGATAGTTCTTTCTGTAAACATGACATTGGATGCCTTTGCCAAACAGGAAGATTGTGCTTTTCTCCAAAACCACTTTCACGGTGATTTTTGGTTAAATTTCACTTCAAAACAAAAAAAATTTGTGCAGATACTCCTGGATGAAAACAAAACTATCTGTTGTGTTGTGGCTATCTCAATCCCAGATCTTGCTACAGCCTCTGTGGTGTTTGTGTTTTCCTGACATTCTCTATGGACTTTACGGTTTTGATGCATTTTAGCATGTAAGTTTTTGTTTTTAGCTGCCAAACGCTAATTGGTTCCACCTGGAGTCAAATCCTGCACAAATTCGAGTTTTCTAGGACGAAAGCTTCAGAAACCTGAGAATACATGATATTTCTTTCTGTAAACATGACATTGGATGCATTTGCCGAACAGGAAGATTATGCTTTTCTCCAAAACCACTTTCACGGTCATTTTTTGGTTAAATTTCACCCGGATACTACGACATTTTGTCCAGATACTCCTGGATGAAAACAAAACTATCTGGTGTGTTGTCGCTATCTCAATCCCAGATCTTGCTACAGCCTCTGTGTTTGTTTGTGTTTTCTGGACATTCTCTATGGACTTTACGGTTTTGAATGCATTTTAGCATGTAAGTTTTTGTTTTTAGCTGCCAAACACTAACTGGTTCCACCTGGGGTCAAATCCTGCGCACATTCGAGTTTTCTAGGAAGAAAGCTTCAGAAACCTGAGAAAACATGATATTTCTTTCTTTAAACATGACATTGGATGCATTTGCCGAACAGGAAGATTTTGCTTTTCTCCAAAACCACTTTCACGGTGTATTTTGGTTAAATTTCACTTCAAAACTACAATAATTTGTCCAGATACTCCTGGATGAAAACAAAACTATCTGGTGTGTTGTCGCTATCTCAATCCGAGATCTACTACAGCCTCTGTGTGTGTTTGTGTTTTCCTGACATTCTCTATGCACTTTACGGTTTTGAATGCATTTTAGCATGTAAGTTTTTGTTTTTAGCTCCCAAACGCTAATTGGTTCCATCTGGGGTCAAATCCTGTGCACATTCGAGTTTTCTAGGAAGAAAGCTTCAGAAACCTGAGAAAACATGATATTTCTTTCTGTAAACATGACATTGCATGCATTTGCCAAACAGGAAGATTGTGCTTTTCTCCAAAACCACTTTCACGGTGATTGTTGTTAAATATCACCCGAAATCCACAAAAATTTGTCCAGATACTCCTTCAGTGAAAACAAAAATATCTGGTGTGTTGTGGCTATCTCAATCCCAGATCTTGCTACAGCCTCTGTGTTTGTTTGTGTTTTCTGGACATTCTCTATGGACTTTACAGTTTTGAATGCATTTTAGCATGTAAGTTTTTGTTTTTAGCTGCCAAACGCTAACTGGTTCCACCTGGGGTCAAATCCTGTGCACATTCGAGTTTTCTAGGAAGAAAGCTTCAGAAACCTGAGAAAACATGATATTTCTTTCTTTAAACATGACATTGGATGCATTTGCCGAACAGGAAGATTGTGCTTTTCTCCAAAACCACTTTCACGGTGATTTTTGGTTAAATTTCACTTCAAAACTACAACAATTTGTCCAGATACTCCTGGATGAAAACAAAACTATCTGGTGTGTTGTCGCTATCTCAATCCGAGAACTACTACAGCCTCTGTGTGTGTTTGTGTTTTCTGGACATTCTCTATGGCCTTTACCGTTTTGAGTGCATTTTAGCATGTACCTTTCTGTTTTTAGCTGCCAAACGCTAATGTGTTCCACTTGGAGTCAAATCCTGCACAAATTCGAGTTTTCTAGGAAGAAAGCTCCAGAAACCTGAGAAAACATGATATTTCTTTCTGTAAACATGACATTGGATGCATTTGCCGAACAGGAAGATTGTGCTTTTCTCCAAAACCACTTTCACGGTGATTTTTGGTTAAATTTCACTTCAAAACAAAAACAATTTGTCCAGATACTCCTGGATGAAAACAAAACTATCTGGTGTGTTGTGGCTATCTCAGTCCCAGATCTTGCTACAGCCTCTGTGGTGTTTGTGTTTTCCTGACATTCTCTATGGACTTTACGGTTTTGAATGCATTTTAGCATGTAAGTTTTTGTTTTTAGCTGCAAAACGCTAATTGGTTCCACCTTGGGTCAAATCCTCCACACATTCGAGTTTTCTAGGAATAAAGCTCCAGAAACCTGAGAATACATGATATTTCTATCTGTAAACATGACATTGGATGCATTTGCCAAACAGGAAGATTGTGCTTTTCTCCAAAACCACTTTCACGGTGATTGTTGTTCAATATCTCCCGAAATCCAAAACAATTTGTCCAGATACTCCTGGATGAAAACAAAACTATCTGGTGTGTTGTGGCTATCTCAATCCCAGATGTTGCTACAGCCTCTGTGTGTGTTTGTGTTTTCTGGACATTCTCTATGGACTTTACGGTTTTGAATGCATTTTAGCATGTAAGTTTTTGTTTTTAGCTGCCAAACGCTAATTGGTTCCACCTGGAGTCAAATCCTGCACACATTCGAGTTTTCTAGGAAGAAAGCTCCAGAAACCTGAGAAAACATGATATTTCTTTCTGTAAACATGACATTGGATGCATTTGCCGAACAGGAAGATTGTGCTTTTCTCCAAAACCACTTTCACGGTGATTTTTGGTTAAATTTCACTTCAAAACAAAAACAATTTGTCCAGATACTCCTGGATGAAAACAAAACTATCTGGTGTGTTGTGGCTATCTCAATCCCAGATCTTGCTACAGCCTCTGTGTGTGTTTGTGTTTTCTGGACATTCTCTATGGACTTTATGGTTTTGAATGCATTTTAGCATGTAAGTTTTTGTTTTTAGCTGCCAAACCCTAATTGGTTCCATCTGGAATCAAATCATCCACACATTCGAGTTTTCTAGGAAGAAAGCTCCAGAAACCTGAGAATACATGATATTTCTTTCTGTAAACATGACATTGGATGCATTTGCCGAACTGGAAGATTGTGCTTTCCTCCAAAACCACTTTCACGGTGATTTTTGGTTAAATTTCACTTCAAAACAAAAACAATTTGTCCAGATACTCCTGGATGAAAACAAAACTATCTGGTGTGTTGTGGCTATTTTAATACCAGATCTTGCTACAGCCTCTGTGTGTGTTTGTGTTTTCTGGACATTCTCTATGGAGTTTACGGTTTTGAATGCATTTTAGCATGTAAGTTTTTGTTTTTATCTGCCAAACGCTAATTGGTTCCACCTGGAGTCAAATCCTATACACATTCGAGTTTTCTAGGAAGAAAGCTCCAGAAACCTGAGAAAACATGATAGTTCTTTCTGTAAACATGACATTGGATGCATTTCGGAACAGGAAGATTGTGCTTTTCTCCAAAACCACTTTCACGGTGATTTTTGGTTAAATTTCACCCGAAATCCACAACAATTTGTCCAGATATTCCTCGATGAAAACAATACTATCTGGTGTGTTGTGGCTATCTCAATCCCAGATGTTGCTACAGCCTCTGTGTGTGTTTGTGTTTTCTGGACATTCTCTATGGACTTTACGGTTTTGAATGCATTTTAGCATGTAAGTTTTTGTTTTTAGCTGCCAAACGCTAACTGGTTCCACCTGGAGTCAAATCCTGCACACATTCGAGTTTTCTAGGAAGAAAGCTCCAGAAACCTGAGAAAACATGATATTTCTTTCTGTAAACATGACATTGGATGCATTTGCCGAACAGGAAGATTGTGCTTTTCTCCAAAACCACTTTCACGGTGATTTTTGGTTAAATTTCACTTCAAAACTACAACAATTTGTCCAGATACTCCTGGATGAAAACAAAACTATCTGGTGTGTTGTCGCTATCTCAATCCGAGAACTACTACAGCCTCTGTGTGTGTTTGTGTTTTCTGGACATTCTCTATGGCCTTTACCGTTTTGAGTGCATTTTAGCATGTACCTTTCTGTTTTTAGCTGCCAAACGCTAATGTGTTCCACTTGGAGTCAAATCCTGCACAAATTCGAGTTTTCTAGGAAGAAAGCTCCAGAAACCTGAGAAAACATGATATTTCTTTCTGTAAACATGACATTGGATGCATTTGCCGAACAGGAAGATTGTGCTTTTCTCCAAAACCACTTTCTCGGTGATTTTTGGTTAAATTTCACTTCAAAACAAAAACAATTTGTCCAGATACTCCTGGATGAAAACAAAACTATCTGGTGTGTTGTGGCTATCTCAGTCCCAGATCTTGCTACAGCCTCTGTGGTGTTTGTGTTTTCCTGACATTCTCTATGGACTTTACGGTTTTGAATGCATTTTAGCATGTAAGTTTTTGTTTTTAGCTGCAAAACGCTAATTGGTTCCACCTTGGGTCAAATCCTCCACACATTCGAGTTTTCTAGGAATAAAGCTCCAGAAACCTGAGAATACATGATATTTCTATCTGTAAACATGACATTGGATGCATTTGCCAAACAGGAAGATTGTGCTTTTCTCCAAAACCACTTTCACGGTGATTGTTGTTCAATATCTCCCGAAATCCAAAACAATTTGTCCAGATACTCCTGGATGAAAACAAAACTATCTGGTGTGTTGTGGCTATCTCAATCCCAGATGTTGCTACAGCCTCTGTGTGTGTTTGTGTTTTCTGGACATTCTCTATGGACTTTACGGTTTTGAATGCATTTTAGCATGTAAGTTTTTGTTTTTAGCTGCCAAACGCTAATTGGTTCCACCTGGAGTCAAATCCTGCACACATTCGAGTTTTCTAGGAAGAAAGCTCCAGAAACCTGAGAAAACATGATATTTCTTTCTGTAAACATGACATTGGATGCATTTGCCGAACAGGAAGATTGTGCTTTTCTCCAAAACCACTTTCACGGTGATTTTTGGTTAAATTTCACTTCAAAACAAAAACAATTTGTCCAGATACTCCTGGATGAAAACAAAACTATCTGGTGTGTTGTGGCTATCTCAATCCCAGATCTTGCTACAGACTCTATGTTTGTTTGTGTTTTCTGGACATTCTCTATGGACTTTATGGTTTTGAATGCATTTTAGCATGTAAGTTTTTGTTTTTAGCTGCCAAACCCTAATTGGTTCCATCTGGAATCAAATCATCCACACATTCGAGTTTTCTAGGAAGAAAGCTCCAGAAACCTGAGAATACATGATATTTCTTTCTGTAAACATGACATTGGATGCATTTGCCGAACTGGAAGATTGTGCTTTCCTCCAAAACCACTTTCACGGTGATTTTTGGTTAAATTTCACTTCAAAACAAAAACAATTTGTCCAGATACTCCTGGATGAAAACAAAACTATCTGGTGTGTTGTGGCTATTTTAATACCAGATCTTGCTACAGCCTCTGTGTGTGTTTGTGTTTTCTGGACATTCTCTATGGAGTTTACGGTTTTGAATGCATTTTAGCATGTAAGTTTTTGTTTTTATCTGCCAAACGCTAATTGGTTCCACCTGGAGTCAAATCCTATACACATTCGAGTTTTCTAGGAAGAAAGCTACAGAAACCTGAGAAAACATGATAGTTCTTTCTGTAAACATGACATTGGATGCATTTCGGAACAGGAAGATTGTGCTTTTCTCCAAAACCACTTTCACGGTGATTTTTGGTTAAATTTCACCCGAAATCCACAACAATTTGTCCAGATATTCCTCGATGAAAACAATACTATCTGGTGTGTTGTGGCTATCTCAATCCCAGATGTTGCTACAGCCTCTGTGTGTGTTTGTGTTTTCTGGACATTCTCTATGGACTTTACGGTTTTGAATGCATTTTAGCATGTAAGGTTTTGTTTTTAGCTGCCAAACGCTAATTGGTTCCACCTGGAGTCAAATCCTGCACACATTCGAGTTTTCTAGGAAGAAAGCTCCAGAAACCTGAGAAAACATGATATTTCTTTCTGTAAACATGACATTGGATGCATTTGCCGAACAGGAAGATTGTGCTTTTCTCCAAAACCACTTTCACGGTGATTTTTGGTTAAATTTCACTTCAAAACAAAAACAATTTGTCCAGATACTCCTGGATGAAAACAAAACTATCTGGTGTGTTGTGGCTATCTCAATCCCAGATCTTGCTACAGACTCTGTGTTTGTGTTTTCTGGACATTCTCTATGGACTTTACAGTTTTGAATGCATTTTAGCATGTAAGTTTTTGTTTTTAGCTGCCAAACGCTAATTGGTTCCATCTGGAATCAAATCCTCCACACATTCGAGTTTTCTAGGAAGAAAGCTCCAGAAACCTGAGAATACATGATATTTCTTTCTGTAAACATGACATTGGATGCATTTGCCGAACTGGAAGATTGTGCTTTCCTCCAAAACCACTTTCACGGTGATTTTTGGTTAAATTTCACTTCAAAACAAAAACAATTTGTCCAGATACTCCTGGATGAAAACAAAACTATCTGGTGTGTTGTGGCTATTTTAATACCAGATCTTGCTACAGCCTCTGTGTGTGTTTGTGTTTTCTGGACATTCTTTATGGACTTTACGGTTTTGAATGCATTTTAGCATGACCCTTTTTGTTTTTAGCTGCCAAGCGCTAATTGGTTCCACATGGAGTCAAATCCTCCACACATTCGAGTTTTCTAGGAAGAAAGCTCCAGAAACCGAAGAAAACATGATATTTCTTTCTGTAAACATGATACTGTTTGCATTTGCCGAACAGGAAGATTGTGCTTTTCTCCAAAACCACTTTCACGGTGATTTTTGGTTAATTTCACCCGAAATCCACAACAATTTGTCCAGATATTCCTGGATGAAAACAAAACTATCTGGTGTGTTGTGGCTATCTCAATCCCAGATGTTGCTACAGCCTTTACGGTTTTGAATGCATTTTAGCATGTAAGTTTTTGTTTTTAGCTGCCAAACGCTAATTGGTTCCACCTGGAGTCAATTCCTCCACACATTCGAGTTTTCTAGGAAGAAAGCTCCAGAAACCTGAGAAAACATGATAGTTCTTTCTGTAAACATGACATTGGATGCATTTGACGAACAGGAAGATTGTGCTTTTCTCCAAAACCACTTTCACGGTGATTTTTGGTTAAATTTCACTTCAAAACAAAAACAATTTGTCCAGATACTCCTGGATGAAAACAAAACTATCTGGTGTGTTGTGGCTATCTCAATCCCAGATCTTGCTACAGACTCTGTGTTTGTGTTTTCTGGACATTCTCTATGGACTTTACGGTTTTGAATGCATTTTAGCATGTAAGTTTCTGTTTTTAGCTGCCAAACGCTAATTGGTTCCATCTTGAGTCAAATCCTCCACACATTCGAGTTTTCTAGGAAGAAAGCTTCAGAAACCTGAGAAAACATGATAGTTCTTTCTGTAAAAATGACATTGGATGCATTTGCCGAACAGGAAGATTGTGCTTTTCTCCAAAACCACTTTCACGGTGTATTTTGGTTAAATTTCACTTCAAAACTACAACAATTTGTCCAGATACTCGTGGATGTAAGCAAAACTATCTGGTGTGTTGTGGCTATCTCAATCCCAGATCTTGCTACAGACTCTGTGTTTGTTTGTGTTTTCTGGACATTCTCTATGGACTTGAAAGTTATGAATGCATTTCAGCATGTAAGTTTTTGTTTTTAGCTGCCAAACGCTAATTGGTTCCACCTGGGGTCAAATCCTGTGCACATTCGAGTTTTCTAGAAAGAAAGCTCCAGAAACCTGAGAATACATGATATTTCTTTCTGTAAACATGACATTGGATGCATTTGCGGAACAGGAAGATTGTGCTTTTCTCCAAAACCGCTTTCACGGTGTATTTTGTTTAAATTTCACTTCAAAACTACAACAATTTGTCCAGATACTCCTGGATGAAAACAAAACTATCTGGTGTGTTGTCGCTATCTCAATCCGAGATCTACTACAGCCTCTGTGTGTGTTTGTGTTTTCTGGACATTCTCTATGGACTTTACGGTTTTGAATGCAGTTTAGCATGTACGTTTCGGTTTTTAGCTGCCAAACGCTAATTGGTTCCACCTGGGGTCAAATCCTGCGCACATTCGAGTTTTCTAGGAAGAAAGCTCCAGAAACCTGAGAAAACATGATATTTCTTTCTGTAAACATGACATTGAATGCATTTGCCGAACAGGAAGATTGTGCTTTGCTCCAAAACCACTTTCACGGTGATTTTTGGTTGAATTTCACTTCAAAACAAAAACAATTTGTCCAGATACTCCTGGATGAAAACAAAACTATCTGGTGTGTTGTGGCTATTTCAATACCAGATCTTGCTACAGCCTCTGTGTCTGTTTGTTTTTTCCTGACATTCTCAATGCACTTTACGGTTTTGAATGCATTTTAGCATGTAAGTTTTTGTTTTTAGCTGCCAAATGCTAATTGGTTCCACCTGGAGTCAAATCCTCCAGACATTCGAGTTTTCTAGGAAGAAGCTCCAGAAACCTGAGAAAACATGATAGTTCTTTCTGTAAACATGACATTGGATGCCTTTGCCAAACAGGAAGATTGTGCTTTTCTCCAAAACCACTTTCACGGTGATTTTTTTGTTAAATTTCACTTCAAAGCAAAAAAAATTTGTGCAGATACTCCTGGATGAAAACAAAACTATCTGTTGTGTTGTGGCTATCTCAATCCCAGATCTTGCTACAGCCTCTGTGGTGTTTGTGTTTTCCTGACATTCTCTATGGACTTTACGGTTTTGATGCATTTTAGCATGTAAGTTTTTGTTTTTAGCTGCCAAACGCTAATTGGTTCCACCTGGAGTCAAATCCTGCACAAATTCGAGTTTTCTAGGACGAAAGCTTCAGAAACCTGAGAATACATGATATTTCTTTCTGTAAACATGACATTGGATGCATTTGCCGAACAGGAAGATTATGCTTTTCTCCAAAACCACTTTCACGGTCATTTTTTGGTTAAATTTCACCCGGATACTACGACATTTTGTCCAGATACTCCTGGATGAAAACAAAACTATCTGGTGTGTTGTGGCTATCTCAATCCCAGATCTTGCTACAGCCTCTGTGTTTGTTTGTGTTTTCTGGACATTCTCTATGGACTTTACGGTTTTGAATGCATTTTAGCATGTAAGTTTTTGTTTTTAGCTGCCAAACGCTAATTGGTTCCACCTGGGGTCAAATCCTCCACACATTCGAGTTTTCTAGGAAGAAAGCTCCAGAAACCTGAGAAAACATGATATTTCTTTCTGTAAACATGACATTGGATGCATTTGCCGAACAGGAAGATTGTGCTTTTCTCCAAAACCACTTTCATGGTGTATTTTGTTTAAATTTCACTTCAAAACTACAACAATTTGTCCAGATACTTCTGGATGTAAACAAAACTATCTGGTGTGTTGTGGCTATCTCAATCCCAGATCTTGCTACAGCCTTTGTGTTTGTTTGTGTTTTCTGGACATTCTCTATGGACTTTACGGTTTTGAATGCATTTTAGCATGTAAGTTTTTGTTTTTAGCTGCCATTCGCTAACTGGTTCCACCTGGGGTCAAATCCTGTTCACATTCGAGTTTTCTAGGAAGAAAGCTTCAGAAACCTGAGAAAACATGATATTTCTTTCTTTAAACATGACATTGGATGCATTTGCCGAACAGGAAGATTGTGCTTTTCTCCAAAACCACTTTCACGGTGTATTTTGGTTAAATTTCACTTCAAAACTACAACAATTTGTCCAGATACTCCTGGATGAAAACAAAACTATCTGGTGTGTTGTCGCTATCTCAATCCGAGATCTACTACAGCCTCTGTGTGTGTTTGTGTTTTCTGGACACTCTCTATGGCCTTTAGAGTTTTGAGTGCATTTTAGCATGTACGTTTCTGTTTTTAGCTGCCAAACGCTAATTGGTTCCACCTGGAGTCAAATACTCCACACATTCGAGTTTTCTAGGAAGAAAGCTCCAGAAACCTGAGAAAACATGATTGTTCTTTCTGTAAACATGACATTGGATGCATTTGCCGAACAGGAAGATTGTGCTTTTCTCCAAAACCACTTTCACGGTGTATTTTGGTTAAATTTCACCCGAAATCCACAACAATTTGTCCAGAAACACCTAGATGTAAACAAAACTATCTGGTGTGTTGTGGCTATCTCAATCCCAGATCTTGCTACAGCCTCTGTGTGTGTTTGTATTTTCTGGACATTCTCTATGGACTTTAAGGCTTTGAATGCATTTTAGCATGTAAGTTTTTGTTTTTAGCTGCCAAACACTAATTGGTTCCACCTGGAGTCAAATCCTCCAGACATTCGAGTTTTCTAGGAAGAAAGCTCCAGAAACCTGAGAAAACATGATATTTCTTTCTGTAAACATGACATTGGATGCATTTGCCGAACAGGAAGATTGTGCTTTCCTCCAAAAACCACTTTCAGGGTGATTTTTAGGTTAAATTTCACTTCAAAACTACAACAATTTGTCCAGATACTCCTGGATGAAAACAAAACTATCTGGTGTGTTGTGGCTATCTCAATCCCAGATCTTGCTACAGCCTCTGTGTTTGTGTTTTCTGGACATTCTCTATGGACTTTACGGTTTTGAATGCATTTTAGCATGTACGTTTTTGTTTTTAGCTGCCAAACGCTAATTGGTTCCACCTGGAGTCAAATCCTCCACACATTCGAGTTTTCTAGGAAGAAAGCTCCAGAAACCGGAGAAAACATGATATTTCTTTCTGTAAACATGACATTGGATGCATTTGCTGAACAGGAAGATTGTGCTTTTCTCCAAACCACTTTCACGGTGATTTTTGGTTAAATTCCACCCGAAATCCACAACAATTTGTCTAGATACTCCTGGATGAAAACAAAACTATCTGGTGTGTTGTGGCTATCTCAATCCCAGATCTTGCTACAGCCTCTGTGTGTGTTTGTGTTTTCTGGACATTGTCCATGGACTTTACGGTTTTGAATGCATTTTAGCATGTAAGTTTTTGTTTTTAGCTGCCAAACGCTAATTGGTTCCACCTGGAGTCAAATCCTGCACACATTCGAGTTTTCTAGGAAGAAAGCTCCAGAAACCTGAGAAAACATGATAGTTCTTTCTGTAAACATGACATTGGATGCATTTGCCGAACAGGAAGATTGTGCTTTCCTCCAAAACCACTTTCAGGGTGATTTTAAGGTTAAATTTCACTTCAAAACAAAAACAATTTGTGCACATACTCCTGGATGAAAACAAAACTATCTGGTGTGTTGTGGCTATCTCAATCCCAGATCTTGCTACAGCCTCTGTGTTTGTTTGTGTTTTCAGGACATTCTCTATGGACTTTACGGTTTTGAATGCATTTTAGCATGTAAGTTTTTGTTTTTAGCTGCCAAACGCTAATTGGTTCCACCTTGGGTCTAATCCTGCGCCCATTCGAGTTTTCTAGGAGGAAAGCTTCAGAAACCTGAGAAAACATGATATTTCTTTCTGTAAACATGACATTGGATGCATTTGCCGAACAGGAAGATTGTGCTTTTCTCCAAAACCACTTTCACGGTGATTTGTAGGTTAAATTTCACTTCAAAACTACAACAATTTGTCCAGATACTCCTGGATGAAAACAAAACTATCTGGTGTGTTGTGGCTATCTCAATCCCAGATCTAGCTACAGCCTCTGTGTTTGTTTGTGTTTTCTGGACATTCTCTATGGACTTTACGGTTTTGAATGCATTTTAGCATGTACGTTTTTGTTTTTAGCTGCCAAACGCTAATTGGTTCCACCTTGGGTCTAATCCTGCACACATTCGAGTTTTCTAGGAGGAAAGCTCCAGAAACCTGAGAAAACATGATATTTCATTCTGTAAACATGACATTGGATGCATTTGCCGAACAGGAAGATTGTGCTTTTCTCCAAAACCACTTTCACGGTGATTTTTGGTTAAATTTCACCCGAAATCCGCAACAATTTGTCCAGATACACCTAGATGTAAACAAAACTATCTGGTGTGTTGTGGCTATCTCAATCCCAGATCTTGCTACAGCCTCTGGATTTGTTTGTGTTTTCTGGACATTCTCTATGGACTTTACGGTTTTGAATGCATTTTAGCATGTAAGTTTCTGTTTTTAGCTGCCAAACGCTAATTGGTTCCACCTAGAGTCAAATCCTCCACACATTCGTGTTTTCTAGGAAGAAAGCTCCAGAAACCTGAGAAAACATGATAGTTCTTTCTGTAAACATGACATTGGGTGCATTTGCCGAACAGGAAGATTGTGCTTTTCTCCAAAACCACTTTCACGGTGATTTTTGCTTAAATTCCACCCGAAATCCACAACAATTTGTCCAGATACTCCTGGATGAAAACAAAACTATCTGGTGTGTTGTGGCTATCTCAATCCCAGATCTTGCTACAGCCTCTGTGTTTGTTTGTGTTTTCTGGACATTCTCTATGGACTTTAAGGGTTTGAATGCATTGTAGCATGTAAGTTTTTGTTTTTAGCTGCCAAACGCTAATTGGTTCCACCTGGAGTCAAATCCTCCACACATTCGAGTTTTCTAGGAAGAAAGCTCCAGAAACCTGAGAAAACATGATATTTCTTTCTGTAAACATGACATTGGATGCATTTGCCAAACAGGAAGATTGTGCTTTTCTCCAAAACCACTTTCACGGTGATTTTTTGGTTTAATTTCACTTCAAAACAAAAACAATTTGTGCAGATACTTCTGGATGAAAACAAAACTATCTGGTGTGTTGTGGCTATCTCAATCCCAGATCTTGCTACAGCCTCTGTGTGTGTTTGTGTTTTCTGGACATTCTCTATGGACTTTAAGGCTTTGAATGCATTTTAGCATGTAAGTTTTTGTTTTTAGCTGCCAAACGCTAATTGGTTCCTCCTGGAGACAAATCCTCCACACATTCGAGTTTTCTAGGAAGAAAGCTTCAGAAACCTGAGAAAACATGATATTTCTTTCTGTAAACATGACATTGGATGCATTTGCCGAACAGGAAGATTGTGCTTTCCTCCAAAACCACTTTCAGGGTGATTTTTAGGTTAAATTTCACTTCAAAACTACAACAATTTGTCCAGATACTCCTGGATGAAAACAAAACTATCTGGTGTGTTGTGGCTATCTCAATCCCAGATCTTGCTACAGCCTCTGTGTTTGTGTTTTCTGGACATTCTCTATGGACTTTACGGTTTTGAATGCATTTTAGCATGTACGTTTTTGTTTTTAGCTGCCAAACGCTAATTGGTTCCACCTGGAGTCAAATCCTCCACACATTCGAGTTTTCTAGGAAGAAAGCTCCAGAAACCTGAGAAAACATGATATTTCTTTCTGTAAACATGACATTGGATGCATTTGCCGAACAGAAAGATTGTGCTTTCCTCCAAAACCACTTTCACGGTGATTTTTGGTTAAATTTCACTTCAAAACAAAAACAATTTGTGCAGATACTCCTGGATGAAAACAAAACTATCTGGCGTGTTGTGGCTATCTCAATCCCAGATCTTGCTACAGCCTCTGTGTTTGTTTGTGTTTTCTGGACATTCTCTATGGACTTTACGGTTTTGAATGCATTTTAGCATGTACGTTTTTGTTTTTAGCTGCCAAACTCTACTTGGTTCCACCTGGAGTCAAATCCTGCACACATTCGAGTTTTCTAGGAGGAAAGCTCCAGAAACCTGAGAAAACATGATATTTCATTCTGTAAACATGACATTGGATGCATTTGCCGAACAGGAAGATTGTGCTTTTCTCCAAAACCACTTTCACGGTGATTTTTGGTTAAATTTCACTTCAAAACTACAACAATTTGTCCAGATACACCTAGATGAAAACAAAACTATCTGGTGTGTTGTGGCTATCTCAATCCCAGATCTTGCTACAGCCTCTGGATTTGTTTGTGTTTTCTGGACATTCTCTATGGACTTTATGGTTTTGAATGCATTTTAGCATGTAAGTTTCTGTTTTTAGCTGCCAAACGCTAATTGGTTCCACCTGGAGTCAAATCCTCCACACATTCGAGTTTTCTAGGAAGAAAGCTCCAGAAACCTGAGAAAACATGATATTTCTTTCTGTAAACATGACATTGGATGCATTTGCCGAACAGAAAGATTGTGCTTTTCTCCAAAACCACTTTCACGGTGATTTTTTGGTTTAATTTCACTTCAAAACAAAAACAATTTGTGCAGATACTCCTGGATGAAAACAAAACTATCTGGTGTGTTGTGGCTATCTCAATCCCAGATCTTGCTACAGCCTCTGTGTTTGTTTGTGTTTTCTAGACATTCTCTATGGACTTTACAGTTTTGAATGCATTTTAGCATGTAAGTTTTTGTTTTTAGCTGCCAAACGCTAATTGGTTCAACCTGGGGTCTAATCTTGCGCACATTCGAGTTTTCTAGGGTGAAAGCTTCAGAAACCTGAGAAAACATGATATTTCTTTCTGTAAACATGACATTGGATGCATTTGCAGAACAGGAAGATTATGCTTTTCTCCAAAACCACTTTCACGGTGATTTTTGGTTAAATTCCACCCGAAATCCACAACAATTTGTCCAGATATTCCTGGATGAAAACAAAATTATCTGGTGTGTTGTGGCTATCTCAATCCCAGATCTTGCTACAGCCTCTGTGTTTGTTTGTGTTTTCTGGACATTCTCTATGGACTTTATGGTTTTGAATGCATTTTAGCATGTAAGTTTTTGTTTTTAGCTGCCAAACGCTAATTGGTTCCACCTGGGGTCTAATCCTCCACACATTCGAGTTTTCTAGGAATAAAGCTTCAGAAACCTGAGAAAACATGATTGTTCTTTCTGTAAACATGACATTGGATGCATTTGCCGAACAGGAAGATTGTGCTTTTCTCCAAAACCACTTTCACGGTGATTTTTGGTTAAATTCCACCCGAAATCCACAACGATTTGTCCAGATACTCCTGGATGAAAACAAAACTATCTGGTGTGTTGTGGCTATCTCAATCCCAGATCTTGCTACAGCCTCTGTGTTTGTTTGTGTTTTCTAGACATTCTCTATGGACTTTACGGTTTTGAATGCATTTTAGCATGTAAGTTTTTGTTTTTAGCTGCCAAACGCTAATTGGTTCAACCTGGGGTCTAATCCTGCGCACATTCGAGTTTTCTAGGAAGAAAGCTTCAGAAACCTGAGAAAACATGATATTTCTTTCTGTAAACATGACATTGGATGCATTTGCCGAACAGGAAGATTGTGCTTTTCTCCAAAACCACTTTCACGGTGATTTTTGGTTAAATTCCACCCGAAATCCACAACAATTTGTCCAGATACTCCTGGATGAAAACAAAATTATCTGGTGTGTTGTGGCTATCTCAATCCCAGATCTTGCTACAGCCTCTGTGTTTGTTTGTGTTTTCTGGACATTCTCTATGGACTTTATGGTTTTGAATGCATTTTAGCATGTAAGTTTTTGTTTTTAGCTGCCAAACGCTAATTGGTTCCACCTGGGGTATAATCCTCCACACATTCGAGTTTTCTAGGAAGAAAGCTTCAGAAACCTGAGAAAAAAGATGATTGTTCTTTCTGTAAACATGACATTGGATGCATTTGCCGAACAGGAAGATTGTGCTTTTCTCCAAAACCACTTTCACGGTGATTTTTGGTTAAATTCCACCCGAAATCCACAACGATTTGTCCAGATACTCCTGGATGAAAACAAAACTATCTGGTGTGTTGTGGCTATCTCAATCCCAGATCTTGCTACAGCCTCTGTGTTTGTTTGTGTTTTCTGGACATTCTCTATGGACTTTACGGTTTTGAATGCATTTTAGCATGTAAGTTTTTGTTTTTAGCTGCCAAACGCTAATTGGTTCCACCTGGGGTCTAATCCTGCGCCCATTCGAGTTTTCTAGGAAGAAAGCTCCAGAAACCTGAGAAAACAGGATAGTTCCTTCTGTAAACATGACATTGGATGCATTTCGGAACAGGAAGATTGTGCTTTTCTCCAAAACAACTTTCACGGTGATTTTTGGTTAAATTTCACCGGAAATCCACAACATTTTGTCCAGATATTCCTGGATGAAAACAAAACTATCTGGTGTGTTGTGGCTATCTCAATCCCAGATCTTGCTACAGCCTCTTTGGTGTTTGTGTTTTCCTGACATTCTCTATGGACTTTAAGGTTTTGAATGCATTTTAGCATGTAAGTTTTTGTTTTTAGCTGCCAAACGCTAATTGGTTCCACCTGGAGTCAAATCCTGCACAAATTCGAGTTTTCTAGGAAGAAAGCTTCAGAAACCTGAGAATACATGATATTTCATTCTGTAAACATGACATTAGATGCATTTGCCGAACAGGAAGATTGTGCTTTTCTCCAAAACCACTTTCACGGTGATTTTTGGTTAAATTTCACCCGAAATCCACAACAATTTGTCCAGATACACCTAGATGTAAACAAAACTATCTGGTGTGTTGTGGCTATCTCAATCCCAGATCTTGCTACAGCCTCTGGATTTGTTTGTGTTTTCTGGACATTCTCTATGGACTTTACGGTTTTGAATGCATTTTAGCATGTAAGTTTCAGTTTTTAGCTGCCAAACGCTAATTGGTTCCACCTGGGGTCTAATCCTGCACACATTCGAGTTTTCTAGGAGGAAAGCTCCAGAAACCTGAGAAAACATGATAGTTCTTTCTGTAAACATGACATTGGGTGCATTTGCCGAACAGGAAGATTGTGCTTTTCTCCAAAACCACTTTCACGGTGATTTTTGGTTAAATTTCACCCGAAATCCGCAACAATTTGTCCAGATACACCTAGATGTAAACAAAACTATCTATTGTGTTGTGGCTATCTCAATCCCAGATCTTGCTACAGCCTCTGGATTTGTTTGTGTTTTCTGGACATTCTCTATGGACTTTACGGTTTTGAATGCATTTTAGCATGTAAGTTTCTGTTTTTAGCTGCCAAACGCTAATTGGTTCCACCTAGAGTCAAATCCTCCACACATTCGAGTTTTCTAGGAAGAAAGCTCCAGAAACCTGAGAAAACATGATAGTTCTTTCTGTAAACATGACATTGGGTGCATTTGCCGAACAGGAAGATTGTGCTTTTTTCCAAAACCACTTTCACGGTGATTTTTGCTTAAATTCCACCCGAAATCCACAACAATTTGTCCAGATACTCCTGGATGAAAACAAAACTATCTGGTGTGTTGTGGCTATCTCAATCCCAGATCTTGCTACAGCCTCTGTGTTTGTTTGTGTTTTCTGGACATGCTCTATGGACATTAAGGGTTTGAATGCATTGTAGCATGTAAGTTTTTGTTTTTAGCTGCCAAACGCTAATTGGTTCCACCTGGAGTCAAATCCTCCACACATTCGAGTTTTCTAGGAAGAAAGCTCCAGAAACCTGAGAAAACATGATATTTCTTTCTGTAAACATGACATTGGATGCATTTGCCAAACAGGAAGATTGTGCTTTTCTCCAAATCCACTTTCACGGTGATTTTTTGGATTAATTTCACTTCAAAACAAAAACAATTTGTGCAGATACTTCTGGATGAAAACAAAACTATCTGGTGTGTTGTGGCTATCTCAATCCCAGATCTTGCTACAGCCTCTGTGTGTGTTTGTATTTTCTGGACATTCTCTATGGACTTTAAGGCTTTGAATGCATTTTAGCATGTAAGTTTTTGTTTTTAGCTGCCAAACGCTAATTGGTTCCTCCTGGAGACAAATCCTCCACACATTCGAGTTTTCTAGGAAGAAAGCTTCAGAAACCTGAGAAAACATGATATTTCTTTCTGTAAACATGACATTGGATGCATTTGCCGAACAGGAAGATTGTGCTTTCCTCCAAAACCACTTTCAGGGTGATTTTTAGGTTAAATTTCACTTCAAAACTACAACAATTTGTCCAGATACTCCTGGATGAAAACAAAACTATCTGGTGTGTTGTGGCTATCTCAATCCCAGATCTTGCTACAGCCTCTGTGTTTGTGTTTTCTGGACATTCTCTATGGACTTTACGGTTTTGAATGCATTTTAGCATGTACGTTTTTGTTTTTAGCTGCCAAACGATAATTGGTTCCACCTGTAGTCAAATCCTCCACACATTCGAGTTTTCTAGGAGGAAAGCTTCAGAAACCTGAGAAAACATGATATTTCTTTCTGTAAACATGACATTGGATGCATTTGCCGAAGAGGAAGATTGTGCTTTTCTCCAAAACCACTTTCACGGTGATTTTTTTGTTTAATTTCACTTCAAAACAAAAACAATTTGTGCAGATACTCCTGGATGAAAACAAAACTATCTGGCGTGTTGTGGCTATCTCAATCCCAGATCTTGCTACAGCCTCTGTGTTTGTTTGTGTTTTCTGGACATTCTCTATGGACTTTACGGTTTTGAATGCATTTTAGCATGTAAGTTTTTGTTTTTAGCTGCCAAACTCTACTTGGTTCCACCTGGAGTCAAATCCTGCACACATTCGAGTTTTCTTGGAGGAAAGCTTCAGAAACCTGAGAAAACATGATATTTCTTTCTGTAAACATGACATTAGATGCATTTCCCGAACAGGAAGATTGTGCTTTTCTCCAAAACCACTTTCACGGTGATTTTTGGTTAAATTTCACCCGAAATCCACAACAATTTGTCCAGATACACCTAGATGAAAACAAAACTATCTGGTGTGTTGTGGCTATCTCAATCCCAGATCTTGCTACAGCCTCTGGATTTGTTTGTGTTTTCTGGACATTCTCTATGGACTTTACGGTTTTGAATGCATTTTAGCATGTAAGTTTCTGTTTTTAGCTGCCAAACGCTAATTGGTTCCACCTGGAGTCAAATCCTCCACACATTCGAGTTTTCTAGGAAGAAAGCTCCAGAAACCTGAGAAAACATGATATTTCTTTCTGTAAACATGACATTGGATGCATTTGCCGAACAGAAAGATTGTGCTTTTCTCCAAAACCACTTTCACGGTGATTTTTTGGTTTAATTTCACTTCAAAACAAAAACAATTTGTGCAGATACTCCTGGATGAAAACAAAACTATCTGGTGTGTTGTGGCTATCTCAATCCCAGATCTTGCTACAGCCCCTGTGTTTGTTTGTGTTTTCTAGACATTCTCTATGGACTTTACAGTTTTGAATGCATTTTAGCATGTAAGTTTTTGTTTTTAGCTGCCAAACGCTAATTGGTTCAACCTGGGGTCTAATCCTGCGCACATTCGAGTTTTCTAGGGTGAAAGCTCCAGAAACCTGAGAAAACATGATATTTCTTTCTGTAAACATGACATTGGATGCATTTGCCGAACAGGAAGATTGTGCTTTTCTCCAAAACCACTTTCACGGTGATTTTTGGTTAAATTCCACCCGAAATCCACAACAATTTGTCCAGATACTCCTGGATGAAAACAAAATTATCTGGTGTGTTGTGGCTATCTCAATCCCAGATCTTGCTACAGCCTCTGTGTTTGTTTGTGTTTTCTGGACATTCTCTATGGATTTTAAGGTTTTGAATGCATTTTAGCATGTAAGTTTTTGTTTTTAGCTGCAAAACGCTAATTGGTTCCACCTGGGGTCTAATCCTCCACACATTCGAGTTTTTTAGGAAGAAAGCTTCAGAAACCTGAGAAAACATGATTGTTCTTTCTGTAAACATGACATTGGATGCATTTGCCGAACAGGAAGATTGTGCTTTTCTCCAAAACCACTTTCACGGTGATTTTTGGTTAAATTCCACCCGAAATCCACAACGATTTGTCCAGATACTCCTGGATGAAAACAAAACTATCTGGTGTGTTGTGGCTATCTCAATCCCAGATCTTGCTACAGCCTCTGTGTTTGTTTGTGTTTTCTAGACATTCTCTATGGACTTTACGGTTTTGAATGCATTTTAGCATGTAAGTTTTTGTTTTTAGCTGCCAAACGCTAATTGGTTCAACCTGGGGTCTAATCCTGTGCACATTCGAGTTTTCTAGGAAGAAAGCTTCAGAAACCTGAGAAAACATGATCGTTCTTTCTGTAAACATGACATTGGATGCATTTGCCGAACAGGAAGATTGTGCTTTTCTCCAAAACCACTTTCACGGTGATTTTTGGTTAAATTCCACCCGAAATCCAAAACAATTTGTCCAGATACTCCTGGATGAAAACAAAATTATCTGGTGTGTTGTGGCTATCTCAATCCCAGATCTTGCTACAGCCTCTGTGTTTGTTTGTGTTTTCTGGACATTCTCTATGGACTTTATGGTTTTGAATGCATTTTAGCATGTAAGTTTTTGTTTTTAGCTGCCAAACGCTAATTGGTTCCACCTGGGGTCAAATCCTCCACACATTCGAGTTTTCTAGGAAGAAAGCTTCAGAAACCTGAGAATACATGATATTTCATTCTGTAAACATGACATTAGATGCATTTGCCGAACAGGAAGATTGTGCTTTTCTCCAAAACCACTTTCACGGTGATTTTTGGTTAAATTTCACCCGAAATCCACAACAATTTGTCCAGATACACCTAGATGTAAACAAAACTATCTGGTGTGTTGTGGCTATCTCAATCCCAGATCTTGCTACAGCCTCTGGATTTGTTTGTGTTTTCTGGACATTCTCTATGGACTTTACGGTTTTGAATGCATTTTAGCATGTAAGTTTCAGTTTTTAGCTGCCAAACGCTAATTGGTTCCACCTAGAGTCAAATCCTCCACACATTCGAGTTTTCTAGGAAGAAAGCTCCAGAAACCTGAGAAAACATGATAGTTCTTTCTGTAAACATGACATTGGGTGCATTTGCCGAACAGGAAGATTGTGCTTTTCTCCAAAACCACTTTCACGGTGATTTTTGCTTAAATTCCACCCGAAATCCACAACAATTTGTCCAGATACTCCTGGATGAAAACAAAACTATCTGGTGTGTTGTGGCTATCTCAATCCCAGATCTTGCTACAGCCTCTGTGTTTGTTTGTGTTTTCTGGACATTCTCTATGGACTTTAAGGGTTTGAATGCATTGTAGCATGTAAGTTTTTGTTTTTAGCTGCCAAACGCTAATTGGTTCCATCTGGAGTCAAATACTCCACACATTCGAGTTTTCTAGGAGGAAAGCTTCAGAAACCTGAGAAAACATGATATTTCTTTCTGTAAACATGACATTGGATGCATTTGCCAAACAGGAAGATTGTGCTTTTCTCCAAATCCACTTTCACGGTGATTTTTTGGTTTAATTTCACTTCAAAACAAAAACAATTTGTGCAGATACTTCTGGATGAAAACAAAACTATCTGGTGTGTTGTGGCTATCTCAATCCCAGATCTTGCTACAGCCTCTGTGTGTGTTTGTATTTTCTGGACATTCTCTATGGACTTTAAGGCTTTGAATGCATTTTAGCATGTAAGTTTTTGTTTTTAGCTGCCAAACGCTAATTGGTTCCACCTGGAGACAAATCCTCCACACATTCGAGTTTTCTAGGAAGAAAGCTTCAGAAACCTGAGAAAACATGATATTTCTTTCTGTAAACATGACATTGGATGCATTTGCCGAACAGGAAGATTGTGCTTTCCTCCAAAACCACTTTCAGGGTGATTTTTAGGTTAAATTTCACTTCAAAACTACAACAATTTGTCCAGATACTCCTGGATGAAAACAAAACTATCTGGTGTGTTGTGGCTATCTCAATCCCAGATCTTGCTACAGCCTCTGTGTTTGTGTTTTCTGGACATTCTCTATGGACTTTACGGTTTTGAATGCATTTTAGCATGTACGTTTTTGTTTTTAGCTGCCAAACGCTAATTGGTTCCACCTGGAGTCAAATCCTCCACACATTCGAGTTTTCTAGGAAGAAAGCTCCAGAAACCTGAGAAAACATGATATTTCTTTCTGTAAACATGACATTGGATGCATTTGCCGAACAGAAAGATTGTGCTTTCCTCCAAAACCACTTTCACGGTGATTTTTTTGTTTAATTTCACTTCAAAACAAAAACAATTTGTGCAGATACTCCTGGATGAAAACAAAACTATCTGGCGTGTTGTGGCTATCTCAATCCCAGATCTTGCTACAGCCTCTGTGTTTGTTTGTGTTTTCTGGACATTCTCTATGGACTTTACGGTTTTGAATGCATTTTAGCATGTACGTTTCTGTTTTTAGCTGCCAAACTCTACTTGGTTCCACCTGGAGTCAAATCCTGCACACATTCGAGTTTTCTAGGAGGAAAGCTCCAGAAACCTGAGAAAACATGATATTTCTTTCTGTAAACATGACATTAGATGCATTTGCCGAACAGGAAGATTGTGCTTTTCTCCAAAACCACTTTCACGGTGATTTTTTGGTTTAATTTCACCCGAAATCCACAACAATTTGTCCAGATACTCCTGGATGAAAACAAAACTATCTGGTGTTTTGTGGCTATCTCAATCCCAGATCTTGCTACAGCCTCTGTGTTTGTTTGTGTTTTCTAGACATTCTCTATGGACTTTACAGTTTTGAATGCATTTTAGCATGTAAGTTTTTGTTTTTAGCTGCCAAACGCTAATTGGTTCAACCTGGGGTCTAATCCTGCGCACATTCGAGTTTTCTAGGGTGAAAGCTTCAGAAACCTGAGAAAACATGATATTTCTTTCTGTAAACATGACATTGGATGCATTTGCCGAACAGGAAGATTGTGCTTTTCTCCAAAACCACTTTCACGGTGATTTTTGGTTAAATTCCACCCGAAATCCACAACAATTTGTCCAGATACTCCTGGATGAAAACAAAATTATCTGGTGTGTTGTGGCTATCTCAATCCCAGATCTTGCTACAGCCTCTGTGTTTGTTTGTGTTTTCTGGACATTCTCTATGGACTTTATGGTTTTGAATGCATTTTAGCATGTAAGTTTTTGTTTTTAGCTGCCAAACGCTAATTGGTTCAACCTGGGGTCTAATCCTGCGCACATTCGAGTTTTCTAGGAAGAAAGCTTCAGAAACCTGAGAAAACATGATATTTCTTTCTGTAAAGATGACATTGGATGCATTTGCCAAACAGGAAGATTGTGCTTTTCTCCAAAACCACTTTCACGGTGATTTTTGGTTAAATTCCACCCGAAATCCACAACAATTTGTCCAGATACTCCTGGATGAAAACAAAATTATCTGGTGTGTTGTGGCTATCTCAATCCCAGATCTTGCTACAGCCTCTGTGTTTGTTTGTGTTTTCTGGACATTCTCTATGGACTTTATGGTTTTGAATGCATTTTAGCATGTAAGTTTTTGTTTTTAGCTGCCAAACGCTAATTGGTTCCACCTGGGGTATAATCCTCCACACATTCGAGTTTTCTAGGAAGAAAGCTCCAGAAACCTGAGAAAACATGATATTTCTTTCTGTAAACATGACATTGGATGCATTTGCCGAACAGGAAGATTGTGCTTTTCTCCAAAACCACTTTCACGGTGATTTTTGGTTAAATTTCACTTCAAAACAAAAACAATTTGTCCAGATACTCCTGGATGAAAACAAAACTATCTGGTGTGTTGTGGCTATCTCAATCCCAGATCTTGCTACACCCTCTGTGTGTGTTTGTGTTTTCTGGACATTCTCTATGTCCTTTAAGGCTTTGAATGCATTTTAGCATGTAAGTTTTTGTTTTAACTGCCAAACGCTAATTGGTTCCACCTGGAGTCAAATCCTGCACACATTCGAGTTTTCTAGGGAGAAAGCTCCAGAAACCTGAGAAAACATGATAGTTCTTTCTGTAAACATGACATTGGATGCATTTGCCGAACAGGAAGATTGTGCTTTTCTCCAAAAACCACTTTCACGGTGTATTTTGGTTAAATTTCACCCGAAATCCACAACAATTTGTCCAGAAACACCTAGTTGTAAACAAAAATATCTGGTGTGTTGTGGCTATCTCAATCCCAGATCGTGCTACAGCCTCTGTGTGTGTTTGTATTTTCTGGACATTCTCTATGGACTTTAAGGCTTTGAATGCATTTTAGCATGTAAGTTTTTGTTTTTAGCTGCCAAACGCTAATTGGTTCCACCTGGAGTCAAATCCTCCACACATTCAAGTTTTCTAGGAAGAAAGCTTCAGAAACCTGAGAAAACATGATATTTCTTTCTGTAAACATGACATTGGATGCATTTGCGGAACCGGAAGATTGTGCTTTCCTCCAAAACCACTTTCAGGGTGATTTTTAGGTTAAATTTCACTTCAAAACAAAAACAATTTGTCCAGATACTCCTGGATGAAAACAAAACTATCTGGTGTGTTGTGGCTAACTCAATCCCAGATCTTGCTACAGCTTCTGTGTGTGTTTGTGTTTTCTGGACATTCTCTATGGCCTTTAAGGCTTTGAATGCATTTTAGCATGTAAGTTTTTGTTTTTAGCAGCCAAACGCTAATTGGTTCCACCTGGAGTCAAATCCTCCACACATTCGAGTTTTCTAGGGAGAAAGCTTCAGAAACCTGAGAAAACATGATATTTCTTTCTGTAAACATGACATTGGATGCATTTGCCGAACAGGAAGATTGTGCTTTTCTCCAAAACCACTTTCACGGTGATTTTGGGTTAAATTTCACTTCAAAACAAACACAATTTGTCCAGATACTCCTGGATGAAAACAAAACTATCTGGTGTGTTGTGGCTATCTCAATCCCAGATCTTGCTACAGACTCTGTGTTTGTGTTTTCTGGACATTCTCTATGGACTTTACGGTTTTGAATGCAGTTTAGCATGTACGTTTCGGTTTTTAGCTGCCAAACGCTAATTGGTTCCACCTGGGGTCAAATCCTGCGCACATTCGAGTTTTCTAGGAAGAAAGCTCCAGAAACCTGAGAAAACATGATATTTCTTTCTGTAAACATGACATTGGATGCATTTGCCGAACAGGAAGATTGTGCTTTGCTCCAAAACCACTTTCACGGTGATTTTTGGTTGAATTTCACTTCAAAACAAAAACAATTTGTCCAGATACTTCTGGATGAAAACAAAACTATCTGGTGTGTTGTGGCTATTTCAATACCAGATCTTCCTACAGCCTCTGTGTTTGTTTGTTTTTTCTGGACATTCTCTATGGACTTTACGGTTTTGAATGCATTTTAGCATGTAAGTTTTTGTTTTTATCAGCCAAACGCTAATTGGTTCCACCTGGAGTCAATTCCTCCACACATTCGAGTTTTCTAGGAAGAAGCTCCAGAAACCTGAGAAAACATGATAGTTCTTTCTGTAAACATGACATTGGATGCATTTGCCGAACAGGAAGATTGTGCTTTCCTCCAAAACCACTTTCACGGTGATTTTTTTGTTAAATGTCACTTCAAAACAAAAAAAATTTGTGCAGATACTCCTGGATGAAAACAAAACTATCTGTTGTGTTGTGGCTATTTCAATCCCAGATCTTGCTACAGCCTCTGTGGTGTTTGTGTTTTCCTGACATTCTCTAAGGACTTTACGGTTTTGATGCATTTTAGCATGTAAGTTTTTGTTTTTAGCTGCCAAACGCTAATTGGTTCCACCTGGAGTCAAATCCTCCACACATTCGAGTTTTCTAGGGAGAAAGCTTCAGAAACCTGAGAAAACATGATATTTCTTTCTGTAAACATGACATTGGATGCATTTGCTGAACAGGAAGATTGTGTTTTCCTCCAAAACCACTTTCAGGGTGATTTTTAGGTTAAATTTCACTTCAAAACTACAACAATTTGTCCAGATATTCCTGGATGCAAACAAAACTATCTGGTGTGTTGTGGCTATCTCAATCCCAGATCTTGCTGCAGCCTCTGTTTGTGTTTGTGTTTTCTGGACATTCTCTATGGACTTTACGGTTTTGAATGCATTTTAGCATGTAAGTTTTTGTTTTTAGCTGCAAAACGCTAATTGGTTCCACCTGGAGTCAAATCCTGCACAAATTCGAGTTTTCTAGGACGAAAGCTCCAGAAACCGGAGAAAACATGATATTTCTTTCTGTAAACATGACATTGGATGCATTTGCCGAACAGGAATATTATGCTTTTCTCCAAAACCACTTTCACGGTGATTTTTGGTTAAATTTCACAGGGATACTACGACATTTTGTCCAGATACTCCTGGATGAAAACAAAACTATCTGGTGTGTTGTGGCTATCTCAATCCCAGATCTTGCTACAGCCTCTGTGTGTGTTTGTGTTTTCTGGACATTCTCTATGTCCTTTAAGGCTTTGAATGCATTTTAGCATGTAAGTTTTTGTTTTTAGCTGCCAAACACTAACTGGTTCCACCTGGGGTCAAATCCTGCGCACATTCGAGTTTTCTAGGAAGAAAGCTTCAGAAACCTGAGAAAACATGATATTTCTTTCTTTAAACATGACATTGGATGCATTTGCCGAACAGGAAGATTGTGCTTTTCTCCAAAACCACTTTCACGGTGTATTTTGGTTAAATTTCACTTCAAAACTACAACAATTTGTCCAGATACTCCTGGATGAAAACAAAACTATCTGGTGTGTTGTCGCTATCTCAATCCGAGATCTACTACAGCCTCTGTGTGTGTTTGTGTTTTCCTGACATTCTCTATGCACTTTACGGTTTTGAATGCATTTTAGCATGTAAGTTATTTTTTTTAGCTGCCAAACGCTAATTGGTTCCATCTGGGGTCAAATCATGTGCACATTCGAGTTTTCTAGGAAGAAAGCTTCAGAAACCTGAGAAAACATGATATTTCTTTCTGTAAACATGACATTGCATGCATTTGCCAAACAGGAAGATTTTGCTTTTCTCCAAAACCACTTTCACGGTGATTGTTGTTAAATATCACCCGAAATCCACAACAATTTGTCCAGATACTCCTGAATGAAAACAAAAATATCTGGTGTATTGTGGCTATCTCAATCCCAGATCTTGCTACAGCCTCTGTGTTTGTTTGTGTTTTCTGGACATTCTCTATGGACTTTACGGTTTTGAATGCATTTTAGCATGTAAGTTTTTGTTTTTAGCTGCCAAACGCTAACTGGTTCCACCTGGGGTCAAATCCTGCGCACATTCGAGTTTTCTAGGAAGAAAGCTTCAGAAACCTGAGAAAACATGATATTTCTTTCTGTATACATGACATTGGATGCATTTGCCGAACAGGAAGATTGTGCTTTTCTCCAAAACCACTTTCACGGTGTATTTTGGTTAAATTTCACTTCAAAACTACAACAATTTGTCCAGATACTCCTGGATGAAAACAAAACTATCTGGTGTGTTGTCGCTATCTCAATCCGAGAACTACTACAGCCTCTGTGTGTGTTTGTGTTTTCTGGACATTCTCTATGGCCTTTACCATTTTGAGTGCATTTTAGCATGTACCTTTCTGTTTTTAGCTGCCAAACGCTAATTTGTTCCACTTGGAGTCAAATCCTGCACAAATTCGAGTTTTCTAGGAAGAAAGCTCCAGAAACCGGAGAAAACATGATATTTCTTTCTGTAAACATGACATTGGATGCATTTGCAGAACAGGAAGATTATGCTTTTCTCCAAAACCACTTTCACGGTCATTTTTTGGTTAAATTTCACCCGGATACTACGACATTTTGTCCAGATACTCCTGGATGAAAACAAAACTATCTGGTGTGTTGTGGTTATCTCAATCAAAGATCTTGCTACAGCCTCTGTGTGTGTTTGTGTTTTCTGGACATTCTCTATGGACTTTACCGTTTTGAGTGCATTTTAGCATGTAAGTTTTTGTTTTTAGCTGCCAAACGCTAATTGGTTCCACCTGGGGTCAAATCCTGCGCCCATTCGAGTTTTCTAGGAAGAAAGCTTCAGAAACCTGAGAAAACATGATATTTCTTTCTGTAAACATGACATTGGATGCATTTGCCGAACAGGAAGATTGTGCTTTTCTCCAAAACCACTTTCACGGTGTATTTTGGTTAAATTTCACCCGAAATCCACAACAATTTGTCCAGAAACAGCTAGATGTAATCAAAACTATCTGGTGTGTTATGGCTATCTCAATCCCAGATCTTGCTACAGCCTCTGTGTTTGTTTGTGTTTTCTGGACATTCTCTATGGACTTCAAGGTTTTGAATGCATTTTAGCATGTAAGTTTTTGTTTTTAGCTGCCAAACGCTAATTGGTTCCACCTGGAGTCAAATCCTGCACACATTCGAGTTTTCTAGGAAGAAAGCTCCAGAAACCTGAGAAAACATGATAGTTCTTTCTGTAAACATGACATTGGATGCATTTGCCGAACAGGAAGATTGTGCTTTCCTCCAAAACCACTTTCATGGTGTATTTTGTTTAAATTTCACTTCAAAACTACAACAATTTGTCCAGATACTCCTGGATGAAAACAAAACTATCTGGTGTGTTGTGGCTATCTCAATCCCAGATCTTGCTATAGCCTGTGTGTGTGTTTGCGTTTTCTGGACATTCTCTATGCACTTTACGGTTTTGAATGCATTTTAGCATGTAAGTTTTTGTTTTTAGCTGCCAAACGCTAACTGGTTCCATTGGGGTCAAATCCTGTGCACATTCGAGTTTTCTAGGAAGAAAGCTTCAGAAACCTGAGAAAACATGATATTTCTTTCTTTAAACATGACATTGGATGCATTTGCCGAACAGGAAGATTGTGCTTTTCTCCAAAACCACTTTCACGGTGTATTTTGGTTAAATTTCACCCGAAATCCACAACAATTTGTCCAGAAACACCTAGATGTAAACAAAACTATCTGGTGTGTTGTGGCTATCTCAATCCCAGATCTTGCTACAGCCTCTGTGTGTGTTTGTATTTTCTGGACATTCTCTATGGACTTTAAGGCTTTGAATGCATTTTAGCATGTAAGTTTTTGTTTTTAGCTGCCAAACGCTAATTGGTTCCACCTGGAGTCAAATCCTCCACACATTCGAGTTTTCTAGGAAGAAAGCTCCAGAAACCTGAGAAAACATGATAGTTCTTTCTGTAAACATGACATTGGATGCATTTGCCGAACAGGAAGATTGTGCTCTCCTCCAAAACCACTTTCAGGGTGATTTTTAGGTTAAATTTCACTTCAAAACTACAACAATTTGTCCAGATACTCCTGGATGAAAACAAAACTATCTGGTGTGTTGTGGCTATCTCAATCCCAGATCTTGCTACAGCCTCTGTGTTTGTGTTTTCTGGACATTCTCTATGGACTTTACGGTTTTGAATGCATTTTAGCATGTACGTTTTTGTTTTTAGCTGCCAAACGCTAATTGGTTCCACCTTGGGTCTAATCCTGCGCCCATTCGAGTTTTCTAGGAAGAAAGCTTCAGAAACCTGAGAAAACATGATATTTCTTTCTGTAAACATGACATTGGATGCATTTGCCGAACAGGAAGATTGTGCTTTTCTCCAAAACCACTTTCACGGTGATTTGTAGGTTAAATTTCACTTCAAAACTACAACAATTTGTCCAGATACTCCTGGATGAAAACAAAACTATCTGGCGTGTTGTGGCTATCTCAATCCCAGATCTTGCTACAGCCTCTGTGTTTGTTTGTGTTTTCTATACATTCTCTATGGACTTTATGGTTTTGAATGCATTTTAGCATGTAAGTTTTTGTTTTTAGCTGCGAAACGCTAATTGGTTCCACCTTGGGTCTAATCCTGCGCCCATTCGAGTTTTCTAGGAGGAAAGCTCCAGAAACCTGCGAAAACATGATATTTCATTCTGTAAACATGACATTAGATGCATTTGCCGAACAGGAAGATTGTGCTTTTCTCCAAAACCACTTTCACGGTGATTTTTGGTTAAATTTCACCCGAAATCCACAACAATTTGTCCAGATACACCTAGATGAAAACAAAACTATCTGGTGTGTTGTGGCTATCTCAATCCCAGATCTTGCTACAGCCTCTGGATTTGTTTGTGTTTTCTGGACATTCTCTATGGACTTTACGGTTTTGAATGCATTTTAGCATGTAAGTTTCTGTTTTTAGCTGCCAAACGCTAATTGGTTCCACCTGGAGTCAAATCCTCCACACATTCGAGTTTTCTAGGAAGAAAGCTCCAGAAACCTGAGAAAACATGATAGTTCTTTCTGTAAACATGACATTGGGTGCATTTGCCGAACAGGAAGATTGTGCTTTTCTCCAAAACCACTTTCACGGTGATTTTTTGGTTTAATTTCACCCGAAATCCACAACAATTTGTCCAGATACTCCTGGATGAAAACAAAACTATCTGGTGTTTTGTGGCTATCTCAATCCCAGATCTTGCTACAGCCTCTGTGTTTGTTTGTGTTTTCTAGACATTCTCTATGGACTTTACAGTTTTGAATGCATTTTAGCATGTAAGTTTTTGTTTTTAGCTGCCAAACGCTAATTGGTTCAACCTGGGGTCTAATCCTGCGCACATTCGAGTTTTCTAGGGTGAAAGCTTCAGAAACCTGAGAAAACATGATATTTCTTTCTGTAAACATGACATTGGATGCATTTGCCGAACAGGAAGATTGTGCTTTTCTCCAAAACCACTTTCACGGTGATTTTTGGTTAAATTCCACCCGAAATCCACAACAATTTGTCCAGATACTCCTGGATGAAAACAAAATTATCTGGTGTGTTGTGGCTATCTCAATCCCAGATCTTGCTACAGCCTCTGTGTTTGTTTGTGTTTTCTGGACATTCTCTATGGACTTTATGGTTTTGAATGCATTTTAGCATGTAAGTTTTTGTTTTTAGCTGCCAAACGCTAATTGGTTCAACCTGGGGTCTAATCCTGCGCACATTCGAGTTTTCTAGGAAGAAAGCTTCAGAAACCTGAGAAAACATGATATTTCTTTCTGTAAAGATGACATTGGATGCATTTGCCGAACAGGAAGATTGTGCTTTTCTCCAAAACCACTTTCACGGTGATTTTTGGTTAAATTCCACCCGAAATCCACAACAATTTGTCCAGATACTCCTGGATGAAAACAAAATTATCTGGTGTGTTGTGGCTATCTCAATCCCAGATCTTGCTACAGCCTCTGTGTTTGTTTGTGTTTTCTGGACATTCTCTATGGACTTTATGGTTTTGAATGCATTTTAGCATGTAAGTTTTTGTTTTTAGCTGCCAAACGCTAATTGGTTCCACCTGGGGTATAATCCTCCACACATTCGAGTTTTCTAGGAAGAAAGCTCCAGAAACCTGAGAAAACATGATATTTCTTTCTGTAAACATGACATTGGATGCATTTGCCGAACAGGAAGATTGTGCTTTTCTCCAAAACCACTTTCACGGTGATTTTTGGTTAAATTTCACTTCAAAACAAAAACAATTTGTCCAGATACTCCTGGATGAAAACAAAACTATCTGGTGTGTTGTGGCTATCTCAATCCCAGATCTTGCTACACCCTCTGTGTGTGTTTGTGTTTTCTGGACATTCTCTATGTCCTTTAAGGCTTTGAATGCATTTTAGCATGTAAGTTTTTGTTTTAACTGCCAAACGCTAATTGGTTCCACCTGGAGTCAAATCCTGCACACATTCGAGTTTTCTAGGGAGAAAGCTCCAGAAACCTGAGAAAACATGATAGTTCTTTCTGTAAACATGACATTGGATGCATTTGCCGAACAGGAAGATTGTGCTTTTCTCCAAAAACCACTTTCACGGTGTATTTTGGTTAAATTTCACCCGAAATCCACAACAATTTGTCCAGAAACACCTAGTTGTAAACAAAAATATCTGGTGTGTTGTGGCTATCTCAATCCCAGATCGTGCTACAGCCTCTGTGTGTGTTTGTATTTTCTGGACATTCTCTATGGACTTTAAGGCTTTGAATGCATTTTAGCATGTAAGTTTTTGTTTTTAGCTGCCAAACGCTAATTGGTTCCACCTGGAGTCAAATCCTCCACACATTCAAGTTTTCTAGGAAGAAAGCTTCAGAAACCTGAGAAAACATGATATTTCTTTCTGTAAACATGACATTGGATGCATTTGCGGAACCGGAAGATTGTGCTTTCCTCCAAAACCACTTTCAGGGTGATTTTTAGGTTAAATTTCACTTCAAAACAAAAACAATTTGTCCAGATACTCCTGGATGAAAACAAAACTATCTGGTGTGTTGTGGCTAACTCAATCCCAGATCTTGCTACAGCTTCTGTGTGTGTTTGTGTTTTCTGGACATTCTCTATGGCCTTTAAGGCTTTGAATGCATTTTAGCATGTAAGTTTTTGTTTTTAGCAGCCAAACGCTAATTGGTTCCACCTGGAGTCAAATCCTCCACACATTCGAGTTTTCTAGGGAGAAAGCTTCAGAAACCTGAGAAAACATGATATTTCTTTCTGTAAACATGACATTGGATGCATTTGCCGAACAGGAAGATTGTGCTTTTCTCCAAAACCACTTTCACGGTGATTTTGGGTTAAATTTCACTTCAAAACAAACACAATTTGTCCAGATACTCCTGGATGAAAACAAAACTATCTGGTGTGTTGTGGCTATCTCAATCCCAGATCTTGCTACAGACTCTGTGTTTGTGTTTTCTGGACATTCTCTATGGACTTTACGGTTTTGAATGCAGTTTAGCATGTACGTTTCGGTTTTTAGCTGCCAAACGCTAATTGGTTCCACCTGGGGTCAAATCCTGCGCACATTCGAGTTTTCTAGGAAGAAAGCTCCAGAAACCTGAGAAAACATGATATTTCTTTCTGTAAACATGACATTGGATGCATTTGCCGAACAGGAAGATTGTGCTTTGCTCCAAAACCACTTTCACGGTGATTTTTGGTTGAATTTCACTTCAAAACAAAAACAATTTGTCCAGATACTTCTGGATGAAAACAAAACTATCTGGTGTGTTGTGGCTATTTCAATACCAGATCTTCCTACAGCCTCTGTGTTTGTTTGTTTTTTCTGGACATTCTCTATGGACTTTACGGTTTTGAATGCATTTTAGCATGTAAGTTTTTGTTTTTATCAGCCAAACGCTAATTGGTTCCACCTGGAGTCAATTCCTCCACACATTCGAGTTTTCTAGGAAGAAGCTCCAGAAACCTGAGAAAACATGATAGTTCTTTCTGTAAACATGACATTGGATGCATTTGCCGAACAGGAAGATTGTGCTTTCCTCCAAAACCACTTTCACGGTGATTTTTTTGTTAAATGTCACTTCAAAACAAAAAAAATTTGTGCAGATACTCCTGGATGAAAACAAAACTATCTGTTGTGTTGTGGCTATTTCAATCCCAGATCTTGCTACAGCCTCTGTGGTGTTTGTGTTTTCCTGACATTCTCTAAGGACTTTACGGTTTTGATGCATTTTAGCATGTAAGTTTTTGTTTTTAGCTGCCAAACGCTAATTGGTTCCACCTGGAGTCAAATCCTCCACACATTCGAGTTTTCTAGGGAGAAAGCTTCAGAAACCTGAGAAAACATGATATTTCTTTCTGTAAACATGACATTGGATGCATTTGCTGAACAGGAAGATTGTGTTTTCCTCCAAAACCACTTTCAGGGTGATTTTTAGGTTAAATTTCACTTCAAAACTACAACAATTTGTCCAGATATTCCTGGATGCAAACAAAACTATCTGGTGTGTTGTGGCTATCTCAATCCCAGATCTTGCTGCAGCCTCTGTTTGTGTTTGTGTTTTCTGGACATTCTCTATGGACTTTACGGTTTTGAATGCATTTTAGCATGTAAGTTTTTGTTTTTAGCTGCAAAACGCTAATTGGTTCCACCTGGAGTCAAATCCTGCACAAATTCGAGTTTTCTAGGACGAAAGCTCCAGAAACCGGAGAAAACATGATATTTCTTTCTGTAAACATGACATTGGATGCATTTGCCGAACAGGAATATTATGCTTTTCTCCAAAACCACTTTCACGGTGATTTTTGGTTAAATTTCACAGGGATACTACGACATTTTGTCCAGATACTCCTGGATGAAAACAAAACTATCTGGTGTGTTGTGGCTATCTCAATCCCAGATCTTGCTACAGCCTCTGTGTGTGTTTGTGTTTTCTGGACATTCTCTATGTCCTTTAAGGCTTTGAATGCATTTTAGCATGTAAGTTTTTGTTTTTAGCTGCCAAACACTAACTGGTTCCACCTGGGGTCAAATCCTGCGCACATTCGAGTTTTCTAGGAAGAAAGCTTCAGAAACCTGAGAAAACATGATATTTCTTTCTTTAAACATGACATTGGATGCATTTGCCGAACAGGAAGATTGTGCTTTTCTCCAAAACCACTTTCACGGTGTATTTTGGTTAAATTTCACTTCAAAACTACAACAATTTGTCCAGATACTCCTGGATGAAAACAAAACTATCTGGTGTGTTGTCGCTATCTCAATCCGAGATCTACTACAGCCTCTGTGTGTGTTTGTGTTTTCCTGACATTCTCTATGCACTTTACGGTTTTGAATGCATTTTAGCATGTAAGTTATTTTTTTTAGCTGCCAAACGCTAATTGGTTCCATCTGGGGTCAAATCATGTGCACATTCGAGTTTTCTAGGAAGAAAGCTTCAGAAACCTGAGAAAACATGATATTTCTTTCTGTAAACATGACATTGCATGCATTTGCCAAACAGGAAGATTTTGCTTTTCTCCAAAACCACTTTCACGGTGATTGTTGTTAAATATCACCCGAAATCCACAACAATTTGTCCAGATACTCCTGAATGAAAACAAAAATATCTGGTGTATTGTGGCTATCTCAATCCCAGATCTTGCTACAGCCTCTGTGTTTGTTTGTGTTTTCTGGACATTCTCTATGGACTTTACGGTTTTGAATGCATTTTAGCATGTAAGTTTTTGTTTTTAGCTGCCAAACGCTAACTGGTTCCACCTGGGGTCAAATCCTGCGCACATTCGAGTTTTCTAGGAAGAAAGCTTCAGAAACCTGAGAAAACATGATATTTCTTTCTGTATACATGACATTGGATGCATTTGCCGAACAGGAAGATTGTGCTTTTCTCCAAAACCACTTTCACGGTGTATTTTGGTTAAATTTCACTTCAAAACTACAACAATTTGTCCAGATACTCCTGGATGAAAACAAAACTATCTGGTGTGTTGTCGCTATCTCAATCCGAGAACTACTACAGCCTCTGTGTGTGTTTGTGTTTTCTGGACATTCTCTATGG
Organism: Oryctolagus cuniculus; assembly: GCF_964237555.1. NCBI lineage: Eukaryota > Metazoa > Chordata > Mammalia > Lagomorpha > Leporidae > Oryctolagus > Oryctolagus cuniculus. Next base: position 120,556,990 of record NC_091439.1, read on the forward strand.
CCTTTACCATTTTGAGTGCATTTTAGCATGTACCTTTCTGTTTTTAGCTGCCAAACGCTAATTTGTTCCACTTGGAGTCAAATCCTGCACAAATTCGAGTTTTCTAGGAAGAAAGCTCCAGAAACCGGAGAAAACATGATATTTCTTTCTGTAAACATGACATTGGATGCATTTGCAGAACAGGAAGATTATGCTTTTCTCCAAAACCACTTTCACGGTCATTTTTTGGTTAAATTTCACCCGGATACTACGACATTTTGTCCAGATACTCCTGGATGAAAACAAAACTATCTGGTGTGTTGTGGTTATCTCAATCAAAGATCTTGCTACAGCCTCTGTGTGTGTTTGTGTTTTCTGGACATTCTCTATGGACTTTACCGTTTTGAGTGCATTTTAGCATGTAAGTTTTTGTTTTTAGCTGCCAAACGCTAATTGGTTCCACCTGGGGTCAAATCCTGCGCCCATTCGAGTTTTCTAGGAAGAAAGCTTCAGAAACCTGAGAAAACATGATATTTCTTTCTGTAAACATGACATTGGATGCATTTGCCGAACAGGAAGATTGTGCTTTTCTCCAAAACCACTTTCACGGTGTATTTTGGTTAAATTTCACCCGAAATCCACAACAATTTGTCCAGAAACAGCTAGATGTAATCAAAACTATCTGGTGTGTTATGGCTATCTCAATCCCAGATCTTGCTACAGCCTCTGTGTTTGTTTGTGTTTTCTGGACATTCTCTATGGACTTCAAGGTTTTGAATGCATTTTAGCATGTAAGTTTTTGTTTTTAGCTGCCAAACGCTAATTGGTTCCACCTGGAGTCAAATCCTGCACACATTCGAGTTTTCTAGGAAGAAAGCTCCAGAAACCTGAGAAAACATGATAGTTCTTTCTGTAAACATGACATTGGATGCATTTGCCGAACAGGAAGATTGTGCTTTCCTCCAAAACCACTTTCATGGTGTATTTTGTTTAAATTTCACTTCAAAACTACAACAATTTGTCCAGATACTCCTGGATGAAAACAAAACTATCTGGTGTGTTGTGGCTATCTCAATCCCAGATCTTGCTATAGCCTGTGTGTGTGTTTGCGTTTTCTGGACATTCTCTATGCACTTTACGGTTTTGAATGCATTTTAGCATGTAAGTTTTTGTTTTTAGCTGCCAAACGCTAACTGGTTCCATTGGGGTCAAATCCTGTGCACATTCGAGTTTTCTAGGAAGAAAGCTTCAGAAACCTGAGAAAACATGATATTTCTTTCTTTAAACATGACATTGGATGCATTTGCCGAACAGGAAGATTGTGCTTTTCTCCAAAACCACTTTCACGGTGTATTTTGGTTAAATTTCACCCGAAATCCACAACAATTTGTCCAGAAACACCTAGATGTAAACAAAACTATCTGGTGTGTTGTGGCTATCTCAATCCCAGATCTTGCTACAGCCTCTGTGTGTGTTTGTATTTTCTGGACATTCTCTATGGACTTTAAGGCTTTGAATGCATTTTAGCATGTAAGTTTTTGTTTTTAGCTGCCAAACGCTAATTGGTTCCACCTGGAGTCAAATCCTCCACACATTCGAGTTTTCTAGGAAGAAAGCTCCAGAAACCTGAGAAAACATGATAGTTCTTTCTGTAAACATGACATTGGATGCATTTGCCGAACAGGAAGATTGTGCTCTCCTCCAAAACCACTTTCAGGGTGATTTTTAGGTTAAATTTCACTTCAAAACTACAACAATTTGTCCAGATACTCCTGGATGAAAACAAAACTATCTGGTGTGTTGTGGCTATCTCAATCCCAGATCTTGCTACAGCCTCTGTGTTTGTGTTTTCTGGACATTCTCTATGGACTTTACGGTTTTGAATGCATTTTAGCATGTACGTTTTTGTTTTTAGCTGCCAAACGCTAATTGGTTCCACCTTGGGTCTAATCCTGCGCCCATTCGAGTTTTCTAGGAAGAAAGCTTCAGAAACCTGAGAAAACATGATATTTCTTTCTGTAAACATGACATTGGATGCATTTGCCGAACAGGAAGATTGTGCTTTTCTCCAAAACCACTTTCACGGTGATTTGTAGGTTAAATTTCACTTCAAAACTACAACAATTTGTCCAGATACTCCTGGATGAAAACAAAACTATCTGGCGTGTTGTGGCTATCTCAATCCCAGATCTTGCTACAGCCTCTGTGTTTGTTTGTGTTTTCTATACATTCTCTATGGACTTTATGGTTTTGAATGCATTTTAGCATGTAAGTTTTTGTTTTTAGCTGCGAAACGCTAATTGGTTCCACCTTGGGTCTAATCCTGCGCCCATTCGAGTTTTCTAGGAGGAAAGCTCCAGAAACCTGCGAAAACATGATATTTCATTCTGTAAACATGACATTAGATGCATTTGCCGAACAGGAAGATTGTGCTTTTCTCCAAAACCACTTTCACGGTGATTTTTGGTTAAATTTCACCCGAAATCCACAACAATTTGTCCAGATACACCTAGATGAAAACAAAACTATCTGGTGTGTTGTGGCTATCTCAATCCCAGATCTTGCTACAGCCTCTGGATTTGTTTGTGTTTTCTGGACATTCTCTATGGACTTTACGGTTTTGAATGCATTTTAGCATGTAAGTTTCTGTTTTTAGCTGCCAAACGCTAATTGGTTCCACCTGGAGTCAAATCCTCCACACATTCGAGTTTTCTAGGAAGAAAGCTCCAGAAACCTGAGAAAACATGATAGTTCTTTCTGTAAACATGACATTGGGTGCATTTGCCGAACAGGAAGATTGTGCTTTTCTCCAAAACCACTTTCACGGTGATTTTTGGTTAAATTCCACCCGAAATCCACAACAATTTGTCCAGATACTCCTGGATGAAAACAAAACTATCTGGTGTGTTGTGGCTATCTCAATCCCAGATCTTGCTACAGCCTCTGTGTTTGTTTGTGTTTTCTGGACATTCTCTATGGACTTTAAGGGTTTGAATGCATTGTAGCATGTAAGATTTTGTTTTTAGCTGCCAAACGCTAATTGGTTCCACCTGGAGTCAAATCCTGCACACATTCGAGTTTTCTAGGAAGAAAGCTCCAGAAACCTGAGAAAACATGATATTTCTTTCTGTAAACATGACATTGGATGCATTTGCCGAACAGGAAGATTGTGCTTTCCTCCAAAACCACTTTCAGGGTGATTTTTAGGTTAAATTTCACTTCAAAACTACAACAATTTGTCCAGATACTCCTGGATGAAAACAAAACTATCTGGTGTGCTGTGGCTATCTCAATCCCAGATCTTGCTACAGCCTCTGTGTTTGTGTTTTCTGGACATTCTCTATGGACTTTACGGTTTTGAATGCATTTTAGCATGTACGTTTTTGTTTTTAGCTGCCAAACGCTAATTGGTTCCACCTGGAGTCAAATCCTCCACACATTCGAGTTTTCTAGGAAGAAAGCTCCAGAAACCTGAAAAAACATGATATTTCTTTCTGTAAACATGACATTGGATGCATTTGCCGAACAGAAAGATTGTGCTTTCCTCCAAAACGACTTTCACGGTGATTTTTTTGTTTAATTTCACTTCAAAATAAAAACAATTTGTGCAGATACTCCTGGATGAAAACAAAACTATCTGGCGTGTTGTGGCTATCTCAATCCCAGATCTTGCTACAGCCTCTGTGTTTGTTTGTGTTTTCTAGACATTCTCTATGGACTTTACAGTTTTGAATGCATTTTAGCATGTAAGTTTTTGTTTTTAGCTGCCAAACGCTAATTGGTTCAACCTGGGGTCTAATCCTGCGCACATTCGAGTTTTCTAGGAAGAAAGCTTCAGAAACCTGAGAAAACATGATATTTCTTTCTGTTAACATGACATTGGATGCATTTGCCGAACAGGAAGATTGTGCTTTTCTCCAAAACCACTTTCACGGTGATTTTTGGTTAAATTCCACCCGAAATCCACAACAATTTGTCCAGATACTCCTGGATGAAAACAAAACTATCTGGTGTGTTGTGGCTATCTCAATCCCAGATCTTGCTACAGCCTCTGTGTTTGTTTGTGTTTTCTGGACATTCTCTATGGACTTTATGGTTTTGAATGCATTTTAGCATGTAAGTTTTTGTTTTTAGCTGCCAAACGCTAATTGGTTCCACCTGGGGTCTAATCCTCCACACATTCGAGTTTTCTAGGAAGAAAGCTTCAGAAACCTGAGAAAACATGATATTTCTTTCTGTAAACATGACATTGGATGCATTCGCCGAACAGGAAAATTGTGCTTTTCTCCAAAACCACTTTCACGGTGATTTTTGGTTAAATTCCACCAGAAATCCACAACGATTTGTCCAGATACTCCTGGATGAAAACAAAACTATCTGGTGTGTTGTGGCTATCTCAATCCCAGATCTTGCTACAGCCTCTGTGTTTGTTTGTGTTTTCTGGACATTCTCTATGGACTTTAAGGGTTTGAATGCATTGTAGCATGTAAGTTTTTGTTTTTAGCTGCCAAACGCTAATTGGTTCCACCTGGAGTCAAATCCTGCACACATTCGAGTCTAGGAAGAAAGCTCCAGAAACCTGAGAAAACATGATATTTCTTTCTGTAAACATGACATTGGATGCATTTGCCGAACAGGAAGATTGTGCTTTTCTCCAAAACCACTTTCACGGTGATTTTTTGGTTTAATTTCACTTCAAAACAAAAACAATGTGTGCAGATACTCCTGGATGAAAACAAAACTATCTGGTGTGTTGTGGCTATCTCAATCCCAGATCTTGCTACAGCCTCTGTGTGTGTTTGTATTTTCTGGACATTCTCTATGGACTTTAAGGCTTTGAATGCATTTTAGCATGTAAGTTTTTGTTTTTAGCTGCCAAACGCTAATTGGTTCCACCTGGAGTCAAATCCTCCACACATTCGAGTTTTCTAGGAAGAAAGCTCCAGAAACCGGAGAAAACATGATATTTCTTTCTGTAAACATGACATTGGATGCATTTGCCGAACAGGAAGATTGTGCTTTCCTCCAAAACCACTTTCAGGGTGATTTTTAGGTTAAATTTCACTTCAAAACTACAACAATTTGTCCAGATACTCCTGCATGAAAACAAAACTATCTGGTGTGTTGTGGCTATCTCAATCCCAGATCTTGCTACAGCCTCTGTGTTTGTGTTTTCTGGACATTCTCTATGGACTTTACGGTTTTGAATGCATTTTAGCATGTACGTTTTTGTTTTTAGCTGCCAAACGCTAATTGGTTCCACCTGGAGTCAAATACTCCACATATTCGAGTTTTCTAGGAAGAAAGCTCCAGAAACCGGAGAAAACATGATATTTCTTTCTGTAAACATGACATTGGATGCATTTGCCGAACAGAAAGATTGTGCTTTCCTCCAAAACCACTTTCACGGTGATTTTTTTGTTTAATTTCACTTCAAAACAAAAACAATTTGTGCAGATACTCCTGGATGAAAACAAAACTATCTGGCGTGTTGTGGCTATCTCAATCCCAGATCTTGCTACAGCCTCTGTGTGTGTTTGTGTTTTCTGGACATTCTCTATGGACTTTACGGTTTTGAATGCATTTTAGCATGTACGTTTTTCTTTTTAGCTGCCAAACGCTAATTGGTTCCACCTGGAGTCAAATCCTGCACACATTCGAGTTTTCTAGGAGGAAAGCTCCAGAAACCTGAGAAAACATGATATTTCTTTCTGTAAACATGACATTAGATGCATTTGCCGAACAGGAAGATTGTGCTTTTCTCCAAAACCACTTTCACGGTGATTTTTGGTTAAATTTCACCCGAAATCCACAAAAAATTTGTCCAGATACACCTAGATGAAAACAAAACTATCTGGTGTGTTGTGGCTATCTCAATCCCAGATCTTGCTACAGCCTCTGGATTTCTTTGTGTTTTCTGGACATTCTCTATGGACTTTACGGTTTTGAATGCATTTTAGCATGTAAGTTTTTGTTTTTAGCTGCCAAACGCTAATTGGTTCCACCTGGAGTCAAATCCTCCACACATTCGAGTTTTCTAGGAAGAAAGCTCCAGAAACCTGAGAAAACATGATATTTCTTTCTGTAAACATGACATTGGATGCATTTGCCGAACAGGAAGATTGTGCTTTTCTCCAAAACCACTTTCACGGTGATTTTTTGGTTTAATTTCACTTCAAAACAAAAACAATTTGTGCAGATACTCCTGGATGAAAACAAAACTATCTGGTGTGTTGTGGCTATCTCAATCCCAGATCTTGCTACAGCCTCTGTGTTTGTTTGTGTTTTCTAGACATTCTCTATGGACTTTACAGTTTTGAATGCATTTTAGCATGTAAGTTTTTGTTTTTAGCTGCCAAACGCTAATTGGTTCCACCTTGGGTCTAATCCTGCGCCCATTCGAGTTTTCTAGGAAGAAAGCTTCAGAAACCTGAGAAAACATGATATTTCTTTCTGTAAACATGACATTGGATGCATTTGCCAAACAGGAAGATTATGCTTTTCTCCAAAACCACTTTCACGGTGATTTTTGGTTAAATTCCACCCGAAATCCACAACGATTTGTCCAGATACTCCTGGATGAAAACAAAACTATCTGGTGTGTTGTGGCTATCTCAATCCCAGATCTTGCTACAGCCTCTGTGTTTGTTTGTGTTTTCTGGACATTCTCTATGGACTTTATGGTTTTGAATGCATTTTAGCATGTAAGTTTTTGTTTTTAGCTGCCAAACGCTAATTGGTTCCACCTGGGGTCTAATCCTGGGCCCATTCGAGTTTTCTAGGAAGAAAGCTTCAGAAACCTGAGAAAACATGATATTTCTTTCTGTAAACATGACATTGGATGCATTTGCCGAACAGGAAGATTGTGCTTTCCTCCAAAACCACTTTCAGGGTGATTTTTAGGTTAAATTTCACTTCAAAACAAAAACAATTTGTGCACATACTCCTGGATGAAAACAAAACTATCTGGTGTGTTGTGACTATCTCAATCCCAGATCTTGCTACAGCCTCTGTGTTTGTTTGTGTTTTCTGGACAATCTCTATGGACTTTACGGTTTTGAATGCATTTTAGCATTTAAGTTTTTGTTTTTAGCTGCCAAACGCTAATTGGTTCCACCTTGGGTCTAATCCTGCGCCCATTCGAGTTTTCTAGGAAGAAAGCTTCAGAAACCTGAGAAAACATGATATTTCTTTCTGTAAACATGACATTGGATGCATTTGCCGAACAGGAAGATTGTGCTTTTCTCCAAAACCACTTTCACGGTGATTTTTTGGTTTAATTTCACTTCAAAACTACAACAATTTGTCCAGATACTCCTGGATGAAAACAAAACTATCTGGTGTGTTGTGGCTATCTCAATCCCAGATCTTGCTACAGCCTCTGTGTTTGTTTGTGTTTTCTGGACATTCTCTATGGACTTTACGGTTTTGAATGCATTTTAGCATGTAAGTTTCTGTTTTTAGCTGCCAAACGCTAATTGGTTCCACCTGGAGTCAAATCCTCCACACATTCGAGTTTTCTAGGAAGAAAGCTCCAGAAACCTGAGAAAACATGATATTTCTTTCTGTAAACATGACATTGGATGCATTTGCCGAACAGAAATATTGTGCTTTTCTCCAAAACCACTTTCACGGTGATTTTTTGGTTTAATTTCACTTCAAAACAAAAACAATTTGTCCAGATACTCCTGGATGAAAACAAAACTATCTGGAGTGGTGTGGCTATCTCAATCCCAGATCTTGCTACAGCCTCTGTGTTTGTTTGTGTTTTCTGGACATTCTCTATGGACTTTACGGTTTTGAATGCATTTTAGCATGTACGTTTTTGTTTTTAGCTGCCAAACGCTAATTGGTTCCACCTGGAGTCAAATCCTGCACACATTCGAGTTTTCTAGGAAGAAAGCTCCAGAAACCTGAGAAAACATGATAGTTCTTTCTGTAAACATGACATTGGGTGCATTTGCCGAACAGGAAGATTGTGCTTTTCTCCAAAACCACTTTCACGGTGATTTTTGGTTAAATTCCACCCGAAATCCACAACAATTTGTCCAGATACTCCTGGATGAAAACAAAACTATCTGGTGTGTTGTGGCTATCTCAATCCCAGATCTTGCTACAGCCTCTGTGTTTGTTTGTGTTTTCTGGACATACTCTATGGACTATACGGTTTTGAATGCATTTTAGCATGTAAGTTTTTGTTTTTAGCTGCCAAACGCTAATTGGTTCCACCTGGAGTCAAATCCTGCACACATTCGAGTTTTCTAGGAAGAAAGCTCCAGAAACCTGAGAAAACATGATATTTCTTTCTGTAAACATGACATTGGATGCATTTGCCGAACAGGAAGATTGTGCTTTTCTCCAAAACCACTTTCACGGTGTATTTTGGTTAAATTTCACAAGAAATCCACAACAATTTGTCCAGAAACACCTAGATGTAAACAAAACTATCTGGTGTGTTGTGACTATCTCAATCCCAGATCTTGCTACAGCCTCTGTGTGTGTTTGTGTTTTCTGGACATTCTCTATGGACTTTAAGGCTTTGAATACATTGTAGCATGTAAGTTTTGGTTTTTAGCTGCCAAACGCTAATTGGTTCCACCTGGAGTCAAATACTCCACACATTCGAGTTTTCTAGGAAGAAAGCTTCAGAAACCTGAGAAAACATGATATTTCTTTCTGTAAACATGACATTGGATGCATTTGCCGAACAGGAAGATTGTGCTTTCCTCCAAAACCACTTTTAGGGTGATTTTTAGGTTAAATTTCACTTCAAAACTACAACAATTTGTCCAGATACTCCTGGATGAAAACAAAACTATCTGGTGTGTTGTGGCTATCTCAATCCCAGATCTTGCTAGAGACTCTGTGTTTGAGTTTTCTGGACATTCTCTATGGACTTTAAGGTTTTGAATGCATTTTAGCATGTAAGTTTTTGTTTTTAGCTGCCAAACGCTAATTGGTTCCACCTGGAGTCAAATCCTGTGCACATTCCAGTTTTCTAGGAAGAAAGATCCAGAAACCTGAGAAAACATGATATTTCTTTCTGTAAACATGACATTGGATGCATTTGCTGAACAGGAAGATTGTGCTTTTCTCCAAAACCACTTTCACGGTGATTTTTTGGTTTAATTTCAATTCAAAACATAAACAAATTGTGCAGATACTCCTGGATGAAAACAAAACTATCAGGTGTGTTGTGGCTATCTCAATCCCAGATCTTGCTACAGCCTCTATGTTTGTTTGTGTTTTCTGGACATTCTCTATGGACTTGAAAGTTAGGAATGCATTTTAGCATGTAAGGTTTTGTTTTTAGCTGCCAAACGCTAAATGGTTCCACCTGGAGTCAAATACTCTACACATTCGAGTTTTCAAGTAAGAAAGCTCCAGAAACGTGAGAAAACATGATAGTTCTTTCTGTAAACATGACATTGAATGCATTTGCTGAACAGGAAGATTGTGCTTTCCTCCAAAACCACTTTCAGGGTGATTTTTAGGTTAAATTTCACTTCAAAACTACAACAATTTGTCCAGATACTTCTGGATGTAAACAAAACTATCTGGTGTGTTGTGGCTATCTCAATCCCAGATCTTGCTACAGCCTCTGTGTGTGTTTGTGTTTTCTGGACATTCTCTATGGACTTTACGGTTTTGAATGCATTTTAGCATGTAAGTTTTATTTTTAGCTGCCAAACTCTAATTGGTTCCACCTGGAGTCAAACACTCCACACATTCGAGTTTTCTAGGAAGAAAGCTCCAGAAACCTGAGAAAACATGATATTTCTTTCTGTAAACATGACATTGGATGCATTTGCCGAACAGGAAGATTGTGCTTTTCTACAAAACCACTTTCACGGTGATTTTTGGTTAAATTCCACCCGAAATCCACAAAAATTTGTCCAGATAAACCTAGATGAAAACAAACTATCGGTGTGTTGTGGCTATCTCAATCCCAGATCTTGCTACAGCCTCTGTGTTTGTTTGTGTTTTCTGGACATTCTATATGGACTTTACGGTTTTGAATGCATTTTAGCATGTAAGTTTCTGTTTTTAGCTGCGAAACGCTAATTGGTTCCACCTGGAGTCAAATCCTCCACACATTCGAGTTTTCTAGGAAGAAAGCTCCAGAAACCTGAGAAAACATGATAGTTCTTTCTGTAAACATGACATTGGATGCATTTGCTGAACAGGAAGATTGTGCTTTTCTCCAAAACCACTTTCACGGTGATTTTTGGTTAAATTCCACCCGAAATCCACAACAATTTATCCAGATACTCCTGGATGAAAACAAAACTATCTGGTGTGTTGTGGCTATCTCAATCCCAGATCTTGCTACAGCCTCTGTGTTTGTTTGTGTTTTCTGGACATTCTCTATGAACTTGCAAGTTATGCTTGCATTTCAGCATGTAAGTTTTTGTTTTAAGCTGCCAAACGCTAATTGGTTCCACCTGGAGTCAAACACTCCACACATTCGAGTTTTCTAGGAAGAAAGCTCCAGAAACCTGAGAAAACATGATATTTCTTTCTGTAAACATGACATTGGATGCATTTGCCGAACAGGAAGATTGTGCTTTTCTCCAAAACCACTTTCACGGTGATTTTTGGTTAAATTCCACCCGAAATCCACAACAATTTGTCCAGATACTCCTGGATGTAAACAAAACTATCTGGTGTGTTGTGGCTATCTCAATCCCAGATCTTGCTACAGCCTCTGTGTGTGTTTCTGTTTTCTGGACATTCTCTATGGACTTTACGGTTTTGAATGCATTTTAGCTTGTAAGATTTTGTTTTTAGCTGCCAAACGCTAATTGGTTCCACCTGGAGTCAAATCCTGCACACATTCGAGTTTTCTAGGAAGAAAGCTCCAGAAACCTGAGAAAACATGATATTTCTTTCTGTAAACATGACATTGGATGCATTTGCCGAAAAGGAAGATTGTGCTTTCCTCCAAAACCACTTTCACGGTGATTTGTAGGTTAAATTTCACTTCAAAACAAAAACAATTTGTCCAGATACTCCTGGATGTAAACAAAACTATCTGGTGTGTTGTGGCTATCTCAATCCCAGATCTTGCTACAGCCTCTGTGTGTGTTTGTGCTTTTTGGACATTCTCTATGGACTTTACGGTTGTGAATGCATTTTAGCATGTAATTTTCGTTTTTTTGCTGCCAAACACTAATTGGTTCCACCTGGAGTCAAATCCTCCTCACATTCGAGTTTTCTAGGAAGAAAGCTCCAGAAACCTGAGAAAACATGATAGTTCTTTCTGTAAACATGACATTGGATGCATTTGCCGAACAGGAAGATTGTGCTTTCCCCAAAACCACTTTCAGGGTGATTTTTAAGGTTAAATTTCACTTCAAAACTACAACAATTTGTCCAGATACGCCTGGATGAAAACAAAACTATCTGGTGTGTTGTGGCTATCTCAATCCCAGATCTTGCTACAGCCTCTGTGTTTGTTTGTGTTTTCTGGACATTCTCTATGGACTTTAAGGTTTTGAATGCATTTTAGCATGTAAGTTTTTTTTAAGCTGCCAAACGCTAATTGGTTCCACCTGGAGTCAAATCCTCCACACATTCGAGTTTTCTAGGAAGAAAGCTCCAGAAACCTGAGAAAACATGATATTTCTTTCTGTAAACATGACATTGGATGCATTTCCGAACAGAAAGATTGTGCTTTTCTCCAAAACCACTTTCACGGTGATTTTTGGTTTAATTTCACTTCAAAACAAAAACAATTTGTGCAGATACTCCTGGATGAAAACAAAACTATCTGGTGTGTTGTGGCTATCTCAATCCCAGATCTTGCTACAGCCTCTGTGTTTGTTTGTGTTTTCTAGACATTCTCTATAGACTTTACAGTTTTGAATGCATTTTAGCATGTAAGTTTTTGTTTTTAGCTGCCAAACGCTAATTGGTTCCACCTGGAGTCAAATCCTCCACACATTCGAGTTTTCTAGGAAGAAAGCTCCAGAAACCTGAGAAAACATGATAGTTCTTTCTGTAAACATGACATTGGATGCATTTGCTGAACAGGAAGATTGTGCTTTTCTCCAAAACCACTTTCACGGTGATTTTTGGTTAAATTCCACCCGAAATCCACAACAATTTAACCAGATACTCCTGGATGAAAACAAAACTATCTGGCGTGTTGTGGCTATCTCAATCCCAGATCTTGCTACAGCCTCTGTGTTTGTTTGTGTTTTCTGGACATTCTCTATGAACTTGCAAGTTATGCTTGCATTTCAGCATGTAAGTTTTTGTTTTAAGCTGCCAAACGCTAATTGGTTCCACCTGGAGTCAAACACTCCACACATTCGAGTTTTCCAGGAAGAAAGCTCCAGAAACCTGAGAAAACATGATATTTCTTTCTGTAAACATGACATTGGATGCATTTGCCGAACAGGAAGATTGTGCTTTTCTCCAAAACCACTTTCACGGTGATTTTTGGTTAAATTCCACCCGAAATCCACAACAATTTGTCCAGATACTCCTGGATGAAAACAAAACTATCTGGTGTGTTGTGGCTATCTCAATCCCAGATCTTGCTACAGCCTCTGTGTGTGTTTGTGTTTTCTGGACATTCTCTATGGACTTTACGGTTTTGAATGCATTTTAGCTTGTAAGATTTTGTTTTTAGCTGCCAAACGCTAATTGGTTCCACCTGGAGTCAAATCCTGCACACATTCGAGTTTTCTAGGAAGAAAGCTCCAGAAACCTGAGAAAACATGATATTTCTTTCTGTAAACATGACATTGGATGCATTTGCCGAACAGGAAGATTGTGCTTTCCTCCAAAACCACTTTCACGGTGATTTGTAGGTTAAATTTCACTTCAAAACTACAACAATTTGTCCAGATACTCCTGGATGTAAACAAAACTATCTGGTGTGTTGTGGCTATCTCAATCCCAGATCTTGCTACAGCCTCTGTGTGTGTTTGTGTTTTCTGGACATTCTCTATGGACTTTACGGTTGTGAATGCATTTTAGCATGTAATTTTCGTTTTTTTGCTGCCAAACACTAATTGGTTCCACCTGGAGTCAAATCCTCCTCACATTCGAGTTTTCTAGGAAGAAAGCTCCAGAAACCTGAGAAAACATGATAGTTCTTTCTGTAAACATGACATTGGATGCATTTGCCGAACAGGAAGATTGTGCTTTCCCCAAAACCACTTTCAGGGTGATTTTTAAGGTTAAATTTCACTTCAAAACTACAACAATTTGTCCAGATACGCCTGGATGAAAACAAAACTATCTGGTGTGTTGTGGCTATCTCAATCCCAGATCTTGCTACAGCCTCTGTGTTTGTTTGTGTTTTCTGGACATTCTCTATGGACTTTAAGGTTTTGAATGCATTTTAGCATGTAAGTTTTTTTTAAGCTGCCAAACGCTAATTGGTTCCACCTGGAGTCAAATCCTCCACACATTCGAGTTTTCTAGGAAGAAAGCTCCAGAAACCTGAGAAAACATGACAGTTCTTTCTGTAAACATGACATTGGATGCATTTGCCAAACAGGAAGATTGTGCTTTTCTCCAAAACCACTCTCATGGTGATTTTTGGTTAAATTCCACCCGAAATCCACAACAATTTGTCCAGATACTCCTGGATGAAAACAAAACTATCTGGTGTGTTGTGGCTATCTCAATCCCAGATCTTGCTACAGCCTCTGTGTTTGTTTGTGTTTTCTGGACATTCTCTATGGACTTTACGGTTTTGAATGCATTTTAGCGTGTAAGTTTTTGTTTTTAGCTGCCAAACGCTAATTGGTTCCACCTGGAGTCAAATCCTCCACACATTCGAGTTTTCTAGGAAGAAAGCTCCAGAAACCTGAGAAAACATGATAGTTCTTTCTGTAAACATGACATTGGATGCACTTGCCGAACAGGAAGATTGTGCTTTCCTCCAAAACCACTTTCACGGTGATTTTTGGTTAAATTTCACTTCAAAACTACAACAATTTGTCCAGATACTCCTGGATGAAAACAAAACTATCTGGTGTGTTGTGGCTATCTCAATCCCAGATCTTGCTACAGCCTCTGTGTTTGTTTGTGTTTTCTGGACATTCTCTATGGACTTTACGGTTTTGAATGCATTTTAGCATGTAAGTTTTTATTTTTAGCTGCCAAACGCTAATTGGTTCCACCTGGAGTCAAATACTCCACATATTCGAGTTTTCTAGGAAGAAAGCTCCAGAAACCTGAGAAAACATGATATTTCTTTCTGTAAACATGACATTGGATGCATTTGCCGAACAGAAATATTGTGCTTTTCTCCAAAACCACTTTCACGGTGATTTTTTTGTTTAATTTCACTTCAAAACAAAAACAATTTGTGCAGATACTCCTGGATGAAAACAAAACTATCTGGCGTGTTGTGGCTATCTCAATCCCAGATCTTGCTACAGCCTCTGTGTTTGTTTGTGTTTTCTGGACATTCTCTATGGACTTTACAGTTTTGAATGCATTTTAGCATGTAAGTTTTTGTTTTTAGCTGCCAAACGCTAATTGGTTCCACCTGGAGTCAAATCCTGCACACATTCGAGTTTTCTAGGAAGAAAGCTCCAGAAACCTGAGAAAACATGATATTTCTTTCTGTAAACATGACATTGGATGCATTTCCGAACAGAAAGATTGTGCTTTTCTCCAAAACCACTTTCACGGTGATTTTTTGGTTTAATTTCACTTCAAAACAAAAACAATTTGTGCACATACTCCTGGATGAAAACAAAACTATCTGGTGTGTTGTGGCTATCTCAATCCCAGATCTTGCTAGAGACTCTGTGTTTGTTTGTGTTTTCTAGACATTCTCTATAGACTTTACAGTTTTGAATGCATTTTAGCATGTAAGTTTTTGTTTTAAGCTGCCAAACGCTAATTGGTTCAACCTGGGTTCTAATCCTGCGCACACTCGAGTTTTCTAGGAAGAAAGCTTCAGAAACCTGAGAAAACATGGTATTTCTTTCTGTAAACATGACATTGGATGCATTTGCCGAACAGGAAGATTGTGCTTTTCTCCAAAACCACTTTCACGGTGATTTTTGGTTAAATTCCACCCGAAATCCACAACAATTTGTCCAGATACTCCTGGATGAAAACAAAACTATCTGGTGTGTTGTGGCTATCTCAATCCCAGATCTTGCTACAGCCTCTGTGTTTGTTTGTGTTTTCTGGACATTCTCTATGGATTTTAAGGTTTTGAATGCATTTTAGCATGTAAGTTTTTGTTTTTAGCTGCCAAACGCTAATTGGTTCCACCTGGGGTCTAATCCTGTGCACATTCGAGTTTTCTAGGAAGAAAGCTTCAGAAACCTGAGAAAACATGATATTTCTTTCTGTAAACATGACATTGGATGCATTTGCCGAACAGGAAGATTGTGCTTTTCTCCAAAACCACTTTCACGGTGATTTTTGGTTAAATTCCACCCGAAATCCACAACGATTTGTCCAGATACTCCTGGATGAAAACAAAACTATCTGGTGTGTTGTGGCTATCTCAATCCCAGATCTTGCTACAGCCTCTGTGTTTGTTTGTGTTTTCTGGACATTCTCTATGGACTTTACGGTTGTGAATGCATTTTAGCATGTAATTTTCGTTTTTTTGCTGCCAAACACTAATTGGTTCCACCTGGAGTCAAATCCTCCTCACATTCGAGTTTTCTAGGAAGAAAGCTCCAGAAACCTGAGAAAACATGATAGTTCTTTCTGTAAACATGACATTGGATGCATTTGCCGAACAGGAAGATTGTGCTTTCCCCAAAACCACTTTCAGGGTGATTTTTAAGGTTAAATTTCACTTCAAAACTACAACAATTTGTCCAGATACGCCTGGATGAAAACAAAACTATCTGGTGTGTTTTGGCTATCTCAATCCCAGATCTTGCTACAGCCTCTGTGTTTGTTTGTGTTTTCTGGACATTCTCTATGGACTTTACGGTTTTGAATGCATTTTAGCATGTAAGTTTTTTTTAAGCTGCCAAACGCTAATTGGTTCCACCTGGAGTCAAATCCTCCACACATTCGAGTTTTCTAGGAAGAAAGCTCCAGAAACCTGAGAAAACATGACAGTTCTTTCTGTAAACATGACATTGGATGCATTTGCCAAACAGGAAGATTGTGCTTTTCTCCAAAACCACTTTCATGGTGATTTTTGGTTAAATTCCACCCGAAATCCACAACAATTTGTCCAGATACTCCTGGATGAAAACAAAACTATCTGGTGTGTTGTGGCTATCTCAATCCCAGATCTTGCTACAGCCTCTGTGTTTGTTTGTGTTTTCTGGACATTCTCTATGGGCTTTACGGTTTTGAATGCATTTTAGCGTGTAAGTTTTTGTTTTTAGCTGCCAAACGCTAATTGGTTCCACCTGGAGTCAAATCCTCCACACATTCGAGTTTTCTAGGAAGAAAGCTCCAGAAACCTGAGAAAACATGATATTTCTTTCTGTAAACATGACATTGGATGCACTTGCCGAACAGGAAGATTGTGCTTTTCTCCAAAACCACTTTCACGGTGATTTTTCGTTAAATTTCACTTCAAAACTACAACAATTTGTCCAGATACTCCTGGATGAAAACAAAACTATCTGGTGTGTTGTGGCTATCTCAATCCCAGATCTTGCTACAGCCTCTGTGTTTGTTTGTGTTTTCTGGACATTCTCTATGGACTTTACGGTTTTGAATGCATTTTAGCATGTAAGTTTTTATTTTTAGCTGCCAAACGCTAATTGGTTCCACCTGGAGTCAAATACTCCACATATTCGAGTTTTCTAGGAAGAAAGCTCCAGAAACCTGAGAAAACATGATATTTCTTTCTGTAAACATGACATTGGATGCATTTGCCGAACAGAAATATTGTGCTTTTCTCCAAAACCACTTTCACGGTGATTTTTTTGTTTAATTTCACTTCAAAACAAAAACAATTTGTGCAGATACTCCTGGATGAAAACAAAACTATCTGGCGTGTTGTGGCTATCTCAATCCCAGATCTTGCTACAGCCTCTGTGTTTGTTTGTGTTTTCTGGACATTCTCTATGGACTTTACATTTTTGAATGCATTTTAGCATGTAAGTTTTTGTTTTTAGCTGCCAAACGCTAATTGGTTCCACCTGGAGTCAAATCCTGCACACATTCGAGTTTTCTAGGAAGAAAGCTTCAGAAACCTGAGAAAACATGATATTTCTTTCTGTAAACATGACATTGGATGCATTTGCCGAACAGGAAGATTGTGCTTTTCTCCAAAACCACTTTCACGGTGATTTTTTGGTTTAATTTCACTTCAAAACTACAACAATTTGTCCAGATACTCCTGGATGAAAACAAAACTATCTGGTGTGTTGTGGCTATCTCAATCCCAGATCTTGCTACAGCCTCTGTGTTTGTTTGTGTTTTCTAGACATTCTCTATAGACTTTACACTTTTGAATGCATTTTAGCATGTAAGTTTTTGTTTTTAGCTGCCAAACGCTAATTGGTTCAACCTGGGGTCTAATCCTGCGCACATTCGAGTTTTCTAGGAAGAAAGCTTCAGAAACCTGAGAAAACATGGTATTTCTTTCTGTAAACATGACATTGGATTCATTTGCCGAACAGGAAGATTGTGCTTTTCTCCAAAACCACTTTCACGGTGATTTTTGGTTAAATTCCACCCGAAATCCACAACAATTTGTCCAGATACTCCTGGATGAAAACAAAACTATCTGGTGTGTTGTGGCTATCTCAATCCCAGATCTTGCTACAGCCTCTGTGTTTGTTTGTGTTTTCTGGACATTCTCTATGGACTTTATGGTTTTGAATGCATTTTAGCATGTAAGTTTTTGTTTTTAGCTGCCAAACGCTAATTGGTTCCACCTGGGGTCTAATCCTGCGCCCATTCGAGTTTTCTAGGAAGAAAGCTTCAGAAACCTGAGAAAACATGATATTTCTTTCTGTAAACATGACATTGGATGCATTTGCCGAACAGGAAGATTGTGCTTTTCTCCAAAACCACTTTCACGGTGATTTTTGCTTAAATTTCCCCCGAAATCCACAACAATTTGTCCAGATACTCCTGGATGAAAACAAAACTATCTGGTGTGTTGTGGCTATCTCAATCCCAGATCTTGCTACAGCCTCTGTGTTTGTTTGTGTTTTCTGGACATTCTCTATGGACTTTACGGTTTTGAATGCATTTTAGCATGTAAGTTTTTATTTTTAGCTGCCAAACGCTAATTGGTTCCACCTGGAGTCAAATACTCCACATATTCGAGTTTTCTAGGAAGAAAGCTCCAGAAACCTGAGAAAACATGATATTTCTTTCTGTAAACATGACATTGGATGCATTTGCCGAACAGAAATATTGTGCTTTTCTCCAAAACCACTTTCACGGTGATTTTTTTGTTTAATTTCACTTCAAAACAAAAACAATTTGTGCAGATACTCCTGGATGAAAACAAAACTATCTGGCGTGTTGTGGCTATCTCAATCCCAGATCTTGCTACAGCCTCTGTGTTTGTTTGTGTTTTCTGGACATTCTCTATGGACTTTACAGTTTTGAATGCATTTTAGCATGTAAGTTTTTGTTTTTAGCTGCCAAACGCTAATTGGTTCCACCTGGAGTCAAATCCTGCACACATTCGAGTTTTCTAGGAAGAAAGCTTCAGAAACCTGAGAAAACATGATATTTCTTTCTGTAAACATGACATTGGATGCATTTGCCGAACAGGAAGATTGTGCTTTTCTCCAAAACCACTTTCACGGTGATTTTTGGTTAAATTCCACCCGAAATCCACAACAATTTGTCCAGATAAACCTAGATGAAAACAAACTATCGGTGTGTTGTGGCTATCTCAATCCCAGATCTTGCTACAGCCTCTGTGTTTGTTTGTGTTTTCTGGACATTCTCTATGGACTTTACGGTTTTGAATGCATTTTAGCATGTAAGTTTTTGTTTTTAGCTGCCAAACGCTAATTGGTTCCACCTGGAGTCAAATGCTCCACACATTTGAGATTTCTAGGAAGAAAGCTCCAGAAACCTGAGAAAACATGATAGTTCTTTCTGTAAACATGACATTGGATGCATTTGCCGAACAGGAAGATTGTGCTTTTCTCCAAAACCACTTTCACGGTGATTTTTTGGTTTAATTTCACTTCAAAACTACAACAATTTGTCCAGATACTCCTGGATGAAAACAAAACTATCTGGTGTGTTGTGGCTATCTCAATCCCAGATCTTGCTACAGCCTCTGTGTTTGTTTGTGTTTTCTAGACATTCTCTATAGACTTTACACTTTTGAATGCATTTTAGCATGTAAGTTTTTGTTTTTAGCTGCCAAACGCTAATTGGTTCAACCTGGGGTCTAATCCTGCGCACATTCGAGTTTTCTAGGAAGAAAGCTTCAGAAACCTGAGAAAACATGGTATTTCTTTCTGTAAACATGACATTGGATTCATTTGCCGAACAGGAAGATTGTGCTTTTCTCCAAAACCACTTTCACGGTGATTTTTGGTTAAATTCCACCCGAAATCCACAACAATTTGTCCAGATACTCCTGGATGAAAACAAAACTATCTGGTGTGTTGTGGCTATCTCAATCCCAGATCTTGCTACAGCCTCTGTGTTTGTTTGTGTTTTCTGGACATTCTCTATGGACTTTATGGTTTTGAATGCATTTTAGCATGTAAGTTTTTGTTTTTAGCTGCCAAACGCTAATTGGTTCCACCTGGGGTCTAATCCTGCGCCCATTCGAGTTTTCTAGGAAGAAAGCTTCAGAAACCTGAGAAAACATGATATTTCTTTCTGTAAACATGACATTGGATGCATTTGCCGAACAGGAAGATTGTGCTTTTCTCCAAAACCACTTTCACGGTGATTTTTGGTTAAATTTCCCCCGAAATCCACAACAATTTGTCCAGATACTCCTGGATGAAAACAAAACTATCTGGTGTGTTGTGGCTATCTCAATCCCAGATCTTGCTACAGCCTCTGTGTGTGTTTTTGTTTTCTGGACCTTCTCTATGGACTTTACGGTTTTGAATGCATTTTAGCATGTAAGTTTTTGTTTGTAGCTGCCAAACGCTAATTGGTTCCACCTGGAGTCAAATCCTGCACACATTCGAGTTTTTAGGAAGAAAGCTTCAGAAACCTGAGAAAACATGATAGTTCTTTCTGTAAACATGACATTGGATGCATTTGCCGAACAGGAAGATTGTGCTTTCCTCCAAAACCAATTTCAGGGTGATTTTTATGTTAAATTTCACTTCAAAACTACAAAAATTTGTCCAGATACTCCTGGTTGAAAACAAAACTATCTGGTGTGTTGTGGCTATCTCAATCCCAGATCTTGCTAGAGACTCTGTGTTTGTGTTTTCTGGACATTCTCTATGGACTTTAAGGTTTTGAATGCATTTTAGCATGTACGATTTGTGTTTAGCTGCCAAACGCTAATTCGTTCCACCTGGAGTCAAATCCTGTGCACATTCCAGTTTTCTAGGAAGAAAGATCCAGAAACCTGAGAAAACATGATAGTTCTTTCTGTAAACATGACATTGGATGCATTTGCTGAACAGGAAGATTGTGCCTTTCTCCAAAACCACTTTCACGGTGATTTTTGGTTAAATTCCACCCGAAATCCACAACAATTTGTCCAGATACTCCTGGATGAAAACAAAACTATCTGGTGTGTTGTGGCTATCTCAATCCCAGATCTTGCTACAGCCTCTGTGTTTGTTTGTGTTTTCTGGACATTCTCTATGGACTTTACGGTTTTGAATGCATTTTAGCATGTAAGTTTTTGTTTTTAGCTGCCAAACGCTAATTGGTTCCACCTGGAGTCAAATACTCCACACATTCGAGTTTTCTAGGAAGAAAGCTTCAGAAACCTGAGAAAACATGGTATTTCTTTCTGTAAACATGACATTGGATGCATTTGCCGAACAGGAAGATTGTGCTTTCCTCCAAAACCACTTTCAGGGTGATTTTTAAGTAAATTTCACTTCAAAACTACAACAATTTGTCCAGATAATTCTGGATGTAAACAAAACTATCTGGTGTGTTGTGGCTATCTCAATCCCAGATCTTGCTACAGCCTCTGTGTTTGTTTGTGTTTTCTGGACATTCTCTATAGACTTTACGGTTTTGAATGCATTTTAGCATGTAAGTTTTTGTTTTTAGCTGACAAACGCCAATTGGTTCCACCTGGAGTCAAATACTCCACACATTCGAGTTTTCTAGGAAGAAAGCTTCAGAAACCTGAGAAAACATGGTATTTCTTTCTGTAAACATGACATTGGATGCATTTGCCGAACAGGAAGATTGTGCTTTCCTCCAAAACCACTTTCAGGGTGATTTTTAAGTAAATTTCACTTCAAAACTACAACAATTTGTCCAGATAATTCTGGATGTAAACAAAACTATCTGGTGTGTTGTGGCTATCTCAATCCCAGATCTTGCTACAGCCTCTGTGTTTGTTTGTGTTTTCTGGACATTCTCTATAGACTTTACGGTTTTGAATGCATTTTAGCATGTAAGTTTTTGTTTTTAGCTGCCAAACGCCAATTGGTTCCACCTGGAGTCAAATCCTGCACACATTCGAGTTTTCTAGGAAGAAAGCTCCAGAAACCTGAGAAAACATGATATTTCTTTCTGTAAACATGACATTGGATGCATTTGCCGAACAGGAAGATTGTGCTTTCCCCAAAACCACTTTCAGGGTGATTTTTAAGGTTTAATTTCACTTCAAAACTACAACAATTTCTCCAGATACTCCTGGATGAAAACAAAACTATCTGGTGTGTTGTGGCTATCTCAATCCCAGATCTTGCTACAGCCTCTATGTTTGTTTGTGTTTTCTGGACATTCTCTATGGACTTGAAAGTTAGGAATGCATTTTAGCATGTAAGGTTTTGTTTTTAGCTGCCAAACGCTAAATGGTTCCACCTGGAGTCAAATACTCTACACATTCGAGTTTTCAAGGAAGAAAGCTCCAGGAACGTGAGAAAACATGATAGTTCTTTCTGTAAACATGACATTGGATGCATTTGCCGAACAGGAAGATTGTGCTTTCCTCCAAAACCACTTTCAGGGTGATTTTTAGGTTAAATTTCACTTCAAAACTACAACAATTTGTCCAGATACTTCTGGATGTAAACAAAACTATCTGGTGTGTTGTGGCTATCTCAATCCCAGATCTTGCTACAGCCTCTGTGTGTGTTTATGTTTTCTGGACATTTTCTATGGACTTTACGGTTTTCAATGCATTTTAGCATGTAAGTTTTTGCTTTTAGCTGCCAAACTCTAATTGGTTCCACCTGGAGTCAAACACTCCACACATTCGAGTTTTCTAGGAAGAAAGCTCCAGAAACCTGAGAAAACATGATAGTTCTTTCTGTAAACATGACATTGGATGCATTTGCCGAACAGGAAGATTGTGCTTTTCTCCAAAACCACTTTCACGGTGATTTTTTTGTTTAATTTCACTTCAAAACTACAACAATTTGTCCAGATACTCCTGGATGAAAACAAAACTATCTGGTGTGTTGTGGCTATCTCAATCCCAGATCTTTTTTTTTTTTTTTTTTTTTTTTTTTTTTTTTTTTTTTTTTTTTAGAGATTCTATTTTTTTTTTTTATTTTTTTTTATCTTTTATTTAATGAATATAAATTTCCAAAGTACGTCTCATGGGTTACAATGGCTTTCCCCCCCATACCGTCCCTCCCACCCACCACCCTCCCCTTTCCCACTCCCTCTCCCCTTCCATTCACATCAAGATTCATTTTCGATTATCTTAGTATACAGAAGATCAGCTTAGTATACCTTAAGTAAGGATTTCAACAGTTTGTTCCCACACAGAAACATAAAGTGAAAAATAATAGATGATTTTTTTTTAAATGATGATGAAATCAGAGCAGACCAATTGTCATGTTTAATCCCAGATCTTGCTACAGCCTCAGTGTGTGTTTATGTTTTCTGGACATTCTCTATGGACTTTACGGTTTTGAATGCATTTTAGCATAAGTTTTTGTTTTTAGCTGCCAAACTCTAATTGGTTCCACCTGGAGTCAAACACTCCACACATTCGAGTTTTCTAGGAAGAAAGCTCCAGAAACCTGAGAAAACATGATATTTCTTTCTGTAAACATGACATTGGATGCATTTGCCGAACAGGAAGATTGTGCTTTTCTCCAAAACCACTTTCACGGTGATTTTTGGTTAAATTCCACCCGAAATCCACAACGATTTGTCCAGATACTCCTGGATGAAAACAAAACTATCTGGTGTGTTGTGGCTATCTCAATCCCAGATCTTGCTACAGCCTCTGTGTTTGTTTGTGTTTTCTGGACATTCTCTATGGACTGTACGGTTTTGAATGCATTTTAGCATGTAAGTTTTTGTTTTTAGCTGCCAAACGCTAATTGGTTCCACCTTGGGTCTAATCCTGCGCCCATTCGAGTTTTCTAGGAAGAAAGCTTCAGAAACCTGAGAAAACATGATATTTCTTTCTGTAAACATGACATTGGATGCATTTGCCGAACAGGAAGATTGTGCTTTCCTCCAAAACCACTTTCAGGGTGATTTTTATGTTAAATTTCACTTCAAAACTACAAAAATTTGTCCAGATACTCTTGGTTGAAAACAAAACTATCTGGTGTGTTGTGGCTATCTCAATCCCAGATCTTGCTAGAGACTCTGTGTTTGTGTTTTCTGGACATTCTCTATGGACTTTAAGGTTTTGAATGCATTTTAGCATGTACGTTTTGTTTTTAGCTGCCAAACGCTAATTCGTTCCACCTGGAGTCAAATCCTGTGCACATTCCAGTTTTCTAGGAAGAAAGATCCAGAAACCTGAGAAAACATGATAGTTCTTTCTGTAAACATGACATTGGATGCATTTGTTGAACAGGAAGATTGTGCTTTTCTCCAAAACCACTTTCACGGTGATTTTTGGTTAAATTCCACCCGAAATCCACAACAATTTGTCCAGATACTCCTGGATGAAAACAAAACTATCTGGTGTGTTGTGGCTATCTCAATCCCAGATCGTGCTACAGCCTCTGTGTTTGTTTGTGTTTTCTGGACATTCTCTATGTACTTTACGGTTTTGAATGCATTTTAGCATGTAAGTTTTTGTTTTTAGCTGACAAACGCTAATTGGTTCCACCTGGAGTCAAATACTCCACACATTCGAGTTTTCTAGGAAGAAAGCTTCAGAAACCTGAGAAAACATGATATTTCTTTCTGTAAACATGACATTGGATGCATTTGCCGAACAGGAAGATTGTGCTTTCCTCCAAAACCACTTTCAGGGTGATTTTTAGGTAAATTTCACTTCAAAACTACAACAATTTGTCCAGATACTTCTGGATGTAAACAAAACTATCTGGTGTGTTGTGGCTATCTCAATCCCAGATCTTGCTACAGCCTCAGTGTTTGTTTGTGTTTTCTGGACATTCTCTATGGACTTGAAAGTTAGGAATGCATTTTAGCATGTAAGGTTTTGTTTTTAGCTGCCAAACGCTAAATGGTTCCACCTGGAGTCAAATACTCTAGACATTCGAGTTTTCAAGGAAGAAAGCTCCAGGAACGTGAGAAAACATGATAGTTCTTTCTGTAAACATGACATTGGATGCATTTACCGAACAGGAAGATTGTGCTTTCCTCCAAAACCACTTTCAGGGTGATTTTTAGGTTAAATTTCACTTCAAAACTACAACAATTTGTCCAGATACTTCTGGATGTAAACAAAACTATCTGGTGTGTTGTGGCTATCTCAATCCCAGATCTTGCTACAGCCTCTGTGTGTGTTTATGTTTTCTGGACATTCTCTATGGACTTTACGGTTTTGAATGCATTTTAGCATGTAAGTTTTTGTTTTTAGCTGCCAAACTCTAATTGGTTCCACCTGGAGTCAAACACTCCACACATTCGAGTTTTCTAGGAAGAAAGCTCCAGAAACCTGAGAAAACATGATATTTCTTTCTGTAAACATGACATTGGATGCATTTGCCAAACAGGAAGATTGTGCTTTTCTCCAAAACCACTTTCACCGTGATTTTTGGTTAAATTCCACCCGAAATCCACAACAATTTGTCCAGATAAACCTAGATGAAAACAAACTATCGGTGTGTTGTGGCTATCTCAATCCCAGATCTTGCTACAGCCTCTGTGTTTGTTTGTGTTTTCTGGACATTCTCTATGGACTTTACGGTTTTGAATGCATTTTAGCATGTAAGTTTCTGTTTTTAGCTGCCAAACGCTAATTGGTTCCACCTGGAGTCAAATCCTGCACACATTTGAGTTTTCTAGGAAGAAAGCTCCAGAAACCTGAGAAAACATGATAGTTCTTTCTGTAAACATGACATTGGATGCATTTGCCGAACAGGAAGATTGTGCTTTTCTCCAAAACCACTTTCACGGTGATTTATGGTTAAATTTCACCCGAAATCCACAACAATTTGTGCAGATACTCCTGGATGAAAACAAAACTATCTGGTGTGTTGTGGCTATCTCAATCCCAGATCTTGCTACAGCCTCTGTGTTTGTTTGTGTTTTCTGGACATTCTCTATGGACTTTAAGGTTTTGAATGCATTTTAGCATGTAAGTTTTTGTTTTAAGCTGCCAAACGCTAATTGGTTCCACCTGGAGTCAAATACTCCACACATTCGAGTTTTCTAGGAAGAAAGCTCCAGAAACCTGAGAAAACATGATATTTCTTTCTGTAAACATGACATTGGATGCATTTGCCGAACAGGAAGATTGTGCTTTTCTCCAAAACCACTTTCACGGTGATTTTTGGTTAAATTCCACCCGAAATCCACAACAATTTGTCCAGATACCCCTGGATGAAAACAAAACTATCTGGTGTGTTGTGGCTATCTCAATCCCAGATCTTGCTACAGCCTCTGTGTGTGTTTGTGTTTTCTGGACATTCTCTATGGACTTTACGGTTTTGAATGCATTTTAGCATGTAAGATTTTGTTTTTAGCTGCCAAACGCTAATTGGTTCCACCTGGAGTCAAATCCTGCACACATTCGAGTTTTCTAGGAAGAAAGCTTCAGAAACCTGAGAAAACATGATATTTCTTTCTGTAAACATGACATTGGATGCATTTGCCGAACAGGAAGATTGTGCTTTCCTCCAAAACCACTTTCACGGTGATTTTTAGGTTAAATTTCACTTCAAAACTACAACAATTTGTCCAGATACTCCTGGATGTAAACAAAACTATCTGGTGTGTTGTGGCTATCTCAATCCCAGATCTTGCTTCAGCCTCTGTGTTTGTTTGTGTTTTTTGGACATTCTCTATGGACTTTACGGTTGTGAATGCATTTTAGCATGTAAGTTTTTGTTTTTTGCTGCCAAACACTAATTGGTTCCACCTGGAGTCAAATCCTCCTCACATTCGAGTTTTCTAGGAAGAAAGCTCCAGAAACCTGAGAAAACATGATATTTCTTTCTGTAAACATGACATTGGATGCATTTGTCGAACAGGAAGATTGTGCTTTTCTCCAAAACCACTTTCACGGTGATTTTTGGTTAAATTCCACCCGAAATCCACAACAATTTGTCCAGATACCCCTGGATGAAAACAAAACTATCTGGTGTGTTGTGGCTATCTCAATCCCAGATCTTGCTACAGCCTCTGTGTGTGTTTGTGTTTTCTGGACATTCTCTGTGGACTTGAAAGTTAGGAATGCATTTTAGCATGTAAGGTTTTGTTTTTAGCTGCCAAACGCTAAATGGTTCCACCTGGAGTCAAATACTCTACACATTCGAGTTTTCAAGGAAGAAAGCTCCAGGAACGTGAGAAAACATGATAGTTCTTTCTGTAAACATGACATTGGATGCATTTGCCGAACAGGAAGATTGTGCTTTCCTCCAAAACCACTTTCAGGGTGATTTTTAGGTTAAATTTCACTTCAAAACTACAACAATTTGTCCAGATACTCCTGGATGTAAACAAAACTATCTGGTGTGTTGTGGCTATCTCAATCCCAGATCTTGCTACAGCCTCTGTGTGTGTTTATGTTTTCTGGACATTCTCTATGGACTTTACGGTTTTGAATGCATTTTAGCATGTAAGTTTTTGTTTTTAGCTGCCAAACTCTAATTGGTTCCACCTGGAGTCAAACACTCCACAAATTCGAGTTTTCTAGGAAGAAAGCTCCAGAAACCTGAGAAAACATGATAGTTCTTTCTGTAAACATGACATTGGATGCATTTGCCGAACAGGAAGATTGTGCTTTTCTCCAAAACCACTTTCACGGTGATTTTTGGTTAAATTCCACCCGAAATCCACAACAATTTGTCCAGATACTCCTGGATGAAAACAAAACTATCTGGTGTGTTGTGGCTATCTCAATCCCAGATCTTGCTACAGCCTCTGTGTTTGTTTGTGTTTTCTGGACATTCTCTATGGACTTTAAGGTTTTGAATGCATTTTAGCATGTAAGTTTTTGTTTTAAGCTGCCAAACGCTAATTGGTTCCACCTGGAGTCAAATACTCCACACATTCGAGTTTTCTAGGAAGAAAGCTCCAGAAACCTGAGAAAACATGATATTTTTTTCTGTAAACATGACATTGGATGCATTTGCCGAACAGGAAGATTGTGCTTTTCTCCAAAACCACTTTCACGGTGATTTTTGGTTAAATTCCACCCGAAATCCACAACAATTTGTCCAGATACTCCTGGATGAAAACAAAACTATCTGGTGTGTTGTGGCTATCTCAATCCCAGATCTTGCTACAGCCTCTGTGTGTGTTTATGTTTTCTGGACATTCTCTATGGACTTTACGGTTTTGAATGCATTTTAGCATGTAAGTTTTTGTTTTTAGCTGCCAAACTCTAATTGGTTCCACCTGGGGTCTAATCCTCCACACATTCGAGTTTTCTAGGAAGAAAGCTTCAGAAACCTGAGAAAACATGATATTTCTTTCTGTAAACATGACATTGGATGCATTTGCCGAACAGGAAGATTGTGCTTTTCTCCAAAACCACTTTCACGGTGATTTTTGGTTAAATTCCACCCGAAATCCACAACAATTTGTCCAGATAAACCTAGATGAAAACAAAGTATCGGTGTGTTGTGGCTATCTCAATCCCAGATCTTGCTACAGCCTCTGTGTTTGTTTGTGTTTTCTGGACATTCTCTATGGACTTTACGGTTTTGAATGCATTTTAGCATGTAAGTTTCTGTTTTTAGCTGCCAAACGCTAATTGGTTCCACCTGGAGTCAAATGCTCCACACATTTGAGTTTTCTAGGAAGAAAGCTCCAGAAACCTGAGAAAACATGATAGTTCTTTCTGTAAACATGACATTGGATGCATTTGCCGAACAGGAAGATTGTGCTTTTCTCCAAAACCACTTTCACGGTGATTTTTTGGTTTAATTTCACTTCAAAAGAAAAACAATTTGTGCAGATACTCCTGGTTGAAAACAAAACTATCTGGTGTGTTGTGGCTATCTCAATCCCAGATCTTGCTACAGCCTCTGTGTTTGTTTGTGTTTTCTAGACATTCTCTATAGACTTTACAGTTTTGAATGCATTTTAGCATGTAAGTTTTTGTTTTTAGCTGCCAAACGCTAATTGGTTCAACCTGGGGTCTAATCCTGCGCACATTCGAGTTTTCTAGGAAGAAAGCTTCAGAAACCTGAGAAAACATGGTATTTCTTTCTGTAAACATGACATTGGATGCATTTGCCGAACAGGAAGATTGTGCTTTTCTCCAAATCCACTTTCACGGTGATTTTTGGTTAAATTCCACCCGAAATCCACAACAATTTGTCCAGATAAACCTAGATGAAAACAAACTATCGGTGTGTTGTGGCTATCTCAATCCCAGATCTTGCTACAGCCTCTGTGTTTGTTTGTGTTTTCTGGACATTCTCTATGGACTTTACGGTTTTGAATGCATTTTAGCATGTAAGTTTTTGTTTTTAGCTGCCAAACTCTAATTGGTTCCACCTGGAGTCAAACACTCCACACATTCGAGTTTTCTAGGAAGAAAGCTCCAGAAACCTGAGAAAACATGATATTTCTTTCTGTAAACATGACATTGGATGCATTTGCCAAACAGGAAGATTGTGCTTTTCTCCAAATCCACTTTCACGGTGATTTTTGGTTAAATTCCACCCGAAATCC
This sequence comes from Oryctolagus cuniculus, assembly GCF_964237555.1. Lineage (NCBI taxonomy): Eukaryota > Metazoa > Chordata > Mammalia > Lagomorpha > Leporidae > Oryctolagus > Oryctolagus cuniculus. The sequence goes on from NC_091439.1 coordinate 120,586,087, forward strand.
ACAACAATTTGTCCAGATAAACCTAGATGAAAACAAACTATCGGTGTGTTGTGGCTATCTCAATCCCAGATCTTGCTACAGCCTCTGTGTTTGTTTGTGTTTTCTGGACATTCTCTATGGACTTTACGGTTTTGAATGCATTTTAGCATGTAAGTTTCTGTTTTTAGCTGCCAAACGCTAATTGGTTCCACCTGGAGTCAAATGCTCCACACATTTGAGTTTTCTAGGAAGAAAGCTCCAGAAACCTGAGAAAACATGATATTTCTTTCTGTAAACATGACATTGGATGCATTTGCCGAACAGGAAGATTGTGCTTTCCTCCAAAACCACTTTCACGGTGATTTGTAGGTTAAATTTCACTTCAAAACTACAACAATTTGTCCAGATACTCCTGGATGTAAACAAAACTATCTGGTGTGTTGTGGCTATCTCAATCCCAGATCTTGCTACAGCCTCTGTGTGTGTTTATGTTTTCTGGACATTCTCTATGGACTTTACGGTTTTGAATGCATTTTAGCATGTAAGTTTTTGTTTTTAGCTGCCAAACTCTAATTGGTTCCACCTGGAGTCAAACACTCCACACATTCGAGTTTTCTAGGAAGAAAGCTCCAGAAACCTGAGAAAACATGATATTTCTTTCCTTAAACATGACATTGGATGCATTTGCCGAACAGGAAGATTGTGCTTTTCTCCAAATCCACTTTCACGGTGATTTTTGGTTAAATTCCACCCGAAATCCACAACAATTTGTCCAGATAAACCTAGATGAAAACAAACTATCGGTGTGTTGTGGCTATCTCAATCCCAGATCTTGCTACAGCCTCTGTGTTTGTTTGTGTTTTCTGGACATTCTCTATGGACTTTACGGTTTTGAATGCATTTTAGCATGTAAGTTTCTGTTTTTAGCTGCCAAACGCTAATTGGTTCCACCTGGAGTCAAATGCTCCACACATTTGAGTTTTCTAGGAAGAAAGCTCCAGAAACCTGAGAAAACATGATATTTCTTTCTGTAAACATGACATTGGATGCACTTGCCGAACAGGAAGATTGTGCTTTTCTCCAAAACCACTTTCACGGTGATTTTTTGGTTTAATTTCACTTCAAAACAAAAACAATTTGTGCAGATACTCCTGGATGAAAACAAAACTATCTGGTGTGTTGTGGCTATCTCAATCCCAGATCTTGCTACAGCCTCTGTGTTTGTTTGTGTTTTCTAGACATTCTCTATAGACTTTACAGTTTTGAATGCATTTTAGCATGTAAGTTTTTGTTTTTAGCTGCCAAACGCTTATTGGTTCAACCTGGGGTCTAATCCTGCGCACATTCGAGTTTTCTAGGAAGAAAGCTTCAGAAACCTGAGAAAACATGGTATTTCTTTCTGTAAACATGACATTGGATGCATTTGCCGAACAGGAAGATTGTGCTTTTCTCCAAAACCACTTTCACGGTGATTTTTGGTTAAATTCCACCCGAAATCCACAACAATTTGTCCAGATACTCCTGGATGAAAACAAAACTATCTGGTGTGTTGTGGCTATCTCAATCCCAGATCTTGCTACAGCCTCTGTGTTTGTTTGTGTTTTCTGGACATTCTCTATGGACTTGAAAGTTAGGAATGCATTTTAGCATGTAAGTTTTTGTTTTTAGCTGCCAAACGCTAATTGGTTCCACCTGGAGTCAAATACTCCACACATTCGAGTTTTCTAGGAAGAAAGCTTCAGAAACCTGAGAAAACATGATATTTCTTTCTGTAAACATGACATTGGATGCATTTGCCGAACAGGAAGATTGTGCTTTCCTCCAAAACCACTTTCAGGGTGATTTTTAGGTAAATTTCACTTCAAAACTACAACAATTTGTCCAGATACTTCTGGATGTAAACAAAACTATCTGGTGTGTTGTGGCTATCTCAATCCCAGATCTTGCTACAGCCTCAGTGTTTGTTTGTGTTTTCTGGACATTCTCTATAGACTTTACGGTTTTGAATGCATTTTAGCATGTAAGTTTTTGTTTTTAGCTGACAAACGCCAATTGGTTCCACCTGGAGTCAAATCCTCCACACATTCGAGTTTTCTAGGAAGAAAGCTCCAGAAACCTGAGAAAACATGATATTTCTTTCTGTAAACATGACATTGGATGCATTTGCCGAACAGAAAGATTGTGCTTTTCTCCAAAACCACTTTCACGGTGATTTTTTGGTTTAATTTCACTTCAAAACAAAAACAAATTGTGCAGATACTCCTGGATGAAAACAAAACTATCTGGTGTGTTGTGGCTATCTCAATCCCAGATCTTGCTACAGCCTCTATGTTTGTTTGTGTTTTCTGGACATTCTCTATGGACTTGAAAGTTAGGAATGCATTTTAGCATGTAAGGTTTTGTTTTCAGCTGCCAAACGGTAAATGGTTCCACCTGGAGTCAAATACTCTACACATTCGAGTTTTCAAGGAAGAAAGCTCCAGGAACGTGAGAAAACATGATAGTTCTTTCTGTAAACATGACATTGGATGCATTTGCCGAACAGGAAGATTGTGCTTTTCTCCAAAACCACTTTCACGGTGATTTTTTGTTAAATTCCACCCGAAATCCACAACAATTTGTCCAGATAAACCTAGATGAAAACAAACTATCTGGTGTGTTGTGGCTATCTCAATCCCAGATCTTGCTACAGCCTCTGTGTTTGTTTGTGTTTTCTGGACATTCTCTATGGACTTTACGGTTTTGAATGCATTTTAGCATGTAAGTTTTTGTTTTTAGCTGCCAAACTCTAATTGGTTCCACCTGGAGTCAAACACTCCACACATTCGAGTTTTCTAGGAAGAAAGCTCCAGAAACCTGAGAAAACATGATATTTCTTTCTGTAAACATGACATTGGATGCATTTGCCAAACAGGAAGATTGTGCTTTTCTCCAAATCCACTTTCACGGTGATTTTTGGTTAAATTCCACCCGAAATCCACAACAATTTGTCCAGATAAACCTAGATGAAAACAAACTATCGGTGTGTTGTGGCTATCTCAATCCCAGATCTTGCTACAGCCTCTGTGTTTGTTTGTGTTTTCTGGACATTCTCTATGGACTTTACGGTTTTGAATGCATTTTAGCATGTAAGTTTCTGTTTTTAGCTGCCAAACGCTAATTGGTTCCACCTGGAGTCAAATGCTCCACACATTTGAGTTTTCTAGGAAGAAAGCTCCAGAAACCTGAGAAAACATGATATTTCTTTCTGTAAACATGACATTGGATGCATTTGCCGAACAGGAAGATTGTGCTTTCCTCCAAAACAACTTTCACGGTGATTTGTAGGTTAAATTTCACTTCAAAACTACAACAATTTGTCCAGATACTCCTGGATGTAAACAAAACTATCTGGTGTGTTGTGGCTATCTCAATCCCAGATCTTGCTACAGCCTCTGTGTGTGTTTATGTTTTCTGGACATTCTCTATGGACTTTACGGTTTTGAATGCATTTTAGCATGTAAGTTTTTGTTTTTAGCTGCCAAACTCTAATTGGTTCCACCTGGAGTCAAACACTCCACACATTCGAGTTTTCTAGGAAGAAAGCTCCAGAAACCTGAGAAAACATGATATTTCTTTCCTTAAACATGACATTGGATGCATTTGCCGAACAGGAAGATTGTGCTTTTCTCCAAAACCACTTTCACGGTGATTTTTGGTTAAATTCCACCCGAAATCCACAACAATTTGTCCAGATAAACCTAGATGAAAACAAACTATCGGTGTGTTGTGGCTATCTCAATCCCAGATCTTGCTACAGCCTCTGTGTTTGTTTGTGTTTTCTGGACATTCTCTATGGACTTTACGGTTTTGAATGCATTTTAGCATGTAAGTTTCTGTTTTTAGCTGCCAAACGCTAATTGGTTCCACCTGGAGTCAAATGCTCCACACATTTGAGTTTTCTAGGAAGAAAGCTCCAGAAACCTGAGAAAACATGATATTTCTTTCTGTAAACATGACATTGGATGCATTTGCCGAACAGGAAGATTGTGCTTTTCTCCAAAACCACTTTCACGGTGATTTTTTGGTTTAATTTCACTTCAAAACAAAAACAATTTGTGCAGATACTCCTGGATGAAAACAAAACTATCTGGTGTGTTGTGGCTATCTCAATCCCAAATCTTGCTACAGCCTCTGTGTTTGTTTGTGTTTTCTAGACATTCTCTATAGACTTTACAGTTTTGAATGCATTTTAGCATGTAAGTTTTTGTTTTTAGCTGCCAAACGCTTATTGGTTCAACCTGGGGTCTAATCCTGCGCACATTCGAGTTTTCTAGGAAGAAAGCTTCAGAAACCTGAGAAAACATGGTATTTCTTTCTGTAAACATGACATTGGATGCATTTGCCGAACAGGAAGATTGTGCTTTTCTCCAAAACCACTTTCACGGTGATTTTTGGTTAAATTCCACCCGAAATCCACAACAATTTGTCCAGATACTCCTGGATGAAAACAAAACTATCTGGTGTGTTGTGGCTATCTCAATCCCAGATCTTGCTACAGCCTCTGTGTTTGTTTGTGTTTTCTGGACATTCTCTATGGACTTGAAAGTTAGGAATGCATTTTAGCATGTAAGTTTTTGTTTTTAGCTGCCAAACGCTAATTGGTTCCACCTGGAGTCAAATACTCCACACATTCGAGTTTTCTAGGAAGAAAGCTTCAGAAACCTGAGAAAACATGATATTTCTTTCTGTAAACATGACATTGGATGCATTTGCCGAACAGGAAGATTGTGCTTTCCTCCAAAACCACTTTCAGGGTGATTTTTAGGTAAATTTCACTTCAAAACTACAACAATTTGTCCAGATACTTCTGGATGTAAACAAAACTATCTGGTGTGTTGTGGCTATCTCAATCCCAGATCTTGCTACAGCCTCAGTGTTTGTTTGTGTTTTCTGGACATTCTCTATAGACTTTACGGTTTTGAATGCATTTTAGCATGTAAGTTTTTGTTTTTAGCTGACAAACGCCAATTGGTTCCACCTGGAGTCAAATCCTCCACACATTCGAGTTTTCTAGGAAGAAAGCTCCAGAAACCTGAGAAAACATGATATTTCTTTCTGTAAACATGACATTGGATGCATTTGCCGAACAGAAAGATTGTGCTTTTCTCCAAAACCACTTTCACGGTGATTTTTTGGTTTAATTTCACTTCAAAACAAAAACAAATTGTGCAGATACTCCTGGATGAAAACAAAACTATCTGGTGTGTTGTGGCTATCTCAATCCCAGATCTTGCTACAGCCTCTATGTTTGTTTGTGTTTTCTGGACATTCTCTATGGACTTGAAAGTTAGGAATGCATTTTAGCATGTAAGGTTTTGTTTTCAGCTGCCAAACGGTAAATGGTTCCACCTGGAGTCAAATACTCTACACATTCGAGTTTTCAAGGAAGAAAGCTCCAGGAACGTGAGAAAACATGATAGTTCTTTCTGTAAACATGACATTGGATGCATTTGCCGAACAGGAAGATTGTGCTTTTCTCCAAAACCACTTTCACGGTGATTTTTTGTTAAATTCCACCCGAAATCCACAACAATTTGTCCAGATAAACCTAGATGAAAACAAACTATCTGGTGTGTTGTGGCTATCTCAATCCCAGATCTTGCTACAGCCTCTGTGTTTGTTTGTGTTTTCTGGACATTCTCTATGGACTTTACGGTTTTGAATGCATTTTAGCATGTAAGTTTTTGTTTTTAGCTGCCAAACTCTAATTGGTTCCACCTGGAGTCAAACACTCCACACATTCGAGTTTTCTAGGAAGAAAGCTCCAGAAACCTGAGAAAACATGATATTTCTTTCTGTAAACATGACATTGGATGCATTTGCCAAACAGGAAGATTGTGCTTTTCTCCAAATCCACTTTCACGGTGATTTTTGGTTAAATTCCACCCGAAATCCACAACAATTTGTCCAGATAAACCTAGATGAAAACAAACTATCGGTGTGTTGTGGCTATCTCAATCCCAGATCTTGCTACAGCCTCTGTGTTTGTTTGTGTTTTCTGGACATTCTCTATGGACTTTACGGTTTTGAATGCACTTTAGCATGTAAGTTTCTGTTTTTAGCTGCCAAACGCTAATTGGTTCCACCTGGAGTCAAATGCTCCACACATTTGAGTTTTCTAGGAAGAAAGCTCCAGAAACCTGAGAAAACATGATATTTCTTTCTGTAAACATGACATTGGATGCATTTGCCGAACAGGAAGATTGTGCTTTCCTCCAAAACCACTTTCACGGTGATTTGTAGGTTAAATGTCACTTCAAAACTACAACAATTTGTCCAGATACTCCTGGATGTAAACAAAACTATCTGGTGTGTTGTGGCTATCTCAATCCCAGATCTTGCTACAGCCTCTGTGTGTGTTTATGTTTTCTGGACATTCTCTATGGACTTTACGGTTTTGAATGCATTTTAGCATGTAAGTTTTTGTTTTTAGCTGCCAAACTCTAATTGGTTCCACCTGGAGTGAAACACTCCACACATTCGAGTTTTCTAGGAAGAAAGCTCCAGAAACCTGAGAAAACATGATATTTCTTTCTGTAAACATGACATTGGATGCATTTGCCGAACAGGAAGATTGTGCTTTTCTCCAAAACCACTTTCACGGTGATTTTTGTTAAATTCCACCCGAAATCCACAACAATTTGTCCAGATAAACCTAGATGAAAACAAACTATCGGTGTGTTGTGGCTATCTCAATCCCAGATCTTGCTACAGCCTCTGTGTTTGTTTGTGTTTTCTGGACATTCTCTATGGACTTTACGGTTTTGAATGCATTTTAGCATGTAAGTTTCTGTTTTTAGCTGCCAAACGCTAATTGGTTCCACCTGGAGTCAAATGCTCCACACATTTGAGTTTTCTAGGAAGAAAGCTCCAGAAACCTGAGAAAACATGATATTTCTTTCTGTAAACATGACATTGGATGCATTTGCCGAACAGGAAGATTGTGCTTTTCTCCAAAACCACTTTCACGGTGATTTTTTGGTTTAATTTCACTTCAAAACAAAAACAATTTGTGCAGATACTCCTGGATGAAAACAAAACTATCTGGTGTGTTGTGGCTATCTCAATCCCAGATCTTGCTACAGCCTCTGTGTTTGTTTGTGTTTTCTAGACATTCTCTATAGACTTTACAGTTTTGAATGCATTTTAGCATGTAAGTTTTTGTTTTTAGCTGCCAAACGCTTATTGGTTCAACCTGGGGTCTAATCCTGCGCACATTCGAGTTTTCTAGGAAGAAAGCTTCAGAAACCTGAGAAAACATGGTATTTCTTTCTGTAAACATGACATTGGATGCATTTGCCGAACAGGAAGATTGTGCTTTTCTCCAAAACCACTTTCACGGTGATTTTTGGTTAAATTCCACCCGAAATCCACAACAATTTGTCCAGATACTCCTGGATGAAAACAAAACTATCTGGTGTGTTGTGGCTATCTCAATCCCAGATCTTGCTACAGCCTCTGTGTTTGTTTGTGTTTTCTGGACATTCTCTATGGACTTGAAAGTTAGGAATGCATTTTAGCATGTAAGTTTTTGTTTTTAGCTGCCAAACGCTAATTGGTTCCACCTGGAGTCAAATACTCCACACATTCGAGTTTTCTAGGAAGAAAGCTTCAGAAACCTGAGAAAACATGATATTTCTTTCTGTAAACATGACATTGGATGCATTTGCCGAACAGGAAGATTGTGCTTTCCTCCAAAACCACTTTCAGGGTGATTTTTAGGTAAATTTCACTTCAAAACTACAACAATTTGTCCAGATACTTCTGGATGTAAACAAAACTATCTGGTGTGTTGTGGCTATCTCAATCCCAGATCTTGCTACAGCCTCAGTGTTTGTTTGTGTTTTCTGGACATTCTCTATAGACTTTACGGTTTTGAATGCATTTTAGCATGTAAGTTTTTGTTTTTAGCTGACAAACGCCAATTGGTTCCACCTGGAGTCAAATCCTCCACACATTCGAGTTTTCTAGGAAGAAAGCTCCAGAAACCTGAGAAAACATGATATTTCTTTCTGTAAACCTGACATTGGATGCATTTGCCGAACAGAAAGATTGTGCTTTTCTCCAAAACCACTTTCACGGTGATTTTTTGGTTTAATTTCACTTCAAAACAAAAACAAATTGTGCAGATACTCCTGGATGAAAACAAAACTATCTGGTGTGTTGTGGCTATCTCAATCCCAGATCTTGCTACAGCCTCTATGTTTGTTTGTGTTTTCTGGACATTCTCTATGGACTTGAAAGTTAGGAATGCATTTTAGCATGTAAGGTTTTGTTTTTAGCTGCCAAACGGTAAATGTTTCCACCTGGAGTCAAATACTCTACACATTCGAGTTTTCAAGGAAGAAAGCTCCAGAAACCTGAGAAAACATGATAGTTCTTTCTGTAAACATGACATTGGATGCATTTGCCGAACAGGAAGATTGTGCTTTTCTCCAAAACCACTTTCACGGTGATTTTTTGTTAAATTCCACCCGAAATCCACAACAATTTGTCCAGATAAACCTAGATGAAAACAAACTATTGGTGTGTTGTGGCTATCTCAATCCCAGATCTTGCTACAGCCTCTGTGTTTGTTTTTGTTTTCTGGACATTCTCTATGGACTTTACGGTTTTGAATGCATTTTAGCATGTAAGTTTCTGTTTTTAGCTGCCAAACGCTAATTGGTTCCACCTGGAGTCAAATGCTCCACACATTTGAGTTTTCTAGGAAGAAAGCTCCAGAAACCTGAGAAAACATGATAGTTCTTTCTGTAAACATGACATTGGATGCATTTGCCGAACAGGAAGATTGTGCTTTTCTCCAAAACCACTTTCACGGTGATTTATGGTTAAATTCCACCCGAAATCCACAACAATTTGTCCAGATACTCCTGGATGAAAACAAAACTATCTGGTGTGTTGTGGCTATCTCAATCCCAGATCTTGCTACAGCCTCTGTGTTTGTTTGTGTTTTCTGGACATTCTCTATGGACTTTAAGGTTTTGAATGCATTGTAGCATGTAAGTTTTTGTTTTAAGCTGCCAAACGCTAATTGGTTCCACCTGGAGTCAAATACTCCACACATTCGAGTTTTCTAGGAAGAAAGCTCCAGAAACCTGAGAAAACATGATATTTCTTTCTGTAAACATGACATTGGATGCATTTGCCGAACAGGAAGATTGTGCTTTTCTCCAAAACCACTTTCACGGTGATTTTTGGTTAAATTCCACCCGAAATCCACAACAATTTGTCCAGATACTCCTGGATGAAAACAAAACTATCTGGTTTGTTGTGGCTATCTCAATCCCAGATCTTGCTACAGCCTCTGTGTGTGTTTGTGTTTTCTGGACATTCTCTATGGACTTTACGGTTTTGAATGCATTTTAGCATGTAAGATTTTGTTTTTAGCTGCCAAACGCTAATTGGTTCCACCTGGAGTCAAATCCTGCACACATTCGAGTTTTCTAGGAAGAAAGCTCCAGAAACCTGAGAAAACATGATATTTCTTTCTGTAAACATGACATTGGATGCATTTGCCGAACAGGAAGATTGTGCTTTCCTCCAAAACCACTTTCACGGTGATTTGTAGGTTAAATTTCACTTCAAAACTACAACAATTTGTCCAGATACTCCTGGATGTAAACAAAACTATCTGGTGTGTTGTGGCTATCTCAATCCCAGATCTTGCTACAGCCTCTGTGTGTGTTTATGTTTTCTGGACATTCTCTATGGACTTTACGGTTTTGAATGCATTTTAGCATGTAAGTTTTTGTTTTTAGCTGCCAAACTCTAATTGGTTCCACCTGGAGTGAAACACTCCACACATTCGAGTTTTCTAGGAAGAAAGCTCCAGAAACCTGAGAAAACATGATATTTCTTTCTGTAAACATGACATTGGATGCATTTGCCGAACAGGAAGATTGTGCTTTTCTCCAAAACCACTTTCACGGTGATTTTTGGTTAAATTCCACCCGAAATCCACAACAATTTGTCCAGATAAACCTAGATGAAAACAAACTATCGGTGTGTTGTGGCTATCTCAATCCCAGATCTTGCTACAGCCTCTGTGTTTGTTTTTGTTTTCTGGACATTCTCTATGGACTTTACGGTTTTGAATGCATTTTAGCATGTAAGTTTCTGTTTTTAGCTGCCAAACGCTAATTGGTTCCACCTGGAGTCAAATGCTCCACACATTTGAGTTTTCTAGGATGAAAGCTCCAGAAACCTGAGAAAACATGATAGTTCTTTCTGTAAACATGACATTGGATGCATTTGCCGAACAGGAAGATTGTGCTTTTCTCCAAAACCACTTTCACGGTGATTTTTTGGTTTAATTTCACTTCAAAAGAAAAACAATTTGTGCAGATACTCCTGGATGAAAACAAAACTATCTGGTGTGTTGTGGCTATCTCAATCCCAGATCTTGCTACAGCCTCTGTGTTTGTTTGTGTTTTCTAGACATTCTCTATAGACTTTACAGTTTTGAATGCATTTTAGCATGTAAGTTTTTGTTTTTAGCTGCCAAACGCTAATTGGTTCAACCTGGGGTCTAATCCTGCGCACATTCGAGTTTTCTAGGAAGAAAGCTTCAGAAACCTGAGAAAACATGGTATTTCTTTCTGTAAACATGACATTGGATGCATTTGCCGAACAGGAAGATTGTGCTTTTCTCCAAAACCACTTTCACGGTGATTTTTGGTTAAATTCCACCCGAAATCCACAACAATTTGTCCAGATACTCCTGGATGAAAACAAAACTATCTGGTGTGTTGTGGCTATCTCAATCCCAGATCTTGCTACAGCCTCTGTGTTTGTTTGTGTTTTCTGGACATTCTCTATGGACTTTACGGTTTTGAATGCATTTTAGCATGTAAGTTTTTGTTTTTAGCTGCCAAACGCTAATTGGTTCCACCTGGAGTCAAATACTCCACACATTCGAGTTTTCTAGGAAGAAAGCTTCATAAACCTGAGAAAACATGATATTTCTTTCTGTAAACATGACATTGGATGCATTTGCCGAACAGGAAGATTGTGCTTTCCTCCAAAACCACTTTCAGGGTGATTTTTAGGTAAATTTCACTTCAAAACTACAACAATTTGTCCAGATACTTCTGGATGTAAACAAAACTATCTGGTGTGTTGTGGCTATCTCAATCCCAGATCTTGCTACAGCCTCAGTGTTTGTTTGTGTTTTCTGGACATTCTCTATAGACTTTACGGTTTTGAATGCATTTTAGCATGTAAGTTTTTGTTTTTAGCTGACAAACGCCAATTGGTTCCACCTGGAGTCAAATCCTGCACACATTCGAGTTTTCTAGGAAGAAAGCTCCAGAAACCTGAGAAAACATGATATTTCTTTCTATAAACATGACATTGGATGCATTTGCCGAACAGAAAGATTGTGCTTTTCTCCAAAACCACTTTCACGGTGATTTTTTGGTTTAATTTCACTTCAAAACAAAAACAAATTGTGCAGATACTCCTGGATGAAAACAAAACTATCTGGTGTGTTGTGGCTATCTCAATCCCAGATCTTGCTACAGCCTCTATGTTTGTTTGTGTTTTCTGGACATTCTCTATGGACTTGAAAGTTAGGAATGCATTTTAGCATGTAAGGTTTTGTTTTCAGCTGCCAAACGGTAAATGGTTCCACCTGGAGTCAAATACTCTACACATTCGAGTTTTCAAGGAAGAAAGCTCCAGGAACGTGAGAAAACATGATAGTTCTTTCTGTAAACATGACATTGGATGCATTTGCCGAACAGGAAGATTGTGCTTTCCTCCAAAACCACTTTCAGGGTGATTTTTAGGTTAAATTTCACTTCAAAACTACAACAATTTGTCCAGATACTTCTGGATGTAAACAAAACTATCTGGTGTGTTGTGGCTATCTCAATCCCAGATCTTGCTACAGCCTCTGTGTGTGTTTATGTTTTCTGGACATTCTCTATGGACTTTACGGTTTTGAATGCATTTTAGCATGTAAGTTTTTGTTTTTAGCTGCCAAACTCTAATTGGTTCCACCTGGAGTCAAACACTCCACACATTCGAGTTTTCTAGGAAGAAAGCTCCAGAAACCTGAGAAAACATGATATTTCTTTCTGTAAACATGACATTGGATGCATTTGCCGAACAGGAAGATTGTGCTTTTCTCCAAAACCACTTTCACGGTGATTTTTGGTTAAATTCCACCCGAAATCCACAACAATTTGTCCAGATAAACCTAGATGAAAACAAACTATCGGTGTGTTGTGGCTATCTCAATCCCAGATCTTGCTACAGCCTCTGTGTTTGTTTGTGTTTTCTGGACATTCTCTATGGACTTTACGGTTTTGAATGCATTTTAGCATGTAAGTTTCTGTTTTTAGCTGCCAAACGCTAATTGGTTCCACCTGGAGTCAAATGCTCCACACATTTGAGTTTTCTAGGAAGAAAGCTCCAGAAACCTGAGAAAACATGATATTTCTTTCTGTAAACATGACATTGGATGCATTTGCCGAACAGGAAGATTGTGCTTTTCTCCAAAACCACTTTCACGGTGATTTATGGTTAAATTCCACCCGAAATCCACAACAATTTGTCCAGATACTCCTGGATGAAAACAAAACTATCTGGTGTGTTGTGGCTATCTCAATCCCAGATCTTGCTACAGCCTCTGTGTTTGTTTGTGTTTTCTGGACATTCTCTATGGAATTTAAGGTTTTGAATGCATTGTAGCATGTAAGTTTTTGTTTTAAGCTGCCAAACGCTAATTGGTTCCACCTGGAGTCAAATACTCCACACATTCGAGTTTTCTAGGAAGAAAGCTCCAGAAACCTGAGAAAACATGATATTTCTTTCTGTAAACATGACATTGGATGCATTTGCCGAACAGGAAGATTGTGCTTTTCTCCAAAACCACTTTCACGGTGATTTTTGGTTAAATTCCACCCGAAATCCACAACAATTTGTCCAGATACTCCTGGATGAAAACAAAACTATCTGGTTTGTTGTGGCTATCTCAATCCCAGATCTTGCTACAGCCTCTGTGTGTGTTTGTGTTTTCTGGACATTCTCTATGGACTTTACGGTTTTGAATGCATTTTAGCATGTAAGATTTTGTTTTTAGCTGCCAAACGCTAATTGGTTCCACCTGGAGTCAAATCCTGCACACATTCGAGTTTTCTAGGAAGAAAGCTCCAGAAACCTGAGAAAACATGATATTTCTTTCTGTAAACATGACATTGGATGCATTTGCCGAACAGGAAGATTGTGCTTTCCTCCAAAACCACTTTCACGGTGATTTGTAGGTTAAATTTCACTTCAAAACTACAACAATTTGTCCAGATACTCCTGGATGTAAACAAAACTATCTGGTGTGTTGTGGCTATCTCAATCCCAGATCTTGCTACAGCCTCTGTGTGTGTTTGTGTTTTTTGGACATTCTCTATGGACTTTACGGTTTTGAATGCATTTTAGCATGTAATTTTCGGTTTTTTGCTGCCAAACACTAATTGGTTCCACCTGGAGTCAAATCCTCCTCACATTCGAGTTTTCTAGGAAGAAAGCTCCAGAAACCTGAGAAAACATGATATTTCTTTCTGTAAACATGACATTGGATGCATTTGCCGAACAGGAAGATTGTGCTTTTCTCCAAAACCACTTTCACGGTGATTTTTGGTTAAATTTCACCCGAAATCCACAACAATTTGTCCAGATACTCCTGGATGAAAACAAAACTATCTGGTTTGTTGTGGCTATCTCAATCCCAGATCTTGCTACATCCTCTGTGTGTGTTTGTGTTTTCTGGACATTCTCTATGGACTTTACGGTTTTGAATGCATTTTAGCATGTAAGAATTTGTTTTTAGCTGCCAAACGCTAATTTGTTCCACCAGGGGTGAAATCCTGCACACATTCGAGTTTTCTAGGAAGAAAGCTCCAGAAACCTGAGAAAACATGATATTTCTTTCTGTAAACATGACATTGGATGCATTTGCCGAACAGGAAGATTGTGCTTTCCTCCAAAACCACTTTCACGGTGATTTGTAGGTTAAATTTCACTTCAAAACTACAACAATTTGTCCAGATACTCCTGGATGTAAACAAAACTATCTGGTGTGTTGTGGCTATCTCAATCCCAGATCTTGCTACAGCCTCTGTGTGTGTTTGTGCTTTTTGGACATTCTCTATGGACTTTACGGTTGTGAATGCATTTTAGCATGTAATTTTCGGTTTTTTGCTGCAAAACACTAATTGGTTCCACCTGGAGTCAAATCCTCCTCACATTCGAGTTTTCTAGGAAGAAAGCTCCAGAAACCTGAGAAAACATGATATTTCTTTCTGTAAACATGACATTGGATGCATTTGTCGAACAGGAAGATTGTGCTTTTCTCCAAAACCACTTTCACGGTGATTTTTGGTTAAATTTCACTTCAAAACTACAACAATTTGTCCAGATACCCCTGGATGAAAACAAAACTATCTGGTGTGTTGTGGCTATCTCAATCCCAGATCTTGCTACAGCCTCTGTGTTTGTTTGTGTTTTCTGGACATTCTCTATGGACTTTACGGTTTTGAATGCATTTTAGCATGTATGTTTTTGTTTTTAGCTGCCAAACGCTAATTAGTTCCACCTGGAGTCAAATCCTCTACACACTCGGGTTTTCTAGGGTGAAAGCACCAGAAACCTGAGAAAACATGATAATTCTTTCTGTAAACATGACATTGGACGCATTTGCCGAACAGGAAGATTGTGCTTTTCTCCAAAACCACTTTCACGGTGATTTGTAGGTTAAATTTGACTTCAAAACTACAACAATTTGTCCAGATACTCCTGGATGTAAACAAAACTATCTGGTGTGTTGTGGCTATCTCAATCCCAGATCTTGCTACAGCCTCTGTGTTTGTTTGTGTTTTCTGGACATTCTCTATGGACTTTACGGTTTTGAATGCATTTTAGCATGTAAGTTTCTGTTTTTAGCTGCCAAACGCTAAATGGTTCCACCTGGAGTCAAATACTCCATACCTTCGAGTTTTCAAGGAAGAAAGCTCCAGAAACCTGAGAAAACATGATAGTTCTTTCTGTAAACATGACATTGGATGCATTTCCTGAACAGGAAGATTGTGCTTTTCTCCAAAACCACTTTCACGGTGTATTTTGGTTAAATTTCACCCGAAATCCAAAACAATTTGTACAGAAACACCTAGATGTAAACAAAACTATCTGGTGTGTTGTGGCTATCTCAATCCCAGATCTTGCTACAGCCTCTGTGTTTGTTTGTGTTTTCTGGACATTCTCTATGGACTTTAAGGCTTTGAATGCATTTTAGCATGTAAGTTTCTGTTTTTAGCTGCCAAATGCTAATTGGTTCCACCTGGAGTCAAATACTCAACACATTCGAGTTTTCTAGGAAGAAAGCTTCAGAAACCTGAGAAAACATGATATTTCTTTCTGTAAACATGACATTGGATGCATTTGCCGAACAGGAAGATTGTGCTTTCCTCCAAAACCACTTTCAGGGTGATTTTTAGGTTAAATTTCACTTCAAAACTACAACAATTTGTCCAGATACTCCTGGATGAAAACAAAACTATCTGGTGTGTTGTGGCTATCTCAATCCCAGATCTTGCTACAGCCTCTATGTTTGTTTGTGTTTTCTGGACATTCTCTATGGACTTGAAAGTTAGGAATGCATTTTAGCATGTAAGGTTTTGTTTTTAGCTGCCAAACGCTAAATGGTTCCACCTGGAGTCAAATACTCTACACATTCGAGTTTTCAAGGAAGAAAGCTCCAGAAACGTGAGAAAACATGATATTTCTTTCTGTAAACATGACATTGGATGCATTTGCCGAACAGGAAGATTGTGCTTTCCTCCAAAACCACTTTCACGGTGATTTTTAGGTTAAATTTCACTTCAAAACTACAACAATTTGTCCAGATACTTCTGGATGTAAACAAAACTATCTGGTGTGTTGTGGCTATCTCAATCCCAGATCTTGCTACAGCCTCTTTGTGTGTTTGTGTTTTCCTGACATTCTCTATGGACTTTACGGTTTTGAATGCATTTTAGCATGTAAGTTTTTGTTTTTAGCTGCCAAACTCTAATTGGTTCCACCTGGAGTCAAACACTCCACACATTCGAGTTTTCTAGGAAGAAAGCTCCAGAAACCTGAGAAAACATGATATTTCTTTCTGTAAACATGACATTGGATGCATTTGCCGAACAGGAAGATTGTGCTTTTCTCCAAAACCACTTTCACGGTGATTTTTGGTTAAATTCCACCCGAAATCCACAACAATTTGTCCAGATAAACCTAGATGAAAACAAAACTATCTGGTGTGTTGTGGCTATCTCAATCCCAGATCTTGCTACAGCCTCTGTGTTTGTTTGTGTTTTCTGGACATTCTCTATGGACTTTACGGTTTTGAATGCATTTTAGCATGTAAGATTTTGTTTTTAGCTGCCAAACGCTAATTGGTTCCACCTGGAGTCAAATCCTCCACACATTCGAGTTTTCTAAGAAGAAAGCTCCAGAAACCTGAGAAAACATGATAGTTCTTTCTGTAAACATGACATTGGATGCATTTGCCGAACAGGAAGATTGTGCTTTTCTCCAAAACCACTTTCACGGTGATTTTTGGTTAAATTCCACCCGAAATCCACAACAATTTGTCCAGATACTCCTGGATGAAAACAAAACTATCTGGTGTGTTGTGGCTATCTCAATCCCAGATCTTGCTACAGCCTCTGTGTGTGTTTGTGTTTTCTGGACATTCTCTATGGACTTTACGGTTTTCAATGCATTTTAGCATGTAAGTTTCTGTTTTTAGCTGCCAAACGCTAATTGGTTCCACCTGGAGTCAAATCCTCCACACATTCGAGTTTTCTAGGAAGAAAGCTCCAGAAACCTGGGAAAACATGATATTTCTTTCTGTAAACATGACATTGGATGCATTTGCCGAACAGGAAGATTGTGCTTTCCTCCAAAACCACTTTCACGGTGATTTTTAGGTTAAATTTCACTTGAAAACTACAACAATTTGTCCAGATACTCCTGGATGAAAACAAAACTATCTGGTGTGTTGTGGCTATCTCAATCCCAGATCTTGCTACAGCCTCTGTGTGTGTTTGTGTTTTTTGGACATTCTCTATGGACTTTACGGTTGTGAATGCATTTTAGCATGTAATTTTCGGTTTTTTGCTGCCAAACACTAATTGGTTCCACCTGGAGTCAAATCCTCCTCACATTCGAGTTTTCTAGGAAGAAAGCTCCAGAAACCTGAGAAAACATGATATTTCTTTCTGTAAACATGACATTGGATGCATTTGCCGAACAGGAAGATTGTGCTTTCCTCCAAAACCACTTTCAGGGTGATTTTTGTTTAAATTTCACTTCAAAACTACAACAATTTGTCCAGATACTCCTGGATGAAAACAAAACTATCTGGTGTGTTGTGGCTATCTCAATCCCAGATCTTGCTTCAGCCTCTGTGTTTGTTTGTGTTTTCTGGACATTCTCTATGGACTTTACGGTTTTGAATGCATTTTAGCATGTAAGTTTTTGTTTTTAGCTGCCAAACGCTAATTAGTTCCACCTGGAGTCAAATCCTCTACACACTCGGGTTTTCTAGGGTGAAAGCACCAGAAACCTGAGAAAACATGATAGTTCTTTCTGTAAACATGACATTGGATGCATTTGCCGAACAGGAAGATTGTGCTTTCCTCCAAAACCACTTTCAGGGTGATTTTTAGGTAAATTTCACTTCAAAACTACAACAATTTGTCCAGATACTTCTGGATGTAAACAAAACTATCTGGTGTGTTGTGGCTATCTCAATCCCAGATCTTGCTACAGCCTCAGTGTTTGTTTGTGTTTTCTGGACATTCTCTATAGACTTTACGGTTTTGAATGCATTTTAGCATGTAAGTTTTTGTTTTTAGCTGACAAACGCCAATTGGTTCCACCTGGAGTCAAATCCTCCACACATTCGAGTTTTCTAGGAAGAAAGCTCCAGAAACCTGAGAAAACATGATATTTCTTTCTGTAAACCTGACATTGGATGCATTTGCCGAACAGAAAGATTGTGCTTTTCTCCAAAACCACTTTCACGGTGATTTTTTGGTTTAATTTCACTTCAAAACAAAAACAAATTGTGCAGATACTCCTGGATGAAAACAAAACTATCTGGTGTGTTGTGGCTATCTCAATCCCAGATCTTGCTACAGCCTCTATGTTTGTTTGTGTTTTCTGGACATTCTCTATGGATTTGAAAGTTAGGAATGCATTTTAGCATGTAAGGTTTTGTTTTTAGCTGCCAAACGGTAAATGGTTCCACCTGGAGTCAAATCCTCCACACATTCGAGTTTTCAAGGAAGAAAGCTCCAGGAACGTGAGAAAACATGATAGTTCTTTCTGTAAACATGACATTGGATGCATTTGCCGAACAGGAAGATTGTGCTTTTCTCCAAAACCACTTTCACGGTGATTTTTTGTTAAATTCCACCCGAAATCCACAACAATTTGTCCAGATAAACCTAGATGAAAACAAATTATCGGTGTGTTGTGGCTATCTCAATCCCAGATCTTGCTACAGCCTCTGTGTTTGTTTGTGTTTTCTGGACATTCTCTATGGACTTTACGGTTTTGAATGCATTTTAGCATGTAAGTTTCTGTTTTTAGCTGCCAAACGCTAATTGGTTCCACCTGGAGTCAAATGCTCCACACATTTGAGTTTTCTAGGAAGAAAGCTCCAGAAACCTGAGAAAACATGATAGTTCTTTCTGTAAACATGACATTGGATGCATTTGCCGAACAGGAAGATTGTGCTTTTCTCCAAAACCACTTTCACGGTGATTTATGGTTAAATTCCACCCGAAATCCACAACAATTTGTCCAGATACTCCTGGATGAAAACAAAACTATCTGGTGTGTTGTGGCTATCTCAATCCCAGATCTTGCTACAGCCTCTGTGTTTGTTTGTGTTTTCTGGACATTCTCTATGGACTTTAAGGTTTTGAATGCATTGTAGCATGTAAGTTTTTGTTTTAAGCTGCCAAACGCTAATTGGTTCCACCTGGAGTCAAATACTCCACACATTCGAGTTTTCTAGGAAGAAAGCTCCAGAAACCTGAGAAAACATGATATTTCTTTCTGTAAACATGACATTGGATGCATTTGCCGAACAGGAAGATTGTGCTTTTCTCCAAAACCACTTTCACGGTGATTTTTGGTTAAATTCCACCCGAAATCCACAACAATTTGTCCAGATACTCCTGGATGAAAACAAAACTATCTGGTTTGTTGTGGCTATCTCAATCCCAGATCTTGCTACAGCCTCTGTGTGTGTTTGTGTTTTCTGGACATTCTCTATGGACTTTACGGTTTTGAATGCATTTTAGCATGTAAGATTTTGTTTTTAGCTGCCAAACGCTAATTGGTTCCACCTGGAGTCAAATCCTGCACACATTCGAGTTTTCTAGGAAGAAAGCTCCAGAAACCTGAGAAAACATGATATTTCTTTCTGTAAACATGACATTGGATGCATTTGCCGAACAGGAAGATTGTGCTTTCCTCCAAAACCACTTTCAC
Organism: Oryctolagus cuniculus; assembly: GCF_964237555.1. Lineage (NCBI taxonomy): Eukaryota > Metazoa > Chordata > Mammalia > Lagomorpha > Leporidae > Oryctolagus > Oryctolagus cuniculus. The sequence goes on from NC_091439.1 coordinate 120,605,662, forward strand.
GGTGATTTGTAGGTTAAATTTCACTTCAAAACTACAACAATTTGTCCAGATACTCCTGGATGTAAACAAAACTATCTGGTGTGTTGTGGCTATCTCAATCCCAGATCTTGCTACAGCCTCTGTGTGTGTTTATGTTTTCTGGACATTCTCTATGGACTTTACGGTTTTGAATGCATTTTAGCATGTAAGTTTTTGTTTTTAGCTGCCAAACTCTAATTGGTTCCACCTGGAGTGAAACACTCCACACATTCGAGTTTTCTAGGAAGAAAGCTCCAGAAACCTGAGAAAACATGATATTTCTTTCTGTAAACATGACATTGGATGCATTTGCCGAACAGGAAGATTGTGCTTTTCTCCAAAACCACTTTCACGGTGATTTTTGGTTAAATTCCACCCGAAATCCACAACAATTTGTCCAGATAAACCTAGATGAAAACAAACTATCGGTGTGTTGTGGCTATCTCAATCCCAGATCTTGCTACAGCCTCTGTGTTTGTTTTTGTTTTCTGACATTCTCTATGGACTTTACGGTTTTGAATGCATTTTAGCATGTAAGTTTCTGTTTTTAGCTGCCAAACGCTAATTGGTTCCACCTGGAGTCAAATGCTCCACACATTTGAGTTTTCTAGGATGAAAGCTCCAGAAACCTGAGAAAACATGATAGTTCTTTCTGTAAACATGACATTGGATGCATTTGCCGAACAGGAAGATTGTGCTTTTCTCCAAAACCACTTTCACGGTGATTTTTTGGTTTAATTTCACTTCAAAAGAAAAACAATTTGTGCAGATACTCCTGGATGAAAACAAAACTATCTGGTGTGTTGTGGCTATCTCAATCCCAGATCTTGCTACAGCCTCTGTGTTTGTTTGTGTTTTCTAGACATTCTCTATAGACTTTACAGTTTTGAATGCATTTTAGCATGTAAGTTTTTGTTTTTAGCTGCCAAACGCTAATTGGTTCAACCTGGGGTCTAATCCTGCGCACATTCGAGTTTTCGAGGAAGAAAGCTTCAGAAACCTGAGAAAACATGGTATTTCTTTCTGTAAACATGACATTGGATGCATTTGCCGAACAGGAAGATTGTGCTTTTCTCCAAAACCACTTTCACGGTGATTTTTGGTTAAATTCCACCCGAAATCCACAACAATTTGTCCAGATACTCCTGGATGAAAACAAAACTATCTGGTGTGTTGTGGCTATCTCAATCCCAGATCTTGCTACAGCCTCTGTGTTTGTTTGTGTTTTCTGGACATTCTCTATGGACTTTACGGTTTTGAATGCATTTTAGCATGTAAGTTTTTGTTTTTAGCTGCCAAACGCTAATTGGTTCCACCTGGAGTCAAATACTCCACACATTCGAGTTTTCTAGGAAGAAAGCTTCATAAACCTGAGAAAACATGATATTTCTTTCTGTAAACATGACATTGGATGCATTTGCCGAACAGGAAGATTGTGCTTTCCTCCAAAACCACTTTCAGGGTGATTTTTAGGTTAAATTTCACTTCAAAACTACAACAATTTGTCCAGATACTTCTGGATGTAAACAAAACTATCTGGTGTGTTGTGGCTATCTCAATCCCAGATCTTGCTACAGCCTCAGTGTTTGTTTGTGTTTTCTGGACATTCTCTATAGACTTTACGGTTTTGAATGCATTTTAGCATGTAAGTTTTTGTTTTTAGCTGACAAACGCCAATTGGTTCCACCTGGAGTCAAATCCTGCACACATTCGAGTTTTCTAGGAAGAAAGCTCCAGAAACCTGAGAAAACATGATATTTCTTTCTATAAACATGACATTGGATGCATTTGCCGAACAGAAAGATTGTGCTTTTCTCCAAAACCACTTTCACGGTGATTTTTTGGTTTAATTTCACTTCAAAACAAAAACAAATTGTGCAGATACTCCTGGATGAAAACAAAACTATCTGGTGTGTTGTGGCTATCTCAATCCCAGATCTTGCTACAGCCTCTATGTTTGTTTGTGTTTTCTGGACATTCTCTATGGACTTGAAAGTTAGGAATGCATTTTAGCATGTAAGGTTTTGTTTTTAGCTGCCAAACGCTAAATGGTTCCACCTGGAGTCAAATACTCTACACATTCGAGTTTTCAAGGAAGAAAGCTCCAGGAACGTGAGAAAACATGATATTTCTTTCTGTAAACATGACATTGGATGCATTTGCCGAACAGGAAGATTGTGCTTTCCTCCAAAACCACTTTCAGGGTGATTTTTAGGTTAAATTTCACTTCAAAACTACAACAATTTGTCCAGATACTTCTGGATGTAAACAAAACTATCTGGTGTGTTGTGGCTATCTCAATCCCAGATCTTGCTACAGCCTCTGTGTGTGTTTATGTTTTCTGGACATTCTCTATGGACTTTACGGTTTTGAATGCATTTTAGCATGTAAGTTTTTGTTTTTAGCTGCCAAACTCTAATTGGTTCCACCTGGAGTCAAACACTCCACACATTCGAGTTTTCTAGGAAGAAAGCTCCAGAAACCTGAGAAAACATGATATTTCTTTCTGTAAACATGACATTGGATGCATTTGCCGAACAGGAAGATTGTGCTTTTCTCCAAAACCACTTTCACGGTGATTTTTGGTTAAATTCCACCCGAAATCCACAACAATTTGTCCAGATAAACCTAGATGAAAACAAACTATCGGTGTGTTGTGGCTATCTCAATCCCAGATCTTGCTACAGCCTCTGTGTTTGTTTGTGTTTTCTGGACATTCTCTATGGACTTTACGGTTTTGAATGCATTTTAGCATGTAAGTTTCTGTTTTTAGCTGCCAAACGCTAATTGGTTCCACCTGGAGTCAAATGCTCCACACATTTGAGTTTTCTAGGAAGAAAGCTCCAGAAACCTGAGAAAACATGATAGTTCTTTCTGTAAACATGACATTGGATGCATTTGCCGAACAGGAAGATTGTGCTTTTCTCCAAAACCACTTTCACGGTGATTTATGGTTAAATTCCACCCGAAATCCACAACAATTTGTCCAGATACTCCTGGATGAAAACAAAACTATCTGGTGTGTTGTGGCTATCTCAATCCCAGATCTTGCTACAGCCTCTGTGTTTGTTTGTGTTTTCTGGACATTCTCTATGGAATTTAAGGTTTTGAATGCATTGTAGCATGTAAGTTTTTGTTTTAAGCTGCCAAACGCTAATTGGTTCCACCTGGAGTCAAATCCTGCACACATTCGAGTTTTCTAGGAAGAAAGCTCCAGAAACCTGAGAAAACATGATATTTCTTTCTGTAAACATGACATTGGATGCATTTGCCGAACAGGAAGATTGTGCTTTTCTCCAAAACCACTTTCACGGTGATTTATGGTTAAATTCCACCCGAAATCCACAACAATTTGTCCAGATACTCCTGGATGAAAACAAAACTATCTGGTGTGTTGTGGCTATCTCAATCCCAGATCTTGCTACAGCCTCTGTGTTTGTTTGTGTTTTCTGGACATTCTCTATGGACTTTACGGTTTTGAATGCATTTTAGCATGTAAGTTTTTGTTTTTAGCTGCCAAACGCTAATTGGTTCCACCTGGAGTCAAATACTCCACACATTCGAGTTTTCTAGGAAGAAAGCTTCATAAACCTGAGAAAACATGATATTTCTTTCTGTAAACATGACATTGGATGCATTTGCCGAACAGGAAGATTGTGCTTTCCTCCAAAACCACTTTCAGGGTGATTTTTAGGTAAATTTCACTTCAAAACTACAACAATTTGTCCAGATACTTCTGGATGTAAACAAAACTATCTGGTGTGTTGTGGCTATCTCAATCCCAGATCTTGCTACAGCCTCAGTGTTTGTTTGTGTTTTCTGGACATTCTCTATAGACTTTACGGTTTTGAATGCATTTTAGCATGTAAGTTTTTGTTTTTAGCTGACAAACGCCAATTGGTTCCACCTGGAGTCAAATCCTGCACACATTCGAGTTTTCTAGGAAGAAAGCTCCAGAAACCTGAGAAAACATGATATTTCTTTCTATAAACATGACATTGGATGCATTTGCCGAACAGAAAGATTGTGCTTTTCTCCAAAACCACTTTCACGGTGATTTTTTGGTTTAATTTCACTTCAAAACAAAAACAAATTGTGCAGATACTCCTGGATGAAAACAAAACTATCTGGTGTGTTGTGGCTATCTCAATCCCAGATCTTGCTACAGCCTCTATGTTTGTTTGTGTTTTCTGGACATTCTCTATGGACTTGAAAGTTAGGAATGCATTTTAGCATGTAAGGTTTTGTTTTTAGCTGCCAAACGCTAAATGGTTCCACCTGGAGTCAAATACTCTACACATTCGAGTTTTCAAGGAAGAAAGCTCCAGGAACGTGAGAAAACATGATAGTTCTTTCTGTAAACATGACATTGGATGCATTTGCCGAACAGGAAGATTGTGCTTTCCTCCAAAACCACTTTCAGGGTGATTTTTAGGTTAAATTTCACTTCAAAACTACAACAATTTGTCCAGATACTTCTGGATGTAAACAAAACTATCTGGTGTGTTGTGGCTATCTCAATCCCAGATCTTGCTACAGCCTCTGTGTGTGTTTATGTTTTCTGGACATTCTCTATGGACTTTACGGTTTTGAATGCATTTTAGCATGTAAGTTTTTGTTTTTAGCTGCCAAACTCTAATTGGTTCCACCTGGAGTCAAACACTCCACACATTCGAGTTTTCTAGGAAGAAAGCTCCAGAAACCTGAGAAAACATGATATTTCTTTCTGTAAACATGACATTGGATGCATTTGCCGAACAGGAAGATTGTGCTTTTCTCCAAAACCACTTTCACGGTGATTTTTGGTTAAATTCCACCCGAAATCCACAACAATTTGTCCAGATAAACCTAGATGAAAACAAACTATCGGTGTGTTGTGGCTATCTCAATCCCAGATCTTGCTACAGCCTCTGTGTTTGTTTGTGTTTTCTGGACATTCTCTATGGACTTTACGGTTTTGAATGCATTTTAGCATGTAAGTTTCTGTTTTTAGCTGCCAAACGCTAATTGGTTCCACCTGGAGTCAAATGCTCCACACATTTGAGTTTTCTAGGAAGAAAGCTCCAGAAACCTGAGAAAACATGATAGTTCTTTCTGTAAACATGACATTGGATGCATTTGCCGAACAGGAAGATTGTGCTTTTCTCCAAAACCACTTTCACGGTGATTTATGGTTAAATTCCACCCGAAATCCACAACAATTTGTCCAGATACTCCTGGATGAAAACAAAACTATCTGGTGTGTTGTGGCTATCTCAATCCCAGATCTTGCTACAGCCTCTGTGTTTGTTTGTGTTTTCTGGACATTCTCTATGGAATTTAAGGTTTTGAATGCATTGTAGCATGTAAGTTTTTGTTTTAAGCTGCCAAACGCTAATTGGTTCCACCTGGAGTCAAATACTCCACACATTCGAGTTTTCTAGGAAGAAAGCTCCAGAAACCTGAGAAAACATGATATTTCTTTCTGTAAACATGACATTGGATGCATTTGCCGAACAGGAAGATTGTGCTTTTCTCCAAAACCACTTTCACGGTGATTTTTGGTTAAATTCCACCCGAAATCCACAACAATTTGTCCAGATACTCCTGGATGAAAACAAAACTATCTGGTGTGTTGTGGCTATCTCAATCCCAGATCTTGCTACAGCCTCTGTGTTTGTTTGTGTTTTCTGGACATTCTCTATGGACTTTACGGTTTTGAATGCATTTTAGCATGTAAGTTTTTGTTTTTAGCTGCCAAACGCTAATTGGTTCCACCTGGAGTCAAATACTCCACACATTCGAGTTTTCTAGGAAGAAAGCTTCATAAACCTGAGAAAACATGATATTTCTTTCTGTAAACATGACATTGGATGCATTTGCCGAACAGGAAGATTGTGCTTTCCTCCAAAACCACTTTCAGGGTGATTTTTAGGTAAATTTCACTTCAAAACTACAACAATTTGTCCAGATACTTCTGGATGTAAACAAAACTATCTGGTGTGTTGTGGCTATCTCAATCCCAGATCTTGCTACAGCCTCAGTGTTTGTTTGTGTTTTCTGGACATTCTCTATAGACTTTACGGTTTTGAATGCATTTTAGCATGTAAGTTTTTGTTTTTAGCTGACAAACGCCAATTGGTTCCACCTGGAGTCAAATCCTGCACACATTCGAGTTTTCTAGGAAGAAAGCTCCAGAAACCTGAGAAAACATGATATTTCTTTCTGTAAACATGACATTGGATGCATTTGCCGAACAGGAAGATTGTGCTTTCCTCCAAAACCACTTTCACGGTGATTTGTAGGTTAAATTTGACTTCAAAACTACAACAATTTGTCCAGATACTCCTGGATGTAAACAAAACTATCTGGTGTGTTGTGGCTATCTCAATCCCAGATCTTGCTACAGCCTCTGTGTGTGTTTGTGTTTTTTGGACATTCTCTATGGACTTTACGGTTTTGAATGCATTTTAGCATGTAATTTTCGGTTTTTTGCTGCCAAACGCTAATTGGTTCCACCTGGAGTCAAATCCTCCTCACATTCGAGTTTTCTAGGAAGAAAGCTCCAGAAACCTGAGAAAACATGATATTTCTTTCTGTAAACATGACATTGGATGCATTTGCCGAACAGGAAGATTGTGCTTTTCTCCAAAACCACTTTCACGGTGATTTTTGGTTAAATTCCACCCGAAATCCACAACAATTTGTCCAGATACTCCTGGATGAAAACAAAACTATCTGGTTTGTTCTGGCTATCTCAATCCCAGATCTTGCTGCAGCCTCTGTGTGTGTTTGTGTTTTCTGGACATTCTCTATGGACTTTACGGTTTTGAATGCATTTTAGCATGTAAGATTTTGTTTTTAGCTGCCAAACGCTAATTGGTTCCACCTGGAGTCAAATCCTGCACACATTCGAGTTTTCTAGGAAGAAAGCTCCAGAAACCTGAGAAAACATGATATTTCTTTCTGTAAACATGACATTGGATGCATTTGCCGAACAGGAAGATTGTGCTTTCCTCCAAAACCACTTTCACGGTGATTTGTAGGTTAAATTTCACTTCAAAACTACAACAATTTGTCCAGATACTCCTGGATGTAAACAAAACTATCTGGTGTGTTGTGGCTATCTCAATCCCAGATCTTGCTACAGCCTCTGTGTGTGTTTGTGCTTTTTGGACATTCTCTATGGACTTTACGGTTGTGAATGCATTTTAGCATGTAATTTTCGGTTTTTTGCTGCCAAACACTAATTGGTTCCACCTGGAGTCAAATCCTCCTCACATTCGAGTTTTCTAGGAAGAAAGCTCCAGAAACCTGAGAAAACATGATATTTCTTTCTGTAAACATGACATTGGATGCATTTGTCGAACAGGAAGATTGTGCTTTTCTCCAAAACCACTTTGACGGTGATTTTTGGTTAAATTTCACTTCAAAACTACAACAATTTGTCCAGATACCCCTGGATGAAAACAAAACTATCTGGTGTGTTGTGGCTATCTCAATCCCAGATCTTGCTACAGCCTCTGTGTTTGTTTGTGTTTTCTGGACATTCTCTATGGACTTTACGGTTTTGAATGCATTTTAGCATGTATGTTTTTGTTTTTAGCTGCCAAACGCTAATTAGTTCCACCTGGAGTCAAATCCTCTACACACTCGGGTTTTCTAGGGTGAAAGCACCAGAAACCTGAGAAAACATGATAATTCTTTCTGTAAACATGACATTGGACGCATTTGCCGAACAGGAAGATTGTGCTTTTCTCCAAAACCACTTTCACGGTGATTTGTAGCTTAAATTTGACTTCAAAACTACAACAATTTGTCCAGATACTCCTGGATGTAAACAAAACTATCTGGTGTGTTGTGGCTATCTCAATCCCAGATCTTGCTACAGCCTCTGTGTTTGTTTGTGTTTTCTGGACATTCTCTATGGACTTTACGGTTTTGAATGCATTTTAGCATGTAAGTTTCTGTTTTTAGCTGCCAAACGCTAAATGGTTCCACCTGGAGTCAAATACTCCATACCTTCGAGTTTTCAAGGAAGAAAGCTCCAGAAACCTGAGAAAACATGATAGTTCTTTCTGTAAACATGACATTGGATGCATTTCCTGAACAGGAAGATTGTGCTTTTCTCCAAAACCACTTTCACGGTGTATTTTGGTTAAATTTCACCCGAAATCCAAAACAATTTGTACAGAAACACCTAGATGAAAACAAAACTATCTGGTGTGTTGTGGCTATCTCAATCCCAGATCTTGCTACAGCCTCTGTGTTTGTTTGTGTTTTCTGGACATTCTCTATGGACTTTAAGGCTTTGAATGCATTTTAGCATGTAAGTTTCTGTTTTTAGCTGCCAAATGCTAATTGGTTCCACCTGGAGTCAAATACTCAACACATTCGAGTTTTCTAGGAAGAAAGCTTCAGAAACCTGAGAAAACATGATATTTCTTTCTGTAAACATGACATTGGATGCATTTGCCGAACAGGAAGATTGTGCTTTCCTCCAAAACCACTTTCAGGGTGATTTTTAGGTTAAATTTCACTTCAAAACTACAACAATTTGTCCAGATACTCCTGGATGAAAACAAAACTATCTGGTGTGTTGTGGCTATCTCAATCCCAGATCTTGCTACAGCCTCTATGTTTGTTTGTGTTTTCTGGACATTCTCTATGGACTTGAAAGTTAGGAATGCATTTTAGCATGTAAGGTTTTGTTTTTAGCTGCCAAACGCTAAATGGTTCCACCTGGAGTCAAATACTCTACACATTCGAGTTTTCAAGGAAGAAAGCTCCAGAAACGTGAGAAAACATGATATTTCTTTCTGTAAACATGACATTGGATGCATTTGCCGAACAGGAAGATTGTGCTTTCCTCCAAAACCACTTTCACGGTGATTTTTAGGTTAAATTTCACTTCAAAACTACAACAATTTGTCCAGATACTTCTGGATGTAAACAAAACTATCTGGTGTGTTGTGGCTATCTCAATCCCAGATCTTGCTACAGCCTCTTTGTGTGTTTGTGTTTTCCTGACATTCTCTATGGACTTTACGGTTTTGAATGCATTTTAGCATGTAAGTTTTTGTTTTTAGCTGCCAAACTCTAATTGGTTCCACCTGGAGTCAAACACTCCACACATTCGAGTTTTCTAGGAAGAAAGCTCCAGAAACCTGAGAAAACATGATATTTCTTTCTGTAAACATGACATTGGATGCATTTGCCGAACAGGAAGATTGTGCTTTTCTCCAAAACCACTTTCACCGTGATTTTTGGTTAAATTCCACCCGAAATCCACAACAATTTGTCCAGATAAACCTAAATGAAAACAAACTATCGGTGTGTTGTGGCTATCTCAATCCCAGATCTTGCTACAGCCTCTGTGTTTGTTTGTGTTTTCTGGACATTCTCTATGGACTTTACGGTTTTGAATGCATTTTAGCATGTAAGTTTTTGTTTTTAGCTGCCAAACGCTAATTGGTTCCACCTGGAGTCAAATCCTCCACACATTCGAGTTTTCTAGGAAGAAAGCTCCAGAAACCTGAGAAAACATGATATTTCTTTCTGTAAACATGACATTGGATGCATTTGCCGAACAGGAAAATTGTGCTTTTCTCCAAAACCACTTTCACGGTGATTTTTGGTTAAATTCCACCCGAAATCCACAACAATTTGTCCAGATACTCCTGGATGAAAACAAAACTATCTGGTGTGTTGTGGCTATCTCAATCCCAGATCTTGCTACAGCCTCTGTGTGTGTTTGTGTTTTCTGGACATTCTCTATGGACTTTACGGTTTTCAATGCATTTTAGCATGTAAGTTTTTGTTTTTAGCTGCCAAACGCTAATTGGTTCCACCTGGAGTCAAATCCTCCACACATTCGAGTTTTCTAGGAAGAAAGCTCCAGAAACCTGGGAAAACATGATATTTCTTTCTGTAAACATGACATTGGATGCATTTGCCGAACAGGAAGATTGTGCTTTCCTCCAAAACCACTTTCACGGTGATTTTTAGGTTAAATTTCACTTCAAAACTACAACAATTTGTCCAGATACTCCTGGATGAAAACAAAACTATCTGGTGTGTTGTGGCTATCTCAATCCCAGATCTTGCTACAGCCTCTGTGTGTGTTTGTGTTTTTTGGACATTCTCTATGGACTTTACGGTTGTGAATGCATTTTAGCATGTAATTTTCGGTTTTTTGCTGCCAAACACTAATTGGTTCCACCTGGAGTCAAATCCTCCTCACATTCGAGTTTTCTAGGAAGAAAGCTCCAGAAACCTGAGAAAACATGATATTTCTTTCTGTAAACATGACATTGGATGCATTTGCCGAACAGGAAGATTGTGCTTTCCTCCAAAACCACTTTCAGGGTGATTTTTGGTTAAATTTCACTTCAAAACTACAACAATTTGTCCAGATACTCCTGGATGAAAACAAAACTATCTGGTGTGTTGTGGCTATCTCAATCCCAGATCTTGCTTCAGCCTCTGTGTTTGTTTGTGTTTTCTGGACATTCTCTGTGGACTTTACGGTTTTGAATGCATTTTAGCATGTAAGTTTTTGTTTTTAGCTGCCAAACGCTAATTAGTTCCACCTGGAGTCAAATCCTCTACACACTCGGGTTTTCTAGGGTGAAAGCACCAGAAACCTGAGAAAACATGATAGTTCTTTCTGTAAACATGACATTGGACGCATTTGCCGAACAGGAAGATTGTGCTTTTCTCCAAAACCACTTTCACGGTGATTTGTAGTTTAAATTTGACTTCAAAACTACAACAATTTGTCCAGATACTCCTGGATGAAAACAAAACTATCTGGTGTGTTGTGGCTATCTCAATCCCAGATCGTGCTACAGCCTCTGTGTTTGTTTGTGTTTTCTGGACATTCTCTATGGACTTTACGGTTTTGAATGCATTTTAGCATGTAAGTTTCTGTTTTTAGCTGCCAAACGCTAAATGGTTCCACCTGGAGTCAAATACTCCATACATTCGAGTTTTCAAGGAAGAAAGCTCCAGAAACCGGAGAAAACATGATATTTCTTTCTGTAAACATGACATTGGATGCATTTGCTGAACAGGAAGATTGTGCTTTTCTCCAAAACCACTTTCACGGTGATTTTTGGTTAAATTCCACCCGAAATCCACAACAATTTGTCCAGATACTCCTGGATGAAAACAAAACTATCTGGTGTGTTGTGGCTATCTCAATCCCAGATCTTGCTACAGCCTCTGTGTTTGTTTGTGTTTTCTGGACATTCTCTATGGACTTTACGGTTTTGAATGCATTTTAGCATGTAAGTTTTTGTTTTTAGCTGCCAAACGCTAATTGGTTCCACCTGGAGTCAAATCCTCCACACATTCGAGTTTTCTAGGAAGAAAGCTCCAGAAACCTGAGAAAACATGATATTTCTTTCTGTAAACATGACATTGGATGCATTTGCCGAACAGGAAGATTGTGCTTTTCTCCAAAACCACTTTCACGGTGATTTTTGGTTAAATTCCACCCGAAATCCACAACAATTTGTCCAGATACTCCTGGATGAAAACAAAACTATCTGGTGTGTTGTGGCTATCTCAATCCCAGATCTTGCTACAGCCTCTGTGTGTGTTTGTGTTTTCTGGACATTCTCTATGGACTTTACGGTTGTGAATGCATTTTAGCATGTAAGATTTTGTTTTTAGCTGCCAAACGCTAATTGGTTCCACCTGGAGTCAAATCCTGCACACATTCGAGTTTTCTAGGAAGAAAGCTCCAGAAACCTGAGAAAACATGATATTTCTTTCTGTAAACATGACATTGGATGCATTTGCCGAACAGGAAGATTGTGCTTTTCTCCAAAACCACTTTCACCGTGATTTTTAGGTTAAATTTCACTTCAAAACTACAACAATTTGTCCAGATACTCCTGGATGTAAACAAAACTATCTGGTGTGTTGTGGCTATCTCAATCCCAGATCTTGCTACAGCCTCTGTGTGTGTTTGTGTTTTTTGGACATTCTCTATGGACTTTACGGTTGTGAATGCATTTTAGCATGTAATTTTCGGTTTTTTGCTGCCAAACACTAATTGGTTCCACCTGGAGTCAAATCCTGCGCCCATTCGAGTTTTCTAGGAAGAAAGCTCCAGAAACCTGAGAAAACATGATATTTCTTTCTGTAAACATGACATTGGATGCATTTGTCGAACAGGAAGATTGTGCTTTTCTCCAAAACCACTTTCACCGTGATTTTTGGTTAAATTTCACTTCAAAACTACAACAATTTGTCCAGATACTCCTGGATGAAAACAAAACTATCTGGTGTGTTGTGGCTATCTCAATCCCAGATCTTGCTTCAGCCTCTGTGTTTGTTTGTGTTTTCTGGACATTCTCTGTGGACTTTACGGTTTTGAATGCATTTTAGCATGTAAGTTTTTGTTTTTAGCTGCCAAACGCTAATTAGTTCCACCTGGAGTCAAATCCTCTACACACTCGGGTTTTCTAGGGTGAAAGCACCAGAAACCTGAGAAAACATGATAGTTCTTTCTGTAAACATGACATTGGACGCATTTGCCGAACAGGAAGATTGTGCTTTCCTCCAAAACCACTTTCACGGTGATTTGTAGGTTAAATTTGACTTCAAAACTACAACAATTTGTCCAGATACTCCTGGATGTAAACAAAACTATCTGGTGTGTTGTGGCTATCTCAATCCCAGATCGTGCTACAGCCTCTGTGTTTGTTTGTGTTTTCTGGACATTCTCTATGGACTTTACGGTTTTGAATGCATTTTAGCATGTAAGTTTCTGTTTTTAGCTGCCAAACGCTAAATGGTTCCACCTGGAGTCAAATACTCCATACATTCGAGTTTTCAAGGAAGAAAGCTCCAGAAACCTGAGAAAACATGATATTTCTTTCTGTAAACATGACATTGGATGCATTTGCCGAACAGGAAGATTGTGCTTTTCTCCAAAACCACTTTCACGGTGATTTTTGGTTAAATTCCTCCCGAAATCCACAACAATTTGTCCAGATACTCCTGGATGAAAACAAAACTATCTGGTGTGTTGTGGCTATCTCAATCCCAGATCTTGCTTCAGCCTCTGTGTTTGTTTGTGTTTTCTGGACATTCTCTATGGACTTTACGTTTTTGAATGCATTTTAGCATGTAAGTTTTTGTTTTTAGCTGCCAAACGCTAATTAGTTCCACCTGGAGTCAAATCCTCTACACACTCGGGTTTTCTAGGGTGAAAGCACCAGAAACCTGAGAAAACATGATATTTCTTTCTGTAAACATGACATTGGATGCATTTGCCGAACAGGAAGATTGTGCTTTTCTCCAAAACCACTTTCACCGTGATTTTTAGGTTAAATTTCACTTCAAAACTACAACAATTTGTCCAGATACTCCTGGATGTAAACAAAACTATCTGGTGTGTTGTGGCTATCTCAATCCCAGATCTTGCTACAGCCTCTGTGTGTGTTTGTGTTTTTTGGACATTCTCTATGGACTTTACGGTTGTGAATGCATTTTAGCATGTAATTTTCGGTTTTTTGCTGCCAAACACTAATTGGTTCCACCTGGAGTCAAATCCTGCGCCCATTCGAGTTTTCTAGGAAGAAAGCTCCAGAAACCTGAGAAAACATGATATTTCTTTCTGTAAACATGACATTGGATGCATTTGTCGAACAGGAAGATTGTGCTTTTCTCCAAAACCACTTTCACCGTGATTTTTGGTTAAATTTCACTTCAAAACTACAACAATTTGTCCAGATACTCCTGGATGAAAACAAAACTATCTGGTGTGTTGTGGCTATCTCAATCCCAGATCTTGCTTCAGCCTCTGTGTTTGTTTGTGTTTTCTGGACATTCTCTGTGGACTTTACGGTTTTGAATGCATTTTAGCATGTAAGTTTTTGTTTTTAGCTGCCAAACGCTAATTAGTTCCACCTGGAGTCAAATCCTCTACACACTCGGGTTTTCTAGGGTGAAAGCACCAGAAACCTGAGAAAACATGATAGTTCTTTCTGTAAACATGACATTGGACGCATTTGCCGAACAGGAAGATTGTGCTTTTCTCCAAAACCACTTTCACCGTGATTTGTAGGTTAAATTTGACTTCAAAACTACAACAATTTGTCCAGATACTCCTGGATGTAAACAAAACTATCTGGTGTGTTGTGGCTATCTCAATCCCAGATCGTGCTACAGCCTCTGTGTTTGTTTGTGTTTTCTGGACATTCTCTATGGACTTTACGGTTTTGAATGCATTTTAGCATGTAAGTTTCTGTTTTTAGCTGCCAAACGCTAAATGGTTCCACCTGGAGTCAAATACTCCATACATTCGAGTTTTCAAGGAAGAAAGCTCCAGAAACCTGAGAAAACATGATATTTCTTTCTGTAAACATGACATTGGATGCATTTGCCGAACAGGAAGATTGTGCTTTTCTCCAAAACCACTTTCACGGTGATTTTTGGTTAAATTCCTCCCGAAATCCACAACAATTTGTCCAGATACTCCTGGATGAAAACAAAACTATCTGGTGTGTTGTGGCTATCTCAATCCCAGATCTTGCTTCAGCCTCTGTGTTTGTTTGTGTTTTCTGGACATTCTCTATGGACTTTACGTTTTTGAATGCATTTTAGCATGTAAGTTTTTGTTTTTAGCTGCCAAACGCTAATTAGTTCCACCTGGAGTCAAATCCTCTACACACTCGGGTTTTCTAGGGTGAAAGCACCAGAAACCTGAGAAAACATGATAGTTCTTTCTGTAAACATGACATTGGACGCATTTGCCGAACAGGAAGATTGTGCTTTTCTCCAAAACAACTTTCACGGTGATTTGTAGGTTAAATTTGACTTCAAAACTACAACAATTTGTCCAGATACTCCTGGATGTAAACAAAACTATCTGGTGTGTTGTGGCTATCTCAATCCCAGATCGTGCTACAGCCTCTGTGTTTGTTTGTGTTTTCTGGACATTCTCTATCGACTTTACGGTTTTGAATGCATTTTAGCATGTAAGTTTCTGTTTTTAGCTGCCAAACGCTAAATGGTTCCACCTGGAGTCAAATACTCCATACATTCGAGTTTTCAAGGAAGAAAGCTCCAGAAACCTGAGAAAACATGATATTTCTTTCTGTAAACATGACATTGGATGCATTTGCTGAACAGGAAGATTGTGCTTTTCTCCAAAACCACTTTCACGGTGTTTTTTGGTTAAATTCCACCCGATATCCACAACAATTTGTCCAGATACTCCTGGATGAAAACAAAACTATCTGGTGTGTTGTGGCTATCTCAATCCCAGATCTTGCTACAGCCTCTGTGTTTGTTTGTGTTTTCTGGACATTCTCTATGGACTTTACGGTTTTGAATGCATTTTAGCATGTAAGTTTTTGTTTTTAGCTGCCAAACGCTAATTGGTTCCACCTGGAGTCAAATACTCCAAACATTCGAGTTTTCTAGGAAGAAAGCTCCAGAAACCTGAGAAAACATGATATTTCTTTCTGTAAACATGACATTGGATGCATTTGCCGAACAGGAAGATTGTGCTTTTCTCCAAAACCACTTTCACGGTGATTTTTGGTTAAATTTCACTTCAAAACTACAACAATTTGTCCAGATACTCCTGGATGAAAACAAAACTATCTGGTGTGTTGTGGCTATCTCAATCCCAGATCTTGCTTCAGCCTCTGTGTTTGTTTGTGTTTTCTGGACATTCTCTATGGACTTTACGGTTTTGAATGCATTTTAGCATGTGAGTTTTTGTTTTTAGCTGCCAAACGCTAATTAGTTCCACCTGGAGTCAAATCCTCTACACACTCGGGTTTTCTAGGGTGAAAGCACCAGAAACCTGAGAAAACATGATAGTTCTTTCTGTAAACATGACATTGGACGCATTTGCCGAACAGGAAGATTGTGCTTTTCTCCAAAACCACTTTCACGGTGATTTGTAGGTTAAATTTCACTTCAAAGGTACAACAATTTGTCCAGATACTCCTGGATGTAAACAAAACTATCTGGTGTGTTGTGGCTATCTCAATCCCAGATCTTGCTACAGCCTCTGTGTTTGTTTGTGTTTTCTGGACATTCTCTATGGACTTTACGGTTTTGAATGCATTTTAGCATGTAAGTTTCTGTTTTTAGCTGCCAAACGCTAAATGGTTCCACCTGGAGTCAAATACTCCATACATTCGAGTTTTCAAGGAAGAAAGCTCCAGAAACCTGAGAAAACATGATATTTCTTTCTGTAAACATGACATTGGATGCATTTGCTGAACAGGAAGATTGTGCTTTTCTCCAAAACCACTTTCACGGTGATTTTTGGTTAAATTCCTCCCGAAATCCACAACAATTTGTCCAGATACTCCTGGATGAAAACAAAACTATCTGGTGTGTTGTGGCTATCTCAATCCCAGATCTTGCTACAGCCTCTGTGTGTGTTTGTGTTTTCTGGACATTCTCTATGGACTTTACGGTTTTGAATGCATTTTAGCATGTAAGTTTTTGTTTTTAGCTGCCAAACGCTAATTGGTTCCACCTGGAGTCAAATACTCCACACATTCGAGTTTTCAAGGAAGAAAGCTCCAGAAACCTGAGAAAACATGATATTTCTTTCTGTAAACATGACATTGGATGCATTTGCTGAACAGGAAGATTGTGCTTTTCTCCAAAACCACTTTCACGGTGATTTTTGGTTAAATTTCACTTCAAAACTACAACAATTTGTCCAGATACTCCTGGATGAAAACAAAACTATCTGGTGTGTTGTGGCTATCTCAATCCCAGATCTTGCTTCAGCCTCTGTGTGTGTTTGTGTTTTCTGGACATTCTCTGTGGACTTTACGGTTTTGAATGCATTTTAGCATGTAAGTTTTTGTTTTTAGCTGCCAAACGCTAATTAGTTCCACCTGGAGTCAAATCCTCTACACACTCGGGTTTTCTAGGGTGAAAGCACCAGAAACCTGAGAAAACATGATAGTTCTTTCTGTAAACATGACATTGGACGCATTTGCCGAACAGGAAGATTGTGCTTTTCTCCAAAACCACTTTCACGGTGATTTGTAGGGTAAATTTGACTTCAAAACTACAACAATTTGTCCAGATACTCCTGGATGTAAACAAAACTATCTGGTGTGTTTTGGCTATCTCAATCCCAGATCGTGCTACAGCCTCTGTGTTTGTTTGTGTTTTCTGGACATTCTCTATGGACTTTACGGTTTTGAATGCATTTTAGCATGTAAGTTTCTGTTTTTAGCTGCCAAACGCTAAATGGTTCCACCTGGAGTCAAATACTACATACATTCGAGTTTTCAAGGAAGAAAGCTCCAGAAACCTGAGAAAACATGATATTTCTTTCTGTAAACATGACATTGGATGCATTTGCTGAACAGGAAGATTGTGCTTTTCTCCAAAACCACTTTCACGGTGATTTTTGGTTAAATTCCACCCGAAATCCACAACAATTTGTCCAGATACTCCTGGATGAAAACAAAACTATCTGGTGTGTTGTGGCTATCTCAATCCCAGATCTTGCTACAGCCTCTGTGTGTGTTTGTGTTTTCTGGACATTCTCTATGGACTTTACGGTTTTGAATGCATTTTAGCATGTAAGTTTTTGTTTTTAGCTGCCAAACGCTAATTGGTTCCACCTGGAGTCAAGTACTCCACACATTCGAGTTTTCAAGGAAGAAAGCTCCAGAAACCTGAGAAAACATGATATTTCTTTCTGTAAACATGACATTGGATGCATTTGCCGAACAGGAAGATTGTGCTTTTCTCCAAAACCACTTTCACGGTGATTTTTGGTTAAATTCCACCCGAAATCCACAACAATTTGTCCAGATACTCCTGGATGAAAACAAAACTATCTGGTGTGTTGTGGCTATCTCAATCCCAGATCTTGCTACAGCCTCTGTGTGTGTTTGTGTTTTCTGGACATTCTCTATGGACTTTACGGTTTTGAATGCATTTTAGCATGTAAGATTTTGTTTTTAGCTGCCAAACGCTAATTGGTTCCACCTGGAGTCAAATCCTGCACACATTCGAGTTTTCTAGGAAGAAAGCTCCAGAAACCTGAGAAAACATGATATTTCTTTCTGTAAACATGACATTCGATGCATTTGCCGAACAGGAAGATTGTGCTTTCCTCCAAAACCACTTTCAGGGTGATTTTTAGGTTAAATTTCACTTCAAAACTACAACAATTTGTCCAGATACTCCTGGATGTAAACAAAACTATCTGGTGTGTTGTGGCTATCTCAATCCCAGATCTTGCTACAGCCTCTGTGTGTGTTTGTGTTTTTTGGACATTCTCTATGGACTTTACGGTTGTGAATGCATTTTAGCATGTAATTTTCGGTTTTTTGCTGCCAAACACTAATTGGTTCCACCTGGAGTCAAATCCTCCACACATTCGAGTTTTCTAGGAAGAAAGCTCCAGAAACCTGAGAAAACATGATATTTCTTTCTGTAAACATGACATTGGATGCATTTGTCGAACAGGAAGATTGTGCTTTTCTCCAAAACCACTTTCACCGTGATTTTTGGTTAAATTTCACTTCAAAACTAAAACAATTTGTCCAGATACTCCTGGATGAAAACAAAACTATCTGGTGTGTTGTGGCTATCTCAATCCCAGATCTTGCTTCAGCCTCTGTGTTTGTTTGTGTTTTCTGGACATTCTCTGTGGACTTTACGGTTTTGAATGCATTTTAGCATGTAAGTTTTTGTTTTTAGCTGCCAAACGCTAATTAGTTCCACCTGGAGTCAAATCCTCTACACACTCGGGTTTTCTAGGGTGAAAGCACCAGAAACCTGAGAAAACATGATAGTTCTTTCTGTAAACATGACATTGGATGCATTTGCCGAACAGGAAGATTGTGCTTTTCTCCAAAACCACTTTCACGGTGATTTGTAGGTTAAATTTGACTTCAAAACTACAACAATTTGTCCAGATACTCCTGGATGTAAACAAAACTATCTGGTGTGTTGTGGCTATCTCAATCCCAGATCGTGCTACAGCCTCTGTGTGTGTTTGTGTTTTCTGGACATTCTCTATGGACTTTAAGCTTTTGAATGCATTTTAGCATGTAAGTTTCTGTTTTTAGCTGCCAAACGCTAAATGGTTCCACCTGGAGTCAAATACTCCATACATTCGAGTTTTCAAGGAAGAAAGCTCCAGAAACCTGAGAAAACATGATATTTCTTTCTGTAAACATGACATTGGATGCATTTGCCGAACAGGAAGATTGTGCTTTTCTCCAAAACCACTTTCACGGTGATTTTTGGTTAAATTCCACCCGAAATCCACAACAATTTGTCCAGATACTCCTGGATGAAAACAAAACTATCTGGTGTGTTGTGGCTATCTCAATCCCAGATCTTGCTACAGCCTCTGTGTGTGTTTGTGTTTTCTGGACATTCTCTATGGACTTTACGGTTTTGAATGCATTTTAGCATGTAAGATTTTGTTTTTAGCTGCCAAACGCTAATTGGTTCCACCTGGAGTCAAATCCTGCACACATTCGAGTTTTCTAGGAAGAAAGCTCCAGAAACCTGAGAAAACATGATATTTCTTTCTGTAAACATGACATTGGATGCATTTGCCGAACAGGAAGATTGTGCTTTCCTCCAAAACCACTTTCAGGGTGATTTTTAGGTTAAATTTCACTTCAAAACTACAACAATTTGTCCAGATACTCCTGGATGTAAACAAAACTATCTGGTGTGTTGTGGCTATCTCAATCCCAGATCTTGCTACAGCCTCTGTGTGTGTTTGTGTTTTTTGGACATTCTCTATGGACTTTACGGTTGTGAATGCATTTTAGCATGTAATTTTCGGTTTTTTGCTGCCAAACACTAATTGGTTCCACCTGGAGTCAAATCCTCCTCACATTCGAGTTTTCTAGGAAGAAAGCTCCAGAAACCTGAGAAAACATGATATTTCTTTCTGTAAACATGACATTGGATGCATTTGTCGAACAGGAAGATTGTGCTTTTCTCCAAAACCACTTTCACCGTGATTTTTGGTTAAATTTCACTTCAAAACTACAACAATTTGTCCAGATACTCCTGGATGAAAACAAAACTATCTGGTGTGTTGTGGCTATCTCAATCCCAGATCTTGCTTCAGCCTCTGTGTTTGTTTGTGTTTTCTGGACATTCTCTATGGACTTTACGGTTTTGAATGCATTTTAGCATGTAAGTTTTTGTTTTTAGCTGCCAAACGCTAATTAGTTCCACCTGGAGTCAAATCCTATACACACTCGGGTTTTCTAGGGTGAAAGCACCAGAAACCTGAGAAAAAATGATAGTTCTTTCTGTAAACATGACATTGGACGCATTTGCCGAACAGGAAGATTGTGCTTTCCTCCAAAACCACTTTCAGGGTGATTTGTAGGTTAAATTTGACTTCAAAACTACAACAATTTGTCCAGATACTCCTGGATGTAAACAAAACTATCTGGTGTGTTGTGGCTATCTCAATCCCAGATCGTGCTACAGCCTCTGTGTTTGTTTGTGTTTTCTGGACATTCTCTATGGACTTTACGGTTTTGAATGCATTTTAGCATGTAAGTTTCTGTTTTTAGCTGCCAAACGCTAAATGGTTCCACCTGGAGTCAAATACTCCATACATTCGAGTTTTCAAGGAAGAAAGCTCCAGAAACATGAGAAAACATGATATTTCTTTCTGTAAACATGACATTCGATGCATTTGCCGAACAGGAAGATTGTGCTTTTCTCCAAAACCACTTTCACGGTGATTTTTGGTTAAATTCCACCCGAAATCCACAACAATTTGTCCAGATACTCCTGGATGAAAACAAAACTATCTGGTGTGTTGTGGCTATCTCAATCCCAGATCTTGCTACAGCCTCTGTGTGTGTTTGTGTTTTCTGGACATTCTCTATGGACTTTACGGTTTTGAATGCATTTTAGCATGTAAGTTTTTGTTTTTAGCTGCCAAACGCTAATTGGTTCCACCTGGAGTCAAATACTCCACACATTCGAGTTTTCTAGGAAGAAAGCTCCAGAAACCTGAGAAAACATGATATTTCTTTCTGTAAACATGACATTCGATGCATTTGCCGAACAGGAAGATTGTGCTTTTCTCCAAAACCACTTTCACGGTGATTTTTGGTTAAATTCCACCCGAAATCCACAACAATTTGTCCAGATACTCCTGGATGAAAACAAAACTATCTGGTGTGTTGTGGCTATCTCAATCCCAGATCTTGCTACAGCCTCTGTGTGTGTTTGTGTTTTCTGGACATTCTCTATGGACTTTACGGTTTTGAATGCATTTTAGCATGTAAGATTTTGTTTTTAGCTGCCAAACGCTAATTGGTTCCACCTGGAGTCAAATCCTGCACACATTCGAGTTTTCTAGGAAGAAAGCTCCAGAAACCTGAGAAAACATGATATTTCTTTCTGTAAACATGACATTGGATGCATTTGCCGAACAGGAAGATTATGCTTTTCTCCAAAACCACTTTCACGGTGATTTGTAGGTTAAATTTGACTTCAAAACTACAACAATTTGTCCAGATACTCCTGGATGAAAACAAAACTATCTGGTGTGTTGTGGCTATCTCAATCCCAGATCTTGCTTCAGCCTCTGTGTTTGTTTGTGTTTTCTGGACATTCTCTGTGGACTTTACGGTTTTGAATGCATTTTAGCATGTAAGTTTTTGTTTTTAGCTGCCAAACGCTAATTAGTTCCACCTGGAGTCAAATCCTCTACACACTCGGGTTTTCTAGGGTGAAAGCACCAGAAACCTGAGAAAACATGATAGTTCTTTCTGTAAACATGACATTGGACGCATTTGCCGAACAGGAA
The DNA here is from genome assembly GCF_964237555.1 of Oryctolagus cuniculus. NCBI lineage: Eukaryota > Metazoa > Chordata > Mammalia > Lagomorpha > Leporidae > Oryctolagus > Oryctolagus cuniculus. The sequence continues at coordinate 120,627,479 of NC_091439.1, forward strand.
GATTGTGCTTTTCTCCAAAACCACTTTCACGGTGATTTGTAGGTTAAATTTGACTTCAAAACTACAACAATTTGTCCAGATACTCCTGGATGTAAACAAAACTATCTGGTGTGTTGTGGCTATCTCAATCCCAGATCGTGCTACAGCCTCTGTGTGTGTTTGTGTTTTCTGGACATTCTCTATGGACTTTACGGTTTTGAATGCATTTTAGCATGTAAGTTTTTGTTTTTAGCTGCCAAACGCTAATTGGTTCCACCTGGAGTCAAATACTCCACACATTCGAGTTTTCTAGGAAGAAAGCTCCAGAAACCTGAGAAAACATGATATTTCTTTCTGTAAACATGACATTGGATGCATTTGCCGAACAGGAAGATTGTGCTTTTCTCCAAAACCACTTTCACGGTGATTTTTGGTTAAATTCCACCCGAAATCCACAATTTGTCCAGATACTCCTGGATGAAAACAAAACTATCTGGTGTGTTGTGGCTATCTCAATCCCAGATGTTGCTACAGCCTCTGTGTGTGTTTGTGTTTTCTGGACATTCTCTATGGACTTTACGGTTTTGAATGCATTTTAGCATGTAAGATTTTGTTTTTAGCTGCCAAACGCTAATTGGTTCCACCTGGAGTCAAATCCTGCACACATTCGAGTTTTCTAGGAAGAAAGCTCCAGAAACCTGAGAAAACATGATATTTCTTTCTGTAAACATGACATTGGATGCATTTGCCGAACAGGAAGATTGTGCTTTCCTCCAAAACCACTTTCACGGTGATTTTTAGGTTAAATTTCACTTCAAAACTACAACAATTTGTCCAGATACTCCTGGATGTAAACAAAACTATCTGGTGTGTTGTGGCTATCTCAATCCCAGATCGTGCTACAGCCTCTGTGTGTGTTTGTGTTTTTTGGACATTCTCTATGGACTTTACGGTTTTGAATGCATTTTAGCATGTAATTATCGGTTTTTTGCTGCCAAACACTAATTGGTTCCACCTGGAGTCAAATCCTCCTCACATTCGAGTTTTCTAGGAAGAAAGCTCCAGAAACCTGAGAAAACATGATATTTCTTTCTGTAAACATGACATTGGATGCATTTGTCGAACAGGAAGATTGTGCTTTTCTCCAAAACCACTTTCACCGTGATTTTTGGTTAAATTTCACTTCAAAACTACAACAATTTGTCCAGATACTCCTGGATGAAAACAAAACTATCTGGTATGTTGTGGCTATCTCAATCCCAGATCTTGCTTCAGCCTCTGTGTTTGTTTGTGTTTTCTGGACATTCTCTGTGGACTTTACGGTTTTGAATGCATTTTAGCATGTAAGTTTTTGTTTTTAGCTGCCAAACGCTAATTAGTTCCACCTGGAGTCAAATCCTCTACACACTCGGGTTTTCTAGGGTGAAAGCACCAGAAACCTGAGAAAAAATGATAGTTCTTTCTGTAAACATGACATTGGACGCATTTGCCGAACAGGAAGATTGTGCTTTTCTCCAAAACCACTTTCACGGTGATTTGTAGGTTAAATTTGACTTCAAAACTACAACAATTTGTCCAGATACTCCTGGATGTAAACAAAACTATCTGGTGTGTTGTGGCTATCTCAATCCCAGATCGTGCTACAGCCTCTGTGTGTGTTTGTGTTTTCTGGACATTCTCTATGGACTTTAAGCTTTTGAATGCATTTTAGCATGTAAGTTTCTGTTTTTAGCTGCCAAACGCTAAATGGTTCCACCTGGAGTCAAATACTCCATACATTCGAGTTTTCAAGGAAGAAAGCTCCAGAAACCTGAGAAAACATGATATTTCTTTCTGTAAACATGACATTGGATGCATTTGCTGAACAGGAAGATTGTGCTTTTCTCCAAAACCACTTTCACGGTGATTTTTGGTTAAATTTCACCCGAAATCCACAACAATTTGTCCAGATACTCCTGGATGAAAACAAAACTATCTGGTGTGTTGTGGCTATCTCAATCCCAGATCTTGCTTCAGCCTCTGTGTGTGTTTGTGTTTTCTGGACATTCTCTATGGACTTTACGGTTTTGAATGCATTTTAGCATGTAAGTTTTTGTTTTTAGCTGCCAAACGCTAATTAGTTCCACCTGGAGTCAAATCCTCTACACACTCGGGTTTTCTAGGGTGAAAGCACCAGAAACCTGAGAAAACATGATAGTTCTTTCTGTAAACATGACATTGGATGCATTTGCCGAACAGGAAGATTGTGCTTTTCTCCAAAACCACTTTCACCGTGATTTGTAGGTTAAATTTGACTTCAAAACTACAACAATTTGTCCAGATACTCCTGGATGTAAACAAAACTATCTGGTGTGTTGTGGCTATCTCAATCCCAGATCGTGCTACAGCCTCTGTGTTTGTTTGTGTTTTCTGGACATTCTCTATGGACTTTACGGTTTTGAATGCATTTTAGCATGTAAGTTTCTGTTTTTAGCTGCCAAACGCTAAATGGTTCCACCTGGAGTCAAATACTCCATACATTCGAGTTTTCAAGGAAGAAAGCTCCAGAAACCTGAGAAAACATGATATTTCTTTCTGTAAACATGACATTGGATGCATTTGCTGAACAGGAAGATTGTGCTTTTCTCCAAAACCACTTTCACGGTGTATTTTGGTTAAATTCCACCCGAAATCCACAACAATTTGTCCAGATACTCCTGGATGAAAACAAAACTATCTGGTGTGTTGTGGCTATCTCAATCCCAGATCTTGCTACAGCCTCTGTGTGTGTTTGTGTTTTCTGGACATTCTCTATGGACTTTACGGTTTTGAATGCATTTTAGCATGTAAGATTTTGTTTTTAGCTGCCAAACGCTAATTGGTTCCACCTGGAGTCAAATCCTGCACACATTCGAGTTTTCTAGGAAGAAAGCTCCAGAAACCTGAGAAAACATGATATTTCTTTCTGTAAACATGACATTGGATGCATTTGCCGAACAGGAAGATTGTGCTTTCCTCCAAAACCACTTTCACGGTGATTTTTAGGTTAAATTTCACTTCAAAACTACAACAATTTGTCCAGATACTCCTGGATGTAAACAAAACTATCTGGTGTGTTGTGGCTATCTCAATCCCAGATCGTGCTACAGCCTCTGTGTGTGTTTGTGTTTTTTGGACATTCTCTATGGACTTTACGGTTTTGAATGCATTTTAGCATGTAATTATCGGTTTTTTGCTGCCAAACACTAATTGGTTCCACCTGGAGTCAAATCCTCCTCACATTCGAGTTTTCTAGGAAGAAAGCTCCAGAAACCTGAGAAAACATGATATTTCTTTCTGTAAACATGACATTGGATGCATTTGTCGAACAGGAAGATTGTGCTTTTCTCCAAAACCACTTTCACCGTGATTTTTGGTTAAATTTCACTTCAAAACTACAACAATTTGTCCAGATACTCCTGGATGAAAACAAAACTATCTGGTGTGTTGTGGCTATCTCAATCCCAGATCTTGCTTCAGCCTCTGTGTTTGTTTGTGTTTTCTGGACATTCTCTGTGGACTTTACGGTTTTGAATGCATTTTAGCATGTAAGTTTTTGTTTTTAGCTGCCAAACGCTAATTAGTTCCACCTGGAGTCAAATCCTCTACACACTCGGGTTTTCTAGGGTGAAAGCACCAGAAACCTGAGAAAAAATGATAGTTCTTTCTGTAAACATGACATTGGACGCATTTGCCGAACAGGAAGATTGTGCTTTTCTCCAAAACCACTTTCACGGTGATTTGTAGGTTAAATTTGACTTCAAAACTACAACAATTTGTCCAGATACTCCTGGATGTAAACAAAACTATCTGGTGTGTTGTGGCTATCTCAATCCCAGATCGTGCTACAGCCTCTGTGTGTGTTTGTGTTTTCTGGACATTCTCTATGGACTTTAAGCTTTTGAATGCATTTTAGCATGTAAGTTTCTGTTTTTAGCTGCCAAACGCTAAATGGTTCCACCTGGAGTCAAATACTCCATACATTCGAGTTTTCAAGGAAGAAAGCTCCAGAAACCTGAGAAAACATGATATTTCTTTCTGTAAACATGACATTGGATGCATTTGCTGAACAGGAAGATTGTGCTTTTCTCCAAAACCACTTTCACGGTGATTTTTGGTTAAATTTCACCCGAAATCCACAACAATTTGTCCAGATACTCCTGGATGAAAACAAAACTATCTGGTGTGTTGTGGCTATCTCAATCCCAGATCTTGCTTCAGCCTCTGTGTGTGTTTGTGTTTTCTGGACATTCTCTATGGACTTTACGGTTTTGAATGCATTTTAGCATGTAAGTTTTTGTTTTTAGCTGCCAAACGCTAATTAGTTCCACCTGGAGTCAAATCCTCTACACACTCGGGTTTTCTAGGGTGAAAGCACCAGAAACCTGAGAAAACATGATAGTTCTTTCTGTAAACATGACATTGGATGCATTTGCCGAACAGGAAGATTGTGCTTTTCTCCAAAACCACTTTCACCGTGATTTGTAGGTTAAATTTGACTTCAAAACTACAACAATTTGTCCAGATACTCCTGGATGTAAACAAAACTATCTGGTGTGTTGTGGCTATCTCAATCCCAGATCGTGCTACAGCCTCTGTGTTTGTTTGTGTTTTCTGGACATTCTCTATGGACTTTACGGTTTTGAATGCATTTTAGCATGTAAGTTTCTGTTTTTAGCTGCCAAACGCTAAATGGTTCCACCTGGAGTCAAATACTCCATACATTCGAGTTTTCAAGGAAGAAAGCTCCAGAAACCTGAGAAAACATGATATTTCTTTCTGTAAACATGACATTGGATGCATTTGCTGAACAGGAAGATTGTGCTTTTCTCCAAAACCACTTTCACGGTGTATTTTGGTTAAATTCCACCCGAAATCCACAACAATTTGTCCAGATACTCCTGGATGAAAACAAAACTATCTGGTGTGTTGTGGCTATCTCAATCCCAGATCTTGCTACAGCCTCTGTGTTTGTTTGTGTTTTCTGGACATTCTCTATGGACTTTACGGTTTTGAATGCATTTTAGCATGTAAGTTTTTGTTTTTAGCTGCCAAACGCTAATTGGTTCCACCTGGAGTCAAATACTCCACACATTCGAGTTTTCTAGGAAGAAAGCTCCAGAAACCTGAGAAAACATGATATTTCTTTCTGTAAACATGACATTGGATGCATTTGCCGAACAGGAAGATTGTGCTTTCCTCCAAAACCACTTTCACGGTGATTTTTAGGTTAAATTTCACTTCAAAACTACAACAATTTGTCCAGATACTCCTGGATGTAAACAAAACTATCTGGTGTGTTGTGGCTATCTCAATCCCAGATCTTGCTACAGCCTCTGTGTGTGTTTGTGTTTTTTGGACATTCTCTATGGACTTTACGGTTGTGAATGCATTTTAGCATGTAATTTTCGGTTTTTTGCTGCCAAACACTAATTGGTTCCACCTGGAGTCAAATCCTCCTCACATTCGAGTTTTCTAGGAAGAAAGCTCCAGAAACCTGAGAAAACATGATATTTCTTTCTGTAAACATGACATTGGATGCATTTGTCGAACAGGAAGATTGTGCTTTTCTCCAAAACCACTTTCTCGGTGATTTTTGGTTAAATTTCACTTCAAAACTACAACAATTTGTCCAGATACTCCTGGATGAAAACAAAACTATCTGGTGTGTTGTGGCTATCTCAATCCCAGATCTTGCTTCAGCCTCTGTGTTTGTTTGTGTTTTCTGGACATTCTCTATGGACTTTACGGTTTTGAATGCATTTTAGCATGTAAGTTTTTTTTTTTAGCTGCCAAACGCTAATTAGTTCCACCTGGAGTCAAATCCTCTACACACTCGGGTTTTCTAGGGTGAAAGCACCAGAAACCTGAGAAAACATGATAGTTCTTTCTGTAAACATGACATTGGACGCATTTGCCGAACAGGAAGATTGTGCTTTTCTCCAAAACCACTTTCACGGTGATTTGTAGGTTAAATTTGACTTCAAAACTACAACAATTTGTCCAGATACTCCTGGATGTAAACAAAACTATCTGGTGTGTTGTGGCTATCTCAATCCCAGATCGTGCTACAGCCTCTGTGTGTGTTTGTGTTTTCTGGACATTCTCTATGGACTTTAGGGTTTTGAATGCATTTTAGCATGTAAGTTTCTGTTTTTAGCTGCCAAACGCTAAATGGTTCCACCTGGAGTCAAATACTCCATACATTCGAGTTTTCAAGGAAGAAAGCTCCAGAAACCTGAGAAAACATGATATTTCTTTCTGTAAACATGACATTGGATGCATTTGCTGAACAGGAAGATTGTGCTTTTCTCCAAAACCACTTTCACGGTGTATTTTGGTTAAATTCCACCCGAAATCCACAACAATTTGTCCAGATACTCCTGGATGAAAACAAAACTATCTGGTGTGTTGTGGCTATCTCAATCCCAGATCTTGCTACAGCCTCTGTGTTTGTTTGTGTTTTCTGGACATTCTCTATGGACTTTACGGTTTTGAATGCATTTTAGCATGTAAGTTTTTGTTTTTAGCTGCCAAACGCTAATTGGTTCCACCTGGAGTCAAATACTCCACACATTCGAGTTTTCTAGGTAGAAAGCTTCAGAAACCTGAGAAAACATGATATTTCTTTCTGTAAACATGACATTGGATGCATTTGCCGAACAGGAAGATTGTGCTTTCCTCCAAAACCACTTTCAGGGTGATTTTTAGGTTAAATTTCACTTCAAAACTACAACAATTTGTCCAGATACTCCTGGATGAAAACAAAACTATCTCGTGTGTTGTGGCTATCTCAATCCCAGATCTTGCTAGAGACTCTGTGTTTGTGTTTTCTGGACATTCTCTATGGACTTTAAGGTTTTGAATGCATTTTAGCATGTACGTTTTTGTTTTTAGCTGCCAAACGCTAATTGGTTCCACCTGGAGACAAATCCAGTGCACATTCAAGTTTTCTAGGAAGAAAGATCCAGAAACCTGAGAAAACATGATAGTTCTTTCTGTAAACATGACATTGGATGCATTTGCTGAACAGGAAGATTGTGCTTTTCTCCAAAACCACTTTCACGGTGATTTTTGGTTAAATTCCACCCGAAATCCACAACAATTTGTCCAGATACTCCTGGATGAAAACAAAACTATCTGGTGTGTTGTGGCTATCTCAATCACAGATCTTGCTACAGCCTCTATGTTTGTTTGTGTTTTCTGGACATTCTCTATGGACTTGAAAGTTAGGAATGCATTTTAGCATGTAAGGTTTTGTTTTTAGCTGCCAAACGCTAAATGGTTCCACCTGGAGTCAAATACTCTACACATTCGAGTTTTCAAGGAAGAAAGCTCCAGAAACGTGAGAAAACATGATATTTCTTTCTGTAAACATGACATTGGATGCATTTGCCGAACAGGAAGATTGTGCTTTCCTCCAAAACCACTTTCAGGGTGATTTTTAGGTTAAATTTCACTTCAAAACTACAACAATTTGTCCAGATACTTCTGGATGAAAACAAAACTATCTGGTGTGTTGTGGCTATCTCAATCCCAGATCTTGCTACAGCCTCTGTGTGTGTTTGTGTTTTCTGGACATTCTCTATGGACTTTACGGTTTTGAATGCATTTTAGCATGTAAGTTTTTGTTTTTAGCTGCCAAACGCTAATTGGTTCCACCTGGAGTCAAACACTCCACACATTCGAGTTTTCTAGGAAGAAAGCTCCAGAAACCTGAGAAAACATGATATTTCTTTCTGTAAACATGACATTGGATGCATTTGCCGAACAGGAAGATTGTGCTTTCCTCCAAAACCACTTTCACGGTGATTTTTAGGTTAAATTTCACTTCAAAACTACAACAATTTGTCCAGATACTCCTGGATGTAAACAAAACTATCTGGTGTGTTGTGGCTATCTCAATCCCAGATCTTGCTACAGCCTCTGTGTGTGTTTGTGTTTTTTGGACATTCTCTATGGACTTTACGGTTGTGAATGCATTTTAGCATGTAATTTTCGGTTTTTTGCTGCCAAACACTAATTGGTTCCACCTGGAGTCAAATCCTCCTCACATTCGAGTTTTCTAGGAAGAAAGCTCCAGAAACCTGAGAAAACATGATATTTCTTTCTGTAAACATGACATTGGATGCATTTGTCGAACAGGAAGATTGTGCTTTTCTCCAAAACCACTTTCACGTGATTTTTGGTTAAATTTCACTTCAAAACTACAACAATTTGTCCAGATACTCCTGGATGAAAACAAAACTATCTGGTGTGTTGTGGCTATCTCAATCCCAGATCTTGCTTCAGCCTCTGTGTTTGTTTGTGTTTTCTGGACATTCTCTATGGACTTTACGGTTTTGAATGCATTTTAGCATGTAAGTTTTTGTTTTTAGCTGCCAAACGCTAATTAGTTCCACCTGGAGTCAAATCCTCTACACACTCGGGTTTTCTAGGGTGAAAGCACCAGAAACCTGAGAAAACATGATAGTTCTTTCTGTAAACATGACATTGGACGCATTTGCCGAACAGGAAGATTGTGCTTTTCTCCAAAACCACTTTCACGGTGATTTGTAGGTTAAATTTGACTTCAAAACTACAACAATTTGTCCAGATACTCCTGGATGTAAACAAAACTATCTGGTGTGTTGTGGCTATCTCAATCCCAGATCGTGCTACAGCCTCTGTGTTTATTTGTGTTTTCTGGACATTCTCTATGGACTTTACGGTTTTGAATGCATTTTAGCATGTAAGTTTCTGTTTTTAGCTGCCAAACGCTAAATGGTTCCACCTGGAGTCAAATACTCCATACATTCGAGTTTTCAAGGAAGAAAGCTCCAGAAACCTGAGAAAACATGATATTTCTTTCTGTAAACATGACATTGGATGCATTTGCCGAACAGGAAGATTGTGCTTTCCTCCAAAACCACTTTCAGGGTGATTTTCAGGTTAAATTTCACTTCAAAACTACAACAATTTGTCCAGATACTCCTGGATGAAAACAAAACTATCTCGTGTGTTGTGGCTATCTCAATCCCAGATCTTGCTACAGCCTCTGTGTTTGTGTTTTCTGACATTCTCTATGGACTTTAAGGTTTTGAATGCATTTTAGCATGTAAGTTTCTGTTTTTAGCTGCCAAACGCTAATTGGTTCCACCTGGAGACAAATCCAGTGCACATTCAAGTTTTCTAGGAAGAAAGATCCAGAAACCTGAGAAAACATGATAGTTCTTTCTGTAAACATGACATTGGATGCATTTGCTGAACAGGAAGATTGTGCTTTTCTCCAAAACCACTTTCACGGTGATTTTTGGTTAAATTCCACCCGAAATCCACAACAATTTGTCCAGATACTCCTGGATGAAAACAAAACTATCTGGTGTGTTGTGGCTATCTCAATCCCAGATCTTGCTACAGCCTCTGTGTGTGTTTGTGTTTTCTGGACATTCTCTATGGACTTTACGGTTTTGAATGCATTTTAGCATGTAAGTTTCTGTTTTTAGCTGCGAAACGCTAATTGGTTCCACCTGGAGTCAAATCCTCCACACATTCGCGTTTTCTAACAAGAAAGCTCCAGAAACCAGAGAAAACATGATATTTCTTTCTGTAAACATGACATTGGATGCAATTGCCGAACAGGAAGATTGTGCTTTCCTCCAAAACCACTTTCACGGTGATTTTTAGGTTAAATTTCACTCCAAAACTACAACAATTTGTCCAGATACTTCTGGATGTAAACAAAACTATCTGGTGTGTTGTGGCTATCTCAATCCCAGATCTTGCTACAGCCTCTGTGTTTGTTTGTGTTTTCTGGACATTCTCTATAGACTTTATGGTTTTGAATGCATTTTAGCATGTAAGTTTTTGTTTTTAGCTACCAAACGCTAATTGGTTCCACCTGGAGTCAAATACTCAACACATTCGAGTTTTCTAGTAAGAAAGCTCCAGAAACCGGAGAAAACATGATATTTCTTTCTGTAAACATGACATTGGATGCATTTGCCGAACAGGAAGATTGTGCTTTTCTCCAAAACCACTTTCACGGTGATTTTTTGGTTTAATATCACTTCAAAACAAAAACAAATTGTGCAGATACTCCTGGATGAAAACAAAACTATCTGGTGTGTTGTGGCTATCTCAATCCCAGATCTTGCTACAGCCTCTATGTTTGTTTGTGTTTTCTGGACATTCTCTATGGACTTGAAAGTTAGGAATGCATTTTAGCATGTAAGTTTTTGTTTTTAGCTGCCAAACGCTAATTGGTTCCACCTGGAGTCAAGTACTCCACACATTCGAGTTTTCAAGGAAGAAAGCTCCAGAAACCTGAGAAAACATGATATTTCTTTCTGTAAACATGACATTGGATGCATTTGCCGAACAGGAAGATTGTGCTTTCCTCCAAAACCACTTTCACGGTGATTTTTAGGTTAAATTTCACTTCAAAATTACAACAATTTGTCCAGATACTCCTGGATGTAAACAAAACTATCTGGTGTGTTGTGGCTATCTCAATCCCAGATCTTGCTACAGCCTCTGTGTGTGTTTGTGTTTTTTGGACATTCTCTATGGACTTTACGGTTGTGAATGCATTTTAGCATGTAATTTTCGGTTTTTTGCTGCCAAACACTAATTGGTTCCACCTGGAGTCAAATCCTCCTCACATTCGAGTTTTCTAGGAAGAAAGCTCCAGAAACCTGAGAAAACATGATATTTCTTTCTGTAAACATGACATTGGATGCATTTGTCGAACAGGAAGATTGTGCTTTTCTCCAAAACCACTTTCACGTGATTTTTGGTTAAATTTCACTTCAAAACTACAACAATTTGTCCAGATACTCCTGGATGAAAACAAAACTATCTGGTGTGTTGTGGCTATCTCAATCTCAGATCTTGCTTCAGCCTCTGTGTTTGTTTGTGTTTTCTGGACATTCTCTATGGACTTTACGGTTTTGAATGCATTTTAGCATGTAAGTTTTTGTTTTTAGCTGCCAAACGCTAATTAGTTCCACCTGGAGTCAAATCCTCTACACACTCGGGTTTTCTAGGGTGAAAGCACCAGAAACCTGAGAAAACATGATAGTTCTTTCTGTAAACATGACATTGGACACATTTGCCAAACAGGAAGATTGTGCTTTTCTCCAAAACCACTTTCACGGTGATTTGTAGGTTAAATTTGACTTCAAAACTACAACAATTTGTCCAGATACTCCTGGATGTAAACAAAACTATCTGGTGTGTTGTGGCTATCTCAATCCCAGATCGTGCTACAGCCTCTGTGTTTGTTTGTGTTTTCTGGACATTCTCTATGGACTTTACGGTTTTGAATGCATTTTAGCATGTAAGTTTCTGTTTTTAGCTGCCAAACGCTAAATGGTTCCACCTGGAGTCAAATACTCCATACATTCGAGTTTTCAAGGAAGAAAGCTCCAGAAACCTGAGAAAACATGATATTTCTTTCTGTAAACATGACATTGGATGCATTTGCTGAACAGGAAGATTGTGCTTTTCTCCAAAACCACTTTCACGGTGTATTTTGGTTAAATTCCACCCGAAATCCACAACAATTTGTCCAGATACTCCTGGATGAAAACAAAACTATCTGGTGTGTTGTGGCTATCTCAATCCCAGATCTTGCTACAGCCTCTGTGTTTGTTTGTGTTTTCTGGACATTCTCTATGGACTTTACGGTTTTGAATGCATTTTAGCATGTAAGTTTCTGTTTTTAGCTGCCAAACGCTAATTGGTTCCACCTGGAGTCAAATCCTCCACACATTCGAGTTTTCTAGGTAGAAAGCTTCAGAAACCTGAGAAAACATGATATTTCTTTCTGTAAACATGACATTGGATGCATTTGCCGAACAGGAAGATTGTGCTTTCCTCCAAAACCACTTTCAGGGTGATTTTTAGGTTAAATTTCACTTCAAAACTACAACAATTTGTCCAGATACTCCTGGATGAAAACAAAACTATCTCGTGTGTTGTGGCTATCTCAATCCCAGATCTTGCTACAGCCTCTGTGTTTGTGTTTTCTGGACATTCTCTATGGACTTTAAGGTTTTGAATGCATTTTAGCATGTACGTTTTTGTTTTTAGCTGCCAAACGCTAATTGGTTCCACCTGGAGACAAATCCAGTGCACATTCAAGTTTTCTAGGAAGAAAGATCCAGAAACCTGAGAAAACATGATAGTTCTTTCTGTAAACATGACATTGGATGCATTTGCTGAACAGGAAGATTGTGCTTTTCTCCAAAACCACTTTCACGGTGATTTTTGGTTAAATTTCACCCGAAATCCACAACAATTTGTCCAGATACTCCTGGATGAAAACAAAACTATCTGGTGTGTTGTGGCTATCTCAATCCCAGATCTTGCTACAGCCTCTGTGTTTGTTTGTGTTTTCTGGACATTCTCTATGGACTTTACGGTTTTGAATGCATTGTAGCATGTAAGTTTCTGTTTTTAGCTGCCAAACGCTAATTGGTTCCACCTGGAGTCAAATCCTCCACACATTCGCGTTTTCTACCAAGAAAGCTCCAGAAACCAGAGAAAACATGATATTTCTTTCTGTAAACATGACATTGGATGCAATTGCCGAACAGGAAGATTGTGCTTTCCTCCAAAACCACTTTCACGGTGATTTTTAGGTTAAATTTCACTTCAAAACTACAACAATTTGTCCAGATACTTCTGGATGTAAACAAAACTATCTGGTGTGTTGTGGCTATCTCAATCCCAGATCTTGCTACAGCCTCTGTGTTTGTTTGTGTTTTCTGGACATTCTCTATAGACTTTACGGTTTTGAATGCATTTTAGCATGTAAGTTTTTGTTTTTAGCTACCAAACGCTAATTGGTTCCACCTGGAGTCAAATACTCCACACATTCGAGTTTTCTAGTAAGAAAGCTCCAGAAACCGGAGAAAACATGATATTTCTTTCTGTAAACATGACATTGGATACATTTGCCGAACAGAAAGATTGTGCTTTTCTCCAAAACCACTTTCACGGTGATTTTTTGGTTTAATATCACTTCAAAACAAAAACAAATTGTGCAGATACTCCTGGATGAAAACAAAACTATCTGGTGTGTTGTGGCTATCTCAATCCCAGATCTTGCTACAGCCTCTATGTCTGTTTGTGTTTTCTGGACATTCTCTATGGACTTGAAAGTTAGGAATGCATTTTAGCATGTAAGGTTTTGTTTTTAGCTGCCAAACGCTAAATGGTTCCACCTGGAGTCAAATACTCTACACATTCGCGTTTTCTACCAATAAAGCTCCAGAAACGTGAGAAAACATGATATTTCTTTCTGTAAACATGACATTGGATGCATTTGCCGAACAGGAAGATTGTGCTTTCCTCCAAAACCACTTTCAGGGTGATTTTTAGGTTAAATTTCACTTCAAAACTACAACAATTTGTCCAGATACTTCTGGATGTAAACAAAACTATCTGGTGTGTTGTGGCTATCTCAATCCCAGATCTTGCTACAGCCTCTGTGTGTGTTTGTGTTTTCTGGACATTCTCTATGGACTTTACGGTTTTGAATGCATTTTAGCATGTAAGTTTTTGTTTTTAGCTGCCAAACGCTAATTGGTTCCACCTGGAGTCAAACACTCCACACATTCGAGTTTTCTAGGAAGAAAGCTCCAGAAACCTGAGAAAACATGATATTTCTTTCTGTAAACATGACATTGGATGCATTTGCCGAACAGGAAGATTGTGCTTTTCTCCAAAACCACTTTCACGGTGATTTTTGGTTAAATTCCACCCGAAATCCACAACAATTTGTCCAGATAAACCTAGATAAAAACAAACTATCGGTGTGTTGTGGCTATCTCAATCCCAGATCTTGCTACAGCCTCTGTGTTTGTTTGTGTTTTCTGGACATTCTCTATGGACTTTACGGTTTTGAATGCATTTAAGCATGTAAGTTTCTGTTTTTAGCTGCCAAACGCTAATTGGTTCCACCTGGAGTCAAATCCTCCACACATTCGAGTTTTCTAGGAAGAAAGCTCCAGAAACCTGAGCAAACATGATATTTCTTTCTGTAAACATGACATTGGATGCATTTGCTGAACAGGAAGATTGTGCTTTTCTCCAAAACCACTTTCACGGTGATTTTTGGTTAAATTGCACCCGAAATCCACAACAATTTGTCCAGATACTCCTGGATGAAAACAAAACTATCTGGTGTGTTGTGGCTATCTCAATCCCAGATCTTGCTACAGCCTCTGTGTTTGTTTGTGTTTTCTGGACATTCTCTATGGACTTTAAGGTTTTGAATGCATTTTAGCATGTAAGTTTTTGTTTTAAGCTGCCAAACGCTAATTGGTTCCACCTGGAGTCAAATCCTGCACACATTCGAGTTTTCTAGCAAGAAAGCTCCAGAAACCTGAGAAAACATGGTATTTCTTTCTGTAAACATGACATTGGATGCATTTGCCCAACAGGAAGATTCTGCTTTTCTCCAAAACCACTTTCACGGTGATTTTTGGTTAAATTCCACCCGAAATCCACAACAATTTGTCCAGATACTCCTGGATGAAAACAAAACTATCTGGTGTGTTGTGGCTATCTCAATCCCAGATCTTGCTACAGCCTCTGTGTGTGTTTGTATTTTCTGGACATTCTCTATGGACTTTACGGTTTTGAATGCAGTTTAGCATGTAAGTTTTTGTTTTAGCTGCCAAACGCTAATTGGTTCCACCTGGAGTCAAATCCTGCACACATTCGAGTTTTCTAGGAAGAAAGCTCCAGAAACCTGAGAAAACATGATATTTCTTTCTGTAAACATGACATTGGAAGCATTTGCCGAAAAGGAAGATTGTGCTTTCCTCCAAAACCACTTTCACGGTGATTTTTAGGTTAAATTTCACTTCAAAACTACAACAATTTGTCCAGATACTTCTTGATGTAAACAAAACTATCTGGTGTGTTGTGGCTATCTCAATCCCAGATCTTGCTACAGCCTCTGTGTGTGTTTGTGTTTTCTGGACATTCTCTATGGACTTTAAGGCTTTGAATGCATTTTAGCATGTAAGTTTCTGTTTTTAGCTGCCAAATGCTTATTGGTTCCACCTGGAGTCAAATACTCCACACATTCGAGTTTTCTAGGAAGAAAGCTTCAGAAACCTGAGAAAACATGATATTTCTTTCTGTAAACATGACATTGGATGCATTTGCCGAACAGGAAGATTGTGCTTTCCTCCAGAACCACTTTCAGGGTGATTTTTAGGTTAAATTTCACTTCAAAACTACAACAATTTGTCCAGATACTCCTGGATGAAAACAAAACTATCTGGTGTGTTGTGGCTATCTCAATCCCAGATCTTGCTAGAGACTCTGTGTTTTTGTTTTCTGGACATTCTCTATGGACTTTAAGGTTTTGAATGCATTTTAGCATGTACGTTTTTGTTTTTAGCTGCCAAACGCTAATTGGTTCCACCTGGAGTCAAATCCTGTGCACATTCAAGTTTTCTAGGAAGAAAGATCCAGAAACCTGAGAAAACATGATAGTTCTTTCTGTAAACATGACATTGGATGCATTTGCTGAACAGGAAGATTGTGCTTTTCTCCAAAACCACTTTCACGTTGATTTTTGGTTAAATTCCACCCGAAATCCACAACAATTTGTCCAGATACTCCTGGATGAAAACAAAACTATCTGGTGTGTTGTGGCTATCTCAATCCCAGATCTTGCTACAGCCTCTGTGTTTGTTTGTGTTTTCTGGACATTCTCTATGGACTTTAAGGTTTTGAATGCATTTTAGCATGTAAGTTTTTGTTTTAAGCTGCCAAACGCTAATTGGTTCCACCTGGAGTCAAATCCTGCACACATTCGAGTTTTCTAGCAAGAAAGCTCCAGAAACCTGAGAAAACATGGTATTTCTTTCTGTAAACATGACATTGGATGCATTTGCCCAACAGGAAGATTGTGCTTTTCTCCAAAACCACTTTCACGGTGATTTTTGGTTAAATTCCACCCGAAATCAACAACAATTTGTCCAGATACTCCTGGATGAAAACAAAACTATCTGGTGTGTTGTGGCTATCTCAATCCCAGATCTTGCTACAGCCTCTGTGTGTGTTTGTATTTTCTGGACATTCTCTATGGACTTTACGGTTTTGAATGCAGTTTAGCATGTAAGTTTTTGTTTTTAGCTGCCAAACGCTAATTGGTTCCACCTGGAGTCAAATCCTGCACACATTCGAGTTTTCTAGGAAGAAAGCTCCAGAAACCTGAGAAAACATGATATTTCTTTCTGTAAACATGACATTGGAAGCATTTGCCGAAAAGGAAGATTGTGCTTTCCTCCAAAACCACTTTCACGGTGATTTTTAGGTTAAATTTCACTTCAAAACTACAACAATTTGTCCAGATACTTCTTGATGTAAACAAAACTATCTGGTGTGTTGTGGCTATCTCAATCCCAGATCTTGCTACAGCCTCTGTGTGTGTTTGTGTTTTCTGGACATTCTCTATGGACTTTAAGGCTTTGAATGCATTTTAGCATGTAAGTTTCTGTTTTTAGCTGCCAAATGCTTATTGGTTCCACCTGGAGTCAAATACTCCACACATTCGAGTTTTCTAGGAAGAAAGCTTCAGAAACCTGAGAAAACATGATATTTCTTTCTGTAAACATGACATTGGATGCATTTGCTGAACAGGAAGATTGTGCTTTCCTCCAGAACCACTTTCAGGGTGATTTTTAGGTTAAATTTCACTTCAAAACTACAACAATTTGTCCAGATACTCCTGGATGAAAACAAAACTATCTGGTGTGTTGTGGCTATCTCAATCCCAGATCTTGCTAGAGACTCTGTGTTTTTGTTTTCTGGACATTCTCTATGGACTTTAAGGTTTTGAATGCATTTTAGCATGTACGTTTTTGTTTTTAGCTGCCAAACGCTAATTGGTTCCACCTGGAGTCAAATCCTGTGCACATTCAAGTTTTCTAGGAAGAAAGATCCAGAAACCTGAGAAAACATGATAGTTCTTTCTGTAAACATGACATTGGATGCATTTGCTGAACAGGAAGATTGTGCTTTTCTCCAAAACCACTTTCACGTTGATTTTTGGTTAAATTCCACCCGAAATCCACAACAATTTGTCCAGATACTCCTGGATGAAAACAAAACTATCTGGTGTGTTGTGGCTATCTCAATCCCAGATCTTGCTACAGCCTCTGTGTTTGTTTGTGTTTTCTGGACATTCTCTATGGACTTTAAGCTTTTGAATGCATTTTAGCATGTAAGTTTCTGTTTTTAGCTGCGAAACGCTAATTGGTTCCACCTGGAGTCAAATCCTCCACACATTCGAGTTTTCTAGCAAGAAAGCTCCAGAAACCAGAGAAAACATGATATTTCTTTCTGTAAACATGACATTGGATGCAATTGCCGAACAGGAAGATTGTGCTTTCCTCCAAAACCACTTTCAGGGTGATTTTTAGGTTAAATTTCATTCAAAAATACAACAATTTGTCCAGATACTTCTGGATGTAAACAAAACTATCTGGTGTGTTGTGGCTATCTCAATCCCAGATCTTGCTACAGCCACTGTGTTTGTTTGTGTTTTCTGGACATTCTCTATGGACTTTAAGGTTTTGAATGCATTTTAGCATGTAAGTTTCTGTTTTTAGCTGCCAAACGCTAATTGGTTCCACCTGGAATCAAATCCTGCACACATTCGAGTTTTCTAGGAAGAAAGCTCCAGAAACCTGAGAAAACATGATATTTCTTTCTGTAAACATGACATTGGATGCATTTGCCAAACAGAAAGATTGTGCTTTTCTCCAAAACCACTTTCACGGTGATTTTTTCATTTAATTTCACTTCAAAACAAAAACAATTTGTGCAGATACTCCTGGATGAACACAAAACTATCTGGTGTGTTGTGGCTATCTCAATCCCAGATCTTGCTACAGCCTCTGTGTTTGTTTGTGTTTTCTGGACATTCTCTATGGACTTTATGGTTTTGAATGCATTTTAGCATGTAAGTTTTTGTTTTTAGCTGCCAAACGCTAATTGGTTCCACCTGGAATCAAATCCTGCACACATTCGAGTTTTCTAGGAAGAAAGCTCCAGAAAGCTTAGAAAACATGATATTTCTTTCTGTAAACATGACATTGGATGCATTTGCCGAACAGGAAGATTGTGCTTTCCTCCAAAACCACTTTCACGGTGATTTTTTGGTTTAATTTCACTTCAAAATAAAAACAATGTGCAGATACTCCTGGATGAAAACAAAACTATCTGGTGTGTTGTGGCTATCTCAATCCCAGATCTTGCTACAGCCTCTGTGTGTGTTTGTGTTTTCTGGACATTCTCTATGGACTTTACGGTTTTGAATGCATTTTAGCATGTAAGTTTTTGTTTTTAGCTGCCAAACGCTAATTGGTTCCACCTGGGGTCAAATCCTGCGCACATTCGAATTTTCTAGGAAGAAAGCTTCAGAAACCTGAGAAAACATGATATTTCTTTCTGTAAACATGACATTGGATGCATTTGCTGAACAGGAAGATGGTGCTTTCCTCCAAAACCACTTTCAGGGTGATTTTTAGGTTAAATTTCACTTCAAAACTACAACAATTTGTCCAGATACTCCTGGATGAAAACAAAACTATCTGGTGTGTTGTGGCTATCTCAATCCCAGATCTTGCTATAGCCTCTGTGTTTGTTTGTGTTTTCTGGACATTCTCTATGGACTTTAAGGTTTTGAATGCATTTTAGCATGTAAGTTTTTGTTTTTAGCTGCCAAACGCTAATTGGTTCCACCTGGAGTCAAATACTCCACACATTCGAGTTTTTTAGGAAGAAAGCTTCAGAAACCTGAGAAAACATGATATTTCTTTCTGTAAACATGACATTGGATGCATTTGCCCAACAGGAAGATTGTGCTTTTCTCCAAAACCACTTTCACGGTGATTTTTGGTTAAATTCCCCCCGAAATCCACAACAATTTGTGCAGAGACACCTGGATGAAAACAAAACTATCTGGTGTGTTGTGGCTATCTCAATCCCAGATCTTGCTACAGCCTCTGTGTGTGTTTGTGTTTTCTGGACATTCTCTATGGACTTTACGGTTTTGAATGCATTTTAACATGTAAGCTTCGGTTTTTAGCTGCCAAACGCTAATTGGTTCCACCTGGAGTCAAATCCTGCACACATTCGAGTTTTCTAGGAGGAAAGCTCCAGAAACCTGGGAAAACATGAGATTTCTTTCTGTAAACATGACATTGGATGCATTTCCCGAGCAGGAAGATTGTGCTTTCCTCCAAAACCACTTTCACGGTGACTTTTGGTTAAATTCAACCCGAAATCCACAACAATTTGTCCAGATACTCGTGGATAAAAACAAAACTATCTGGTGTGTTGTGGCTATCTCAATCCCAGATCTTGCTACAGCCTCTGTGTTTGTTTGTGTTTTCTGGACATTCTCTATGGACTTGCAAGTTATGCTTGCATTTCAGCATGTAAGTTTTTGTTTTTAGCTGCCAAACGCTAATTGGTTCCACCTGGAGTCAAATCCTCCAAACATTCGAGTTTTCTATGAAGAAAGCTTCAGACACCTGAGAAAACATGATATTTCTTTCTGTAAACATGACATTGGATGCATTTGCGGAACAGGAAGATTGTGCTTTTCTCCAACACCACTTTCACGGTGATTTTTGGTTAAATTTCACTTCAAAACTACAACAATTTGTCCAGATACTCCTGGATGTAAGCAAAACTATCTGGTGTGTTGTGGCTATCTCAATCCCAGAACTTGCTACAGCCTCTGTGTGTGTTTGTGTTTTCTGGACATTCTCTATGGACTTTACGGTTTTGAATGCATTTTAGCATGTAAGCTTTTGTTTTTAGCTGCCAAACGCTAATTGGTTCCACCTGGAGTCAAATCTTCCACACATTCGAGTTTTCTAGGAAGAAAGCACCAGAAACATGAGAAAACATGATATTTCTTTCTGTAAACATGATATTGGATGCACTTGCCGAACAGGAAGATTGTGCTTTTCTCCAAAACCACTTTCACCGTGATTTTTTGGTTAAATTTAACTTCAAAACTACAACAATTTCTCCAGATACTCCTGGATGAAAACAAAACTATCTGGTGTGTTGTGGCTATCTGAATCCCAGATCTTGCTACAGCCTCTGTGTGTGTTTGTGTTTTCTGGACCGTCTCTATGGACTTGAAAGTTATGAATGCATTTTAGCATGTAAGTTTTTGTTTTTAGCTGCCAAACGCTAATTGGTTCCACCTGGGGTCAAATCCTGCGCACATTCGAGTTTTCTAGGAAGAAAGCTTCAGAAACCTGAGAAAACATGATATTTCTTTCTGTAAACATGACATTGGATGCACTTGCCGAACAGGAAGATTGTGCTTTTCTCCAAAACCACTTTCACGGTGATTTTTGGTTAAATTCCCCCCGAAACCCACAACAATTTGTCCAGATACACCTAGATGAAAACAATACTATCTGGTGTGTTGTGGCTATCTCAATCCCAGATCTTGCTACAGCCTCTGTGTTTGTTTGTGTTTTCTGGACATTCTCTATAGACTTTACGGTTTTGAATGCATTTTAGCATGTAAGTTTTTGTTTTTAGCTGCCAAACGCTAATTGGTTCCACCTGGGGTCAAATCCTGTGCACATTCGAGTTTTCTAGGAAGAAAGCTCCAGAAACATGAGAAAACATATTGGTTCTTTCTGTAAACATGACATTGGATGCATTTGCCGAACAGGAAGATTGTGCTTTTCTCCAAAACCACTTTCACGGTGATTTTTGGTTAAATTTCACCCGAAATCCACAACAATTTGTGCAGATACTCCTGGATGAAAACAAAACTATCTGGTGTGTTGTGGCTATCTCAATCCCAGATCTTGCTACAGCCTCTGTGTTTGTTTGTGTTTTCTGGACATTCTCTATAGACTTTACGGTTTTGAATGCATTTTAGCATGTATGTTTTTGTTTTTAGCTGCCAAACGCTAATTGGTTCCACCTGGGGTCAAATCCTGTGCACATTCGAGTTTTCTAGGAAGAAAGCTCCAGAAACATGAGAAAACATGATAGTTCTTTCTGTAAACATGACATTGGATGCACTTGCCGAACAGGAAGATTGTGCTTTTCTCCAAAACCACTTTCACGGTGATTTTTGGTTAAATTCCCCCTGAAATCCACAACAATTTGTCCAGATACACCTAGATGTAAACAAAACTATCTGGTGTGTTGTGGCTATCTCAATCCCAGATCTTGCTACAGCCTCTGTGTTTGTTTGTGTTTTCTGGATATTCTCTATGGACTTTACGGTTTTGAATGCATTTTAGCATGTAAGTTTTTGTTTTTAGCTGCCAAACGGTAATTGGTTCCACCTGGAGTCAAATCCTCCACACATTCGAGTTTTCTAGGAAGAAAGCTTCAGAAACCTGAGAAAACATGATATTTCTTTCTGTAAACATGACATTGGATGCATTTGCCGAACAGGAAGATTGTGCTTTTCTCCAAAACCACTTTCACGGTGATTTTTGGTTAAATTTCACCCGAAATCCACAACAATTTGTGCAGATACTCCTGGATGAAAACAAAACTATCTGGTGTGTTGTGGCTATCTCAATCCCAGATCTTGCTACAGCCTCTGTGTTTGTTTGTGTTTTCTGGACATTCTCTATGGACTTTACGGTTTTGAATGCATTTTAGCATGTAAGTTTTTGTTTTTAGCTGCCAAACGCTAATTGGTTCCACCTGGAGTCAAATCCTCCACACATTCGAGTTTTCTAGGAAGAAAACTCCAGAAACCTGAGAAAACATGATATTTCTTTCTGTAAGCTTGACATTGGATGCATTTGCCGAACAGGAAGATTGTGCTTTTCTCCAAAACCACTTTCACGGTGATTTTTGGTTAAATTTCACTTCAAAACAAAAACAATTTGTCCAGATACTCCTGGATGAAAACAAAATTATCTGGTGTGTTGTGGCTACCTCAATCCCAGTTCCTGCTACAGCCTCTGTGTTTGTTTGTGTTTTCTGGACATTCTCTATGGACTTTACGGTTTGGAATGCATTTTAGCATGTAAGTTTTGTTTTTATGTGCCAAACGCTAATTGGTTCCACCTGGAGTCAAATCCTCCACACATTCGAGTTTTCTAGGAAGAAAGCTCCAGAAACCTGAGAAAACATGATATTTCTTTCTGTAAACATGACATTGGATGCATTTGCCGAACAGGAAGATTGTACTTTTATCCAAAACCACTTTCACGGTGTATTTTGGTTAAATTTCACTTCAAAACTACAACAATTTGTCCAGATACTCCTGGATGTAAACAAATCTATCTGGTTTGTTGTGGCTATCTCAATCCCAGATCTTGCTACAGCCTCTGTGTTTGTTTGTGTTTTCTGGACATTCTCTATGGACTTTACGGTTTTGAATGCATTTTAGCATGTAAGTTTTTGTTTGTAGCTGCCAAACGCTAATTGGTTCCACCTGGAGTCAAATCCTCCACACATTCAAATTTTCTAGGAAGAAAGCTACAGAAACCTGAGAAAACATGATATTTCTTTCTGAAAACATGACATTGGATGCATTTGCCGAACAGGAAGATTGTGCTTTTCTCCAAAACCACTTTCACGGTGATTTTTGGTTTAATTTCAACCGAATTCCACAACAATTTGTGCAGATACTCCTGGATGAAAACAAAACTATCTGGTGTGTTGTGGCTATCTCAATCCCAGATCTTGCTACAGCCTCTGTGTTTGTTTGTGTTTTCTGGACATTCTCTATGGACTTTACGGTTTTGAATGCATTTTAGCATGGAAGTTTTTGTTTTTAGCTGCCAAACGCTAATTGGTTCCACCTGGGGTCTAATCCTGCCCCCATTCGAGTTTTCTAGGAAGAAAGCTTCAGAAACCTGAGAAAACATGATATTTCTTTCTGTAAACATGACATTGGATGCATTTGCCGAACAGGAAGATTGTGCTTTTCTCCAAAACCACTTTCACGGTGATTTTTGGTTAAATTTCACTTCAAAACCTAACAATTTGTCCAGATACTCCTGGATGTAAACAAAACTATCTGGTGTGTTGTGGCTATCTCAATCCCAGATCTTGCTTCAGACTCTGTGTTTGTTTGTGTTTTCTGGACATTCTCTATGGACTTTACGGTTTTGAATGCATTTTAGCATGTAAGTTTCTCTTTTTAGCTGCCAAATGCTAATTGGTTCCACCTGGAGTCAAATCCTCCACACATTCGAGGTTTCTAGGAAGAAAACTCCAGAAACCTGAGAAAACATGATATTTCTTTCTGTAAACATGACATTGGATGCATTTCCCGAGCAGGAAGATTGTGCTTTTCTCCAAAACCACTTTCACGGTGATTTTTGGTTAAATTTCACTTCAAAACAAAAACAATTAGTCCAGATACTCCTGGATGAAAACAATACTATCTGGTGAGTTGTGGCTATCTCAATCCCAGATCTTGCTACAGCCTCTGTGTTTGTTTGTGTTTTCTGGACATTCTCTATAGACTTTACGGTTTTGAATGCATTTTAGCATGTAAGTTTTTGTTTTTAGCTGCCAAACGCTAATTGGTTCCACCTGGGGTCAAATCCTGTGCACATTCGAGTTTTCTAGGAAGAAAGCTCCAGAAACATGAGAAAACATGATAGTTCTTTCTGTAAACATGACATTGGATGCACTTGCCGAACAGGAAGATTGTGCTTTTCTCCAAAACCACTTTCACGGTGATTTTTGGTTAAATTTCACCCGAAATCCACAACAATTTGTCCAGATACACCTAGATGTAAACAAAACTATCTGGTGTGTTGTGGCTATCTCAATCCCAGATCTTGCTACAGCCTCTGTGTTTGTTTGTGTTTTCTGTACATTCTCTATGGACTTTACGGTTTTGAATGCATTTTAGCATGTAAGTTTTTGTTTTTAGCTGCCAAACGGTAATTGGTTCCACCTGGAGTCAAATCCTCCACACATTCGAGTTTTCTAGGAAGAAAGCTTCAGAAACCTGAGAAAACATGATATTTCTTTCTGTAAACATGACATTGGATGCATTTGCCGAACAGGAAGATTGTGCTTTTCTCCAAAACCACTTTCACGGTGATTTTTGGTTAAATTTCACCCGATATCCACAACAATTTGTGCAGATGCTCCTGGATGAAAACAAAACTATCTGGTGTGTTGTGGCTATCTCAATCCCAGATCTTGCTACAGCCTCTGTGTTTGTTTGTGTTTTCTGGACATTCTCTATGGACTTTACGGTTTTGAATGCATTTTAGCATGTAAGTTTTTGTTTTTAGCTGCCAAACGCTAATTGGTTCCACCTGGAGTCAAATCCTCCACACATTCGAGTTTTCTAGGAAGAAAACTCCAGAAACCTGAGAAAACATGATATTTCTTTCTGTAAGCTTGACATTGGATGCATTTGCCGAACAGGAAGATTGTGCTTTTCTCCAAAACCACTTTCACGGTGATTTTTGGTTAAATTTCACTTCAAAACAAAAACAATTTGTCCAGATACTCCTGGATGAAAACAAAATTATCTGGTACCTCAATCCCAGTTCTTGCTACAGCCTCTGTGTTTGTTTGTGTTTTCTGGACATTCTCTATGGACTTTACGGTTTGGAATGCATTTTAGCATGTAAGTTTTGTTTTTATGTGCCAAACGCTAATTGGTTCCACCTGGAGTCAAATCCTCCACACATTCGAGTTTTCTAGGAAGAAAGCTCCAGAAACCTGAGAAAACATGATATTTCTTTCTGTAAACATGACATTGGATGCATTTGCCGAACAGGAAGATTGTACTTTTCTCCAAAACCACTTTCACGGTGTATTTTGGTTAAATTTCACTTCAAAACTACAACAATTTGTCCAGATACTCCTGGATGTAAACAAATCTATCTGGTTTGTTGTGGCTATCTCAATCCCAGATCTTGCTACAGCCTCTGTGTTTGTTTGTGTTTTCTGGACATTCTCTATGGACTTTACGGTTTTGAATGCATTTTAGCATGTAAGTTTTTGTTTGTAGCTGCCAAACGCTAATTGGTTCCACCTGGAGTCAAATCCTCCACACATTCAAATTTTCTAGGAAGAAAGCTCCAGAAACCTGAGAAAACATGATATTTCTTTCTGTAAACATGACATTGGATGCATTTGCCGAACAGGAAGATTGTGTTTTCTTCCAAAACCACTTTCAGGGTGATTTTTAGGTTAAATTTCACTTCAAAACTACAACAGTTTGTCCAGATACTCCTGGATGTAAAGAAAAGTATCTGGTGTGTTGTGGCTATCTCAATCCCAGATCTTGCTACAGCCTCTGTGTTTGTTTGTGTCTTCTGGACATTCTCTATGGACTTTACGGTTTTGAATGCATTTTAGCATGTAAGTTTCTGTTTTTAGCTGCCAAACGCTAATTGGTTCCACCTGGAGTCAAATCCTACACACATTCGAGTTTTCTAGGAAGAAAGCTCCAGAAACCTGAGAAAACATGATATTTATTTCTGTAAACATGACATTGGATGCATTTGCCGAACAGGAAGATTGTGCTTTCCTCCAAAACCACTTTCAGGGTGATTTTTAGGTTAAATTTCACTTCAAAACAAAAACAATTTGTCCAGATACTCCTGGATGTAAACAAAACTATCTGGTGTGTTGTGGCTATCTCAATCCCAGATCTTGCTACAGCCTCTGTGTTTGTTTGTGTTTTCTGGACGTTCTCTATGGACTTTACGGTTTTGAATGCATTTTAGCATGTAAGTTTTCGTTTTTAGCTGCCAAACGCTAATTGGTTCCATCTGGGGTCAAATCCTGCACACACTCGAGTTTTCTAGGAAGAAAGCTTCAGAAACCTGAGAAAACATGATATTTCTTTCTGTAAACATGACATTGGATGCATTTGCCGAACAGGAAGATTGTGCTTTTCTCCAAAACCACTTTCACGGTGATTTTTGGTAAATTCCACCCGAAATCCACAACAATTTGTCCAGATACTCCTGGATGAAAACAAAACTATCTGGTGTGTTGTGGCTATCTCAATCCCAGATCTTGCTACAGCCTCTGTGTTTGTTTGTGTTTTCTGGACATTCTCTATGGACTTTACGGTTTTGAATGCATTTTAGCATGTAAGTTTCTGTTTTTAGCTGCCAAACGCTAATTGGTTCCACCTTGAGTCAAATCCTCCACACATTCGAGTTTTCTAGGAAGAAAGCTCCAGAAACCTGAGAAAACATGATAGTTCTTTCTGTAAACATGACATTGGATGCACTTGCCGAACAGGAAGATTGTGCTTTTCTCCAAAACCACTTTCACAGTGATTTTTGGTTAAATTTCACCCGAAATCCACAACAATTTGTCCAGATATTCCTGGATGAAAACAAAACTATCTGGTGTGTTGTGGCTATCTCAATCCCAGATCTTGCTACAGCCTCTGTGTTTGTTTGTGTTTTCTGGACATTCTCTATGGACTTTACGGTTTTGAATGCATTTTAGCATGTAAGTTTTTGTTTGTAGCTGCCAAACGCTAATTGGTTCCACCTTGAGTCAAATACTCCACACATTCGAGTTTTCTAGGAAGAAAACTCCAGAAACCTGAGAAAACATGAGAGTTCTTTCTGTAAACATGACATTGGATGCATTTGCCGAACAGGAAGATTGTGCTTTTCTCCAAAACCACTTTCACGGTTATTTTTGGTTAAATTTCACCCGAAATCCACAACAATTTGTGCAGATACTCCTGGATGAAAACAAAACTATCTGGTGTGTTGTGGCTATCTCAATCCCAGATCTTGCTACAGCCTCTGTGTTTGTTTGTGCTTTCTGGACATTCTCTATGGACTTTAGGGTTTTGAATGCATTTTAGCATGTAAGTTTTTCTTTTTAGGTGCCAAACGCCAATTGGTTCCACCTGGGGTCTAATCCTGTGCCCATTCGAGTTTTCTAGGAAGAAAGCTTCAGAAACCTGAGAAAACATGATATTTCTTTCTGTAAACATGACATTGGATGCATTTGCTGAACAGGAAGATTGTGCTTTTCTCCAAAACCACTTTCACTGTGATTTGTAGGTTAAATTTCACTTCAAAACTACAACAATTTGTCCAGATACTCCTGGATGTAAACAAAACTATCTGGTGTGTTGTGGCTATCTCAATCCCAGATCTTGCTACAGCCTCTGTGTTTGTTTGTGTTTTCTGGACATTCTCTATGGACTTTAGGGTTTTGAATGCATTTTAGCATGTAAGTTTTTGTTTTTAGCTGCCAAACGCTAATTGGTTCCACCTGGAGTCAAATCCTGCACACATTCGAGTTTTCTAGGAAGAAAGCTCCAGAAACCTGAGAAAACATGATATTTCTTTCTGTAAACATGACATTGGATGCACTTGCCGAACAGGAAGATTGTGCTTTTCTCCAAAACCACTTTCAGGGTGATTTTTGGTTAAATTCCCCCCGAAATCCACAACAATTTGTGCAGATACTCCTGGATGAAAACAAATCTATCTGGTGTGTTGTGGCTATCTCAATCCCAGATCTTGCTACAGCCTCTGTGTTTGTTTGTGTTTTCTGGACATTCTCTATAGAGTTTACGGTTTTGAATGCATTTTAGCATGTAAGTTTTTGTTTTTAGCTGCCAAACGCTAATTGGTTCCACCTGGAGTCAAATCCTCCACACATTCGAGTTTTCTAGGAAGAAAACTCCAGAAACCTGAGAAAACATGAGAGTTCTTTCTGTAAACATGACATTGGATGCATTTGCCGAACAGGAAGATTGTGCTTTTCTCCAAAACCACTTTCACGGTGATTTTTGGTTAAATTTCACCCGAAATCCACAACAATTTGTGCAGATACTCCTGGATGAAAACAAAACTATCTGGTGTGTTGTGGCTATCTCAATCCCAGATCTTGCTACAGCCTCTGTGTTTGTTTGTGTTTTCTGGACATTCTCTATGGACTTTACGGTTTTGAATGCATTTTAGCATGTAATTTTTTGTTTTTAGCTGCCAAACGCTAATTGGTTCTACCTGGAGTCAAATCCTCCACACATTCGAGTTTTCTAGGAAGAAAGCTCCAGAAACCTGAGAAAACATGAGAGTTCTTTCTGTAAACATGACATTGGATGCATTTGCCGAACAGGAAGATAGTGCCTTTCTCCAAAACCACTTTCACCGTGATTTTTTGGTTAAATTTCACTTCAAAACTACAACAATTTCTCCAGATACTCCTGGATGAAAACAAAACTATCTGGTGTGTTGTGGCTATCTCAATCCGAGATCTTGCTACAGCCTCTGTGTGTGTTTGTGTTTTCTGGACAGTCTCTATGGACTTGAAAGTTATGAATGCATTTTAGCATGTAAGTTTTTGTTTTTAGCTGCCAAACGCTAATTGGTTCCACCTGTGGTCAAATCCTGCGCACATTCGAGTTTTCTAGGAAGAAAGCTTCAGAAACCTGAGAAAACATGATAGTTCTTTCTGTAAACATGACATTGGATGCACTTGCCGAACAGGAAGATTGTGCTTTTCTCCAAAACCACTTTCACGGTAATTTTTGGTTAAATTCCACCCGAAATCCACAACAATTTGTCCCGATACACCTAGATGTAAACAAAACTATCTGGTGTGTTGTGGCTATCTCAATCCCAGATCTTGCTACAGGCTCTGTGTTTGTTTGTGTTTTCTGGACATTCTCTATGGGCTTTACGGTTTTGAATGCATTTTAGCATGTAAGTTTTTGTTTTTAGCTGCCAAACGCTAATTGGTTCCACCTGGAGTCAAATCCTCCACACATTCAAATTTTCTAGGAAGAAAGCTCCAGAAACCTGAGAAAACATGATATTTTTTCTGTAAACATGACATTGCATGCATTTGCCGAACAGGAAGATTGTGCTTTTCTCCAAAACCACTTTCACGGTGATTTTTGGTTAAATTTCACCCGAATTCCACAACAATTTGTGCAGATACTCCTGGATGAAAACAAAACTATCTGGTGTGTTGTGGCTATCTCAATCCCAGATCTTGCTACAGCCTCTGTGTGTGTTTGTGTTTTCTGGACATTCTCTATGGACTTTACGGTTTTGAATGCATTTTAGCATGTAAGTTTTTGTTTTTAGCTGCCAAACGCTAATTGGTTCCACCTGGGGTCAAATCCTGCGCACATTCGAGTTTTCTAGGAATAAAGCTTCAGAAACCTGAGAAAACATGATATTTCATTCTGTAAACATGACATTAGATGCATTTGCCGAACAGGAAGATTGTGCTTTTCTCCAAAACTACTTTCACGGTGTATTTTGGTTAAATTTCACTTCAAAACTACAGCAATTTGTCCAGATACTCCTGGATGTAAGCAAAACTATCTGGTGTGTTGTGGCTATCTCAATCCCAGATCTTGCTACAGCCTCTGTGTGTGTTTGTGTTTTCTGGACATTCTCTATGGACTTTACGGTTTTGAATGCATTTTAGCATGTAAGTTTTTGTTTTTAGCTGCCAAACGCTAATTGGTTCCACCTGGGGTCTAATCCTGCGCCCATTCGAGTTTTCTAGGAAGAAAGCTTCAGAAACCTGAGAAAACATGATATTTCTTTCTGTAAACATGACATTGGATGCATTTGCCGAACAGGAAGATTGTGCTTTTCTCCAAAACCACTTTCACGGTGATTTTTGGTTAAATTCCCCCCGAAATCCACAACAATTTGTCCAGATACACCTAGATGTAAACAAAACTATCTGGTGTGTTGTGGCTATCTCAATCCCAGATCTTGCTACAGCCTCTGTGTTTGTTTGTGTTTTCTGGACATTCTCTATGGACTTTACGGTTTTGAATGCATTTTAGCATGTAATTTTTTGTTTTTAGCTGCCAAACGCTAATTGGTTCCACCTGGAGTCAATTCCTCCACACATTCGAGGTTTCTAGGAAGAAAACTCCAGAAACCTGAGAAAACATGATATTTCTTTCTGTAAACATGACATTGGATGCATTTCCCGAGCAGGAAGATTGTGCTTTTCTCCAAAACCACTTTCACGGTGATTTTTGGTTAAATTTCACTTCAAAACTACAACAATTTGTCCAGATACTCCTGGATGAAAACAATACTATCTGGTGTGTTGTGGCTATCTCAATCCCAGATCTTGCTACAGCCTCTGTGTGTGTTTGTGTTTTCTGGACATTCTCTATGGACTTTACTGTTTTGAATGCATTTTAGCATGTACGTTTTTGTTTTTAGCTGCCAAACGCTAATTGGTTCCACCTGGAGTCAAATCCTGCGCACATTCGAGTTTTCTAGGAAGAAAGCTCCAGAAACATGAGAAAACATGATATTTCTTTCTGTAAACATGACATTGGATGCATTTACCGAACAGGAAGATTGTGCTTTTCTCCAAAACCACTTTCACGGTGATTTTTGGTTAAATTTCACTTCAAAACAAAAACAATTTGTCCAGATACTCCTGGATGTAAACAAAACTATCTGGTGTGTTGTGGCTATCTCAATCCCAGATCTTGCTACAGCCTCTGTGTGTGTTTGTGTTTTCTGGACATTCTCTATGGACTTTATGGTTTTGAATGCATTTTAACATGTAAGTTTCGGTTTTCAGCTGCCAAACGCTAATTGGTTCCACCTGGAGTCAAATCCTGCACACATTCGAGTTTTCTAGGAAGAAAGCTCCAGAAACCTGAGAAAACATGATATTTCTTTCTGTAAACATGACATTGGATGCATTTGCCGAACAGGAAGATTGTGCTTTTCTCCAAAACCACTTTCACGGTGATTTTTGGTTAAATTCCACCCGAAATCCACAACAATTTGTGCAGATCCTCCTGGATGAAAACAAAACTATCTGGTGTGTTGTGGCTATCTCAATCCCAGATCTTGCTACAGCCTCTGTGTTTTTTTGTGTTTTCTGGACATTCTCTATGGACTTTATGGTTTTGAATTCATTTTAGCATGTAATTTTTTGTTTTTAGCTGCCAAACGCTAATTGGTTCCACCTGGATTCAAATACTCCACACATTCGTGTTTTCTAGGAGGAAAGCTCCAGAAACCTGAGATAACATGGTAGTTCTTTCTGTAAACATGACATTGCATGCATTTGCCGAACAGGAAGTTTGTGCTTTCCTCCAAAACCACTTTCAGGGTGATTTTTAGGTTAAATTTCACTTCAAAACAAAAACAATTTGTGCAGATACTCCTGGATGTAAACAAAACTATCTGGTGTGTTGTGGCTATCTCAATCCCAGATCTTGCTACAGCCTCTGTGTGTGTTTGTGTTTTCCTGACATTCTCTACGGACTTTACTGTTTTGAATGCATTTTAACATGTAAGTTTTTGTTTTTAGCTGCCAAACGCTAATTGGTTCCACCTGGAGTCAAATCCTGCACACATTCGAGTTTTCTAGGAAGAAAGCTCCAGAAACCTGAGAAAACATGATATTTCTTTCTGTAAACATGACATTGCATGCATTTGCCGAACAGGAAGTTTGTGCTTTTCTCCAAAACCACTTTCACAGTGATTTTTTGGTTAAATTCCACCCGAAATCCACAACAATTTGTGCAGATACTCCTGGATGAAAACAAAACTATCTGGTGTGTTGTGGCTATCTCAATCCCAGATCTTGCTACTGCCTCTGTGTGTGTTTGTGTTTTCTGGACATTCTCTAGGGACTTTACGGTTTTGAATGCATTGTAGCATGTAAGTTTTTGTTTTTAGCTGCCAAACGCTAATTGGTTCCACCAGGAGTCATTAATTTTGATCGTTTCTCTGAGATGATGAACAACATGGGTGGTGATGAGGATGTAGATTTGCCAGAAGTAGATGGAGCAGATGATGATTCACAAGACAGCGATGATTAAAAAATGCCAGATCTGGAATAAGGAGTATTGTCATCACCTGGATTTTGAGAAAGTGATTTCTCTGCAAAATTTCATAATTGAGAGAATTCCTGAGTTGATAGCTCTAAAGGTGGATGCTGTATTTGCCTCCTTTAACCCATTTTTCAACCTATTTGTTTTTTTAAAAGGCTTCACTAAGGGTTGATATGTACCATTGTAAGGGGCAGTTTTAAGTCAGCTAAGGCAATAACCTTATGCATGAACATTTCCCAGACTTCGTGAAGCTGTTGAGGTCCTAGATAATTGATACAGCAGTTGTGATAAATAAAAACATTTCACTTAAGTCTCCTTTACTTCTTCATAACATAGATACTGACATGATAGGAAGTGCTCAGCTTAGGGAAAGATAAGTAAATTTTAGGGTTTAGAACATGGACTCAAACGTGGCTGAAACAAATTGGCTGACACCTTAAACTGATAACCGGCTATTCCTCTGGTGTATCCTTCAGGAGTGTTCCACTAAAGTTTATTTTTCAAAAAATTCACTTCACATTATTCTATGTAAGTGATCACTTGTCAGTATTCCAGATGTATCTTAGCTAAAACTAGTGAATGCCCTAACTTAGATGGTTTTTGAAGCCTATACATTTGGTATTGTTTGGCCCTTAAGCTTTTACATCTCTTAGCATGGAGGATGAAGAAAGCTGTACATTGTTGCTTGAGAGTCTGTACATTTAGACCAGATTTGTATTTGCACTGTCAGTATGGCAAATGAGTGAAGAAAATGTTAATACACTATTGGAAATTTTTTTTATTTCTTTTTTTTTCTGGTTCAGCTTATACCAGGGCTGAAAACCTCAATTTATGATCATGACAGTGGGGATTTTTTTAAATGTCTACATTCTTTCTAATAAACTGTTGGAAGACTTAAAAAAAATATCTAATAGATCCAATGTAATCTCAGCCTACTTCTGTGGCTCTTCCTGTACATATTTCCACTAGTTCCATGATTTCTGACATTCAGGACATTATTTCACAAAATCTCTAATGTGTTTTCCTGCTCCAGAGTACTGGGGGTTTTATTCTCTGTAAACTGAAACACTTTGGCTTCTAAACCCTTCACCTAGTTAGAACTTCAGATGTCAACTCAAATTATTATTGTTCTACAGGAAAACTTCCTAATACCCAAGATAGAGCCAGTGTCCTGATATACATGTCCTATACATTTTTATTTCTTTTTTGAACTACTAAATGATTCTCTTACAATTCTGTAATTAATGTCTACTATCACTGCAATGCTAGAACCCACTCAACAAAGCTTCCTATAGTCTTCTACAGAGTACTGATTTATTTACACTATAGTACGCCTGACTCCTAATAAGTTTTCAACAATAATTTGTTGAATTCATTAATAAAAGTCTGTATTTTAAATTCAGTATCTCTATGTGTTCAG
This sequence comes from Oryctolagus cuniculus, assembly GCF_964237555.1. Classification (NCBI taxonomy): domain Eukaryota; kingdom Metazoa; phylum Chordata; class Mammalia; order Lagomorpha; family Leporidae; genus Oryctolagus; species Oryctolagus cuniculus. The sequence goes on from NC_091439.1 coordinate 120,660,724, forward strand.
ATCACATGAGCTTGAGAAAGAAGGTTGATTCTGTGGGAACCCTACACAGTACAGTCAAAAGAATGAAAGCAGCAAGTAACTACCCATTTTAAAAAGCTCCAAAGAGCAGAGCAAGAAGGCAAGACTTGGTTAGAAACCAATTATGAAAATTACAGGTCCTTAGGAACTATAAAGCAAAAATAGACTTTCCTCTTTCTTCACATGTCTTTCTGAAGCATAGTTGCTGATATGCACTGAGGACTGCAGTATCAACACAGGGGTGGAAACAGCACATAAGGCTGTTACAAAGATTAAATCAGTAACATTTCAGAATTCCTGGCAGTCAGTGCACAGTAAGTATTAGCCACTTCACAAGAGGTGGTCTCACTAACCTCTCCATCAGCATTGCCCAGGTTTCAGTGAGCACTGCTTTCTATGGCCCTCTGTTTGGCTGTATGTAAAGTAATCATTATTCAGCTAACTTGCAGATTTGAAAATTGTTTCCTGACTGTGTGATTTGTCCCCTCATTTAGGAATCTAGAAGTTGTGTTACTGATGCTGAACCCAAGACGGAGCCATCAGCATCAGTAATCAGTTTAAGTATCCTTGGAGAAATAACCGTGAGGATTGCCATGTCTGTTGTCATTTAAGATATTGTCATATTTATTCTGAAATTAAAAACAGAAGCCTTGGTTTCACATCCCAGACCCATCTCTGTGTGTGTGACCCTGGGCATTTAGTTAGTCCTTGGCACGCAGTAAGCTCTCAGTAACATGATCTTTACTTTTCTTACACTTCAATGTTCTGACATTGTGGCCTCTTAAAAAGGAGTAGAATCTGATGTTGACATAAAGCTACAAGGACCACACAGACTGCCCCCGAAATGTAAAAACAACTGCAGAATTGTAACTTACTTTGCTACAAGTGGCCTCCTTATTTTCCTGTCCTTTATGTGTATCCTTCAATCAAAACAACTTCACTGTTCAGTGTGCACGTGTTGATATGCTTCTTAATTGCTGTGGGTGAGAGCCATTATCCTAAGATATAACCTAATTCAGATTTATGAAAAAAATAGAAATATTGGGTTGATGTCTAAAAATGATGTTTATCTTTTAGATGATTATCTCCCATTATGAGTTAACTAAGCTGGATAAATTAATTTTTCACTGAGACTACAAAATTCTTCCCTGGAAACCTGAACATAGCATAAAAATTAAATCTATAATAATAAAAAGTTTAAAATGTTTTAAAAACTCATTATTAATTATTAATCATCTGCCTTACCTGGCTAGGGCTGATCTTAATGAAATAAATTAGCACAAGATCGAGTCATATGTTCTTCAATAATTTTTTGTAATTACTTAACTAATTACTTAATTAATTAACTAATGCATTAATTAAAATGCAGCTTATATCAATTTAAGATAAATTGACAGATAATGTTAATTAATGGATTACTCATTATGTTTTCATGAGTCATGTTAGTATGGGTGTACAATATTCTTTAGAGACTGACTTTTGTAAATCTGAATTAATTACCACACTTTCATATCTCCATTCTATGAAAGTACAGAATTAGCATTTTTCTTCTCCTGCAATATATGTGCACATAAATGCATGATTATAAATTTTTATTACATTTGTGTCTTTTTAGATAATCTTTCAGGAGGGCCAATGTCATTCACATTCAGTAACTTGCCGTTGGTTTTTTCTTACAAGGCCACTTAGAATGAACTTCACATCCCACATTTTGTTCATTGGAAGGTTATGACTGCTTTTTAAATTTGCTGTTCCTAAGTCATTTTATTATGATTGCAAATAATCTAGAACTCTTCCTGCAATTGTGTTACCTGTCCAGGAATTAAAAGTTTTTCTATATATGTATTTTATTATTCATTAATTTCTTGATAATATTAGTTGAAAATGACTTTTTGGAAGGTACGTTTTGTGGCACAACATGTTAGTCAGCCCTTGGTTCACTTACATCCTCTATCAGAGTACTAATTCAACTTCTAGCTGCTCTGTTTCTGATCCAACTTCTTGCTAATGCCTCCTGAGATGCAGCAGATGACAGCTCAAGTACTTAGACTCCTGGCACCACGTGGGATACCTAGATGGAGTTCTATGCTCCTGGCTTCAGCTTGGCCCAGCCTTGGCCATTGCAGGCATTTGGGAAGTGAACCAGTTGATAACCTCTCTCTCTCTCTCTCTCTCTCTCTCTCTCTCTCTCCCACACACACACACACACAGCTCCCCCTTCTCTATCTCCCTCTCCCTCTCCCTGTTTATGTGTGTTTGTGTGTCTGCCTTTCAAGCAAGGTAAACAAATTAAAAAATTATTTTCATTCTTTATGTAAGGCAGAGTGACAACAAGGAAGGAATAGACAGATCATTCATCTTCTTTTTCACTCCCATAATGCCTACAATGGTCAGAGCTACACTGAACTCTACATAATCTCAACTTGATACATGAACTTTTATACCAAGTAGCTTTACATCAAACTTCCTGCAAAAGAAATTGTCAGGAAAGTGAAGAGGCAACCAACAGAATAGGAAAAAAATATTTGCAAACTATGCAACAGATAAAGAATTAATCTACAAAGAGATCAAGAAACTCCACAACAACAAAACAAACAACCCACTTAAGTGATGGGCCAAGGACCTCAATAGACATTTTTCAAAAGAGGAAGTCCAAATGGCCAACAGACACATGAAAAAATGTTCAGGGTCACTAGCAATCAGGGAAATGCAAATCAAAACCACAATGAAGTTTTACCTCACCCCAGTTAGAATGGCTCACATACAGAAATCTGTCAACAACAGATGCTGGTGAGGATGTGGGGAAAAAGGGACACTAACCCACTGTTGGTGGGAATGTAAACTGGTTAAGCCACTATAGAAGTCAGTTTGGAGATTCCTCAGAAACCTGAATATAACCCTACCATAAAACCCAGCCATCCCACTCCTTGGAATTTACCCAAAGGAAATTAAATTGGCAAATAAAAGATCTGTCTGCACATTAATGTTTATTGCAGCTCAATTCACAATAGCTAAGACCTGGAATCAACCTAAATGCCCATCAACGGTAGACTGGATAAAGAAATTATGGGATACGTACTCTATAGAATACTATACAGCAGTCAGATGGCGCCGTGGCTCACTAGGCTAATCCTCCGCCTTGTGGCGCCAGCACACCGGTTCTAGTCCCGGTCGGGGCACTGGATTCTGTCCCTGTTGCCCTTCTTCCAGGCCAGCTCTCTGCTGTGGCCAGGGAGTGCAGTGGAGGATGGCCCAAGTGCTTGGGCCCTGCACCCCATGGGAGACCAGGATAAGTACCTGGCTCCTGCCATCGGTTCAGTGCAGTGTGCCAGCCGCAGCACGCTGGCCATGGCGGCAATTGGAGGGTGAACCAACAGCAAAGGAAGACCTTTCTCTCTGTCTCTCCCTCTCACTGTCCACTCTGCCTGTCAAAATAAATAAATAAATAAATAAATAAATAAATAGAATACTATACAGCAGTAAAAAACAATGAAATCCAGTCATTTGCAACAAAATGGAGGAATATGGAAAACATCATGCTGAGTGAATTAAGCGAGTCCCAGAGGGACAAATATCGTATGTTCTCCCTGATCAGTGACAACTAACTGAGCACCAGAAAGGAAACTTGTAGAAGTGAAATGGACACTATGAGAAACAATGATGTGATCAGCCCTCGTCCTGAGTGTCAAGGAACAACTTAATACTTTAACCATTTTAGTATTTTGTTCTACTTAATACTATTGGTTGAACTCTGTAATTAACACACAGTTATTCTTAGGTGTTTAAATTTAACTGAAAAGGGATCCCTGTTAAATATAAGTGGGAATTAGAGAGGGAGGAGATGTACAATTTGGGACATGCTCAATCAGCCTTGCCCCAAACAGTAGAGTTAGAAACATGCCAGGGATTCCAATTCAATCCCATCAAGGTGGCATGTACCACTGCCATCTCACTAGTCAAACTGATCATTTTCAGTTCATAATTGATTATAATGATTGGATTAAGAGCCAAAGGGATCACATAAATAAGACTAGTGTCTGCTAATATTGATGCAATTAAAAAGAAGAGAATGTTCCAACATGGGAAGTGGGATACACAGCAGACTTATAGAATGGCAGATGTCCTAAACAGTACTCTGGCCTCAGAATCAGCCCTTAAGGCATTCAATCTGGCTAAAACGTCCATGAGAGTATTTCAGGCATGGAAAGCCAAGACACTGTGGAAAAACAAAAGACCTAAATGAAATATCTCTGTGAGTGAGATCCCAGTGGAAAGAACAGGCCATCAAAGAAGGAGGTAACTTTCTCTGAAGGGAGGAGAGAACTTCCACCTTGACTATGACCTTGTCTAAATAAGATCAGAGTTGGTGAACTCAAAAGGCTTCCAGAGCCTGGAAACTCATGACGAGAGCCTCGGCAACTTATGACAAGAGCCTCAGGTGATTACTGATGCCATAAACAAGAGTGTCAATTGTGAAATCAACAATAGGAGTCACTGTGCACTTACTCCCCATGTAGGATCTCTGTCCTTAATGAGTTGTACTATGTGAATTAACAGTATAACTAGTACTCAAACAGTACTTCATACTTTGTGTTTCTGTGTGGATGCAAACTGTTGAAATCTTTACTTAATATATACTAAATTGATCTTCTGTATATAAAGATAATTGAAAATGAATCTTGATGTGAATGGGATGGGAGAGGGAGTGGGTGATGCGAGGGTTGTGGGTGGGAAGGAGGTTATGGGGGGAAAATCCACTGTAATCCAAAAGCTGTACTTTGGAAATTTATATTTATTAAATAAAAGTTAAAAAAAACTTAGCATCAGCTTACGTTACATTCTTAAATAATATTAAACTAGACTATATGCACAGAACTTTTAAATTTAATATATACTTTTATGGTATGTTACTTCCCTAGGATTCCTAACAGAAAGTTACAATCTTGGCAGGAAGCTAGAAAACCTTTTTTGAAAGACACAGCATATTTGTGCATATTTATGAGGTCCAATGTGATATTCTAATCCATGTTCACATTGGCAAAAAAATTTTTGGAGGGATCAGTAAATTCGTTCCTTTAAATTTGGTCATTTCTTGATGGCAGTTACATTCAAAATCCTCTCTTCTAGCTACTTTGAGACACACAGAGCAGTGCTATTATATTCTCACCCTAGGGTGCCAAAGAACATCAGAGCTTATTTCTCCTATCTGACATTGTGCCCACTGACCAGCGCTTCCATTGCCCTTTCAAGCTACTCTCCCATTCTCTGCTAATCACTTTTCTGCTCTCAGCTTCAATGAGATAAGCTTCTTTAGATTCCACACATGAGGCTGATCATGCTACATTTGCCTTTCTGTGCCTAACTTAGCACACACTGAGGCCACTTGCTAACAACAGAACATTTCTGTGTTCATCTCTTATAGGAAAGGATGCCTTTTCCTCCAAGTCCAGTGAGTTCTGATGTGATGTAACTAAATAATACAAATATCATGCCTCTGGAAGTTACATTGTTTGAAAATATTATGTTACTTCTTTAGAAGGATGTCAAAATATTAAAACTAATAAGAGGTGTTCCAATGTGTTTAAAGTATGATTATGAATGTTTGATGCTCCAGCAACTAAAACATTCTTATATCAATAAAAAGACATTGGGAACATAAATTTACATCTCTATATTTATTATGTATATATAAGATAGCTATTTATAATATAAATTTATGTCTACAGATATCAGATATATATAGATAACTGGATACATAGATTAATCTATATCTATATATATCTATCTACATAGATACATCTTTCTGTGCCTGTATCTACACATTTGTATCTAAGTATAGATACAGATATTGAAAGATATCTATTTCTGGGGCTTGTGTTGTGGCATAGCAGGTGGGGCCACTGCCTGCAATGCTGGCATCCCATATGGGTGCCAGTTCGATTACTGGCTGCTCCATTTCCAACCCAGCTCTCTGTTATGGCCTGGGAAAGCAGTAGAAGATGGCCCAAGTCCTTGGGCCCCTGCACCCATGTGCAAGACCCAGAGGAGGCTCCTGGCTCCTGGTTTTGGATTGGCACAGCTCTGGCCATTGCAGCCAATTGGGGAGTGAACCAGCAGATGGAGGACCTCTCTCTCTCTCTCTGCCTCTCCCTCTCTCTCTATGTAACTCTGACTTTTGAATAAATAAATAAATCTTTTTTAAAAAAAAACAAAAATACCTATTTCTAACATCTATAGGCATAAATTTATATTCCCATTATCTTATATTTTTCATATAAAGACTATCCCTGACTTATTTTTCTTTATGATGATGTGAAAGTGTACCCAAATAATCATATTAATTTTTATTTCAGTACTGAATTCAATAAATGAAATGATATATTCAGCACTTTACTATAAAATAATCTTTGTGTTAAGTGATTCAATGCAAGTGTTCTAAAAATATTTAAAGTAGACTAGACCAAATTATGATGTTTGGTAGGTTAAGTATATAAGGTGCATTTAGACTTAGAATATTTTCAGTCTATGATGGGTTTATGATATAACCCATTATAAATTGAGGAGCATCTGTATATAAAAACAAAATAAATATTTAGTGTATCTGTATATAAAAACAAAATAAATACATTAATAATGAATTTCTGGGACACAATGATGTACACAAGTAAAAAAAAAACAGTCTTCACAGGCTTATCAACATGTACACGCCAAGCAGAAATACAATATCAATAGGATGGTCTTCCTCAAGAAAAGAGTATGTTCACAATGTGGACTAACAGTTGGATTTGAAGTGTTATTTCACAGCAATTAAGTGAGTTGATTTCAGCTATATTAAAGAACTAAAATTTTTTAAAAGAACCAAAGATAAAGATGGTCTTATATATTCCTACATATATACACACATATAGATGCATGTATATATAGATATATGTATATATAGATATATATGGGTATATAGAGATATATATGCATTATTAAGATTAGTAACAGTTCTTAATAAAAGCTATTAAATAGCATTGGTTTAGTAAAGTTTTAAGATCAGGGAGAGAAAAAAATGGGGTTAGTTTGTTCACTAATATATTGCTGTCACAGCAGGAACCCCTTACTGTGGTTTTATGGTCATTCCAACCCACTATACTAATATAAAGAAGAAACCAAATCGGAAGAAATTGAAAGGCTTTCCAATAATATTGGAGGCAAACTCAGAATTGTATTTCTCAGTCTTTTGAATCTTAGTATTTCTATATGTAATATTTATAATGTTCTTTATCTTTTGGGTGCACCTCATATAATACTCCATATTTACCTGAGTAACCTGTTTTCATTCTCTTATAACACTCTATAAGCTGCATTCATCTGAATTCTGATAAAAGCACAAAAATAGGGGCCAGCACTGTGGTACAGTGTGTTAAAGCCACGGCCTGCAACACTGGCATCCCATAGGGGTACCAGTTAGAGACCCAGCTTCTCCACTTCTGAGCCAGCTCCCTGCCAATGTGCCTGGGAAATCAGTGGAGGATGGCCCAAGTGCTTGGCTTCCTACACCCATATGGGAGACTTGGAAGAAGCTCCTGGTTCCTGGCTTAGGCTTGGCCCAGCTCTGGTCATTGCAGCCATTTCGGGAGTGAACCAGTGGATGGAAGATCTCTCACTCTGTTTCTCCCTCTCCCTCTCCCTCTCTCTGTAATTTTGCTTTTCAAATAAGTAAATAGACTTTTTTAAAAAAATCACCCAAATCATTCCAACATTAATAGGATATTTAAATAGAAATAATAAAAGAATGTTTCACAAAGACTATGTTAACAAAGGAAGACTTTAAAAAACATGGATTGCCAATAATGGGTTGGACTTACTTGTGTACAAACTTCCTTTTGTTTCTAAAGTAGACATAAATACATTTTGCCATGTGTCTTATAAACACATTGTTCCAATAGTTCCTAATATGATGGTAAACAGTACATAGCAGGTGAAAAATAATTACCGAATACGATTGTAATAGGAGAAAGTCAACCAAGCATATATGTAAAAATTCCCCAAAATGTTCTTAATATGAAACTTAAATACTTTATAATATCAGAAACAAAGATAACCACAATTATTGTTTCAACTTGCAAAATATATATACTTGAAAGAAAAATGGCAATGACACAGGCCAGCAAAATGGATAATAAGCATATACAGATGTACAAAATCATTTTCAATGACACACAAACAAATTAAGTCAACAATGGGAGATCATTAGGCTGGCTGGCCAAATTTAGAAAGTCACATATTGGGGAAAAAATAAGGAAATCAATTAAACTTGTGCACAGCTGATAGAGATGTAATGTGAAATTGGTCTGCAAAAAATACAGTAGCAACTTTAATTAAGTCATTGTCTAGCCAATGACACAAGTGCATCAGAATATGTAGGAAAGGATCAGTGAAGAAACAAGAATGAGAGTGTTTACTGCATGATTTGAATTTGAAATCAGAGAAGACCGAGGCTCTCTGAACCTGCTAACCACAAAGGCATGAGCTGTGATGCCCTGGTGAACAACACCAGAACTCCATGTTTATGTCATCTCCATCAACCCATTCTTGCCACCCAGAAGATGCCATTCAGTGTGGTAAATACTATAAGCAAAGCTTGTCCCTGCTTACTGCATTTTCATTCCTGAAATGTACATCAAGTTAGCAGAAACCACTCACCTGTCAGTATTATTCTTATTAGCCAATGTGACTGTAGCCACCATTCTATTGTAACCTCTGCTGTGTCTCTTCTTTTGTCTGTAAAAGCAAACTCCCTGCCTGCCACTTGGGAACACTTGGCTCTGAGCAAAGGCGGTGTGTTTTCCTGGGTGGCCATCCTTACCCTACCTCAGATAAATGCCTTTATTCTTACATCTGTTGTGTCTCGACTTGCATTCTAGGTGGTAATGGTATGTATTTTTGCTGAAGCAGAAAACTCTACATATCTAGGCACATGGTTAGATAATAAAAGTCATTGCTGAATGAGGAATTGATGTCGTAGTGTACCTGCTGCCCTGTGATGAAGGCATCCCATATCAGAGTGCCAGTTCAAGTCCTTGCTGCTCTGTTTCCAATCCAGCTCCCTGTTAGTGAGCCTGAGAAAGCAGCAGAAGATGGTGCCAGTGGTTGGACCTCTGCCACCCACTTGGGAGACAAAAGTATAACTCCTGAAGCTTCTAGTTTCAGCCTGGACCAGCCCCAGCAGTTGAGGCCATTTGGGAAGTGTGCCAGGGAATAGAAAATATCTGTCTGCCTGACTGTCTCTGTCTATCATTCTACTCTGCCTTTCAAATAAATAAATAAAACTTTAAAAAATAAACAAGTAAATAAAAATCATTTTGAGTGAAATAATCAGGAAGTGCTTAGCACTATATTACTGATATAAATTCATAAGGTATAAATAAAAATAAGACTATACATATTATAACAGTACACAAATGATAGTGAAGGCAAGAGTATATAGACTGAGTAACAAGGATCAAAATTCTTTTTTTTTTTGTTTTCCCCCCAGAAACCTTTTATTTAAGGAATACAAACTTCATGCATTTCATAAACACAGCTTTAGGAACACAGTGATTCCTGCCACCGTCCCCATTGTCCCCCCCTCACTCCCACCCCCATCCCCCTCCCTCTCCTACTCCATTCTTGTTTTTCACTAAGATCTATCTTCAGTTAACTTCATACACATACAATTAACTCTATATTAAGTGGAGTTCAACGAATTGTATGGAAAAAAAAAAAAAAACTGCTCCCCAACAGTCAGACAAGGGCTGTTCAAAGTCATTGTATCTCGAAGTGTGAATTTCATGTCTATAGGTTACCTTTTAGGTGCCCTACTGGCTATCACAGGTCAGGGAGAACATACGGTATTTGTCCCTTTGGGACTGGCTTACCTCACTAAGTATGATTTTTCCAGTTTCATCCATTTTGTTGCAAACGACAGGATTTCATTTTTTTTAACTTTTATTTAATGAATATAAATTTCCAAAGTACGATTTATGGATTACAATGGCTTCCCCCCCATAACGTCCCTCCCACCCGCAACCCTCCCCTTTCCCACTCCCTCTCCCCTTCCATTCACATCAAGATTCATTTTCGATTATCTTAATGTACAGAAGATCAGCTTAGTATACATTAAGTAAGGATTTCAACAGTTTGCTCCCACACAGAAACATAAAGTGAAAAATAATAGATGATTTTTTTTAAATGATGATGAAATCAGATCAGACCTATTGTCATGTTTAATCCCAGTGAGAGTCGAGTTGGGAGTTGACAATTTCTTTTTTTTTTTTTACAGAGGATCAGTTTAGTATACATTAAGTAAAGATTTCAACAGTTTGCACCCCCATAGAAACACAAAGTGAAATATATTGTTTGAGTACTCATTATAGCATTAAATCTCAATACACAGCACATTAAGGACAGAGATCCTACATGAGGAGTAAGTGCACAGTGACTCCTGTTGTTGACTTTACCAATTGACACTCCTGTCTATGGCATCAGTAGTCTCCCTATGCTCCAGTCATGAGTTTCCAAGGCTATGGAAGCCCCTTGAGTTCTCCGACTCTTATCTTGTTTAGACAAGGTCATAGTCAAAGTGGAGGTTCTCTCCTCCCTTCAGAGAAAGCTACCTCCTTCTTTGAAGACCTGTTCTCTCCACTGGGATCTCACTCGCAGAGATCTTTTGCCAGAGTGTCTTGGCTTTCCATGCCTGAAATACTCTCATGGGCTTTTCAGCCAGATCGGAATGCCTTTAGGGCTGATTCTGAGGCCAGAGTGCTATTTAGGACATCTGCCATTCTATGAGTCTGCTGAGTATCTCACTTCCCATGTTGGATCACTCTCCCCTTTATTTATTCTATCGGTTAGTGTTAGCAGGTACTAGACTTGTTTATGTGCTCCCTTTGACTCTTAGTCCTTTCATTATGATCAATTGTGAACTGAAATTGATCACTTGGACTAGTGAGATGGCATTGGTACATGCCACCTTGATGGGATTGAATTGGAATCCCCTGGTATGTTTTTAACTCTACCATTTGGGGCAAGTCAGCTTGAGCATGTCCCAAATTGTACATCTCTTCCCTCTCTTATTCCCACTCTTATGTTTAACAGGGATCACATTTCAGTTAATTTTTAACATTTAAGAATAACTGTGTATTAATTACAGAACTAAACCAGTCATATTAAGTAGAACAGACAAAAAAACTACTAAGAGGGATAATGTATTAAGTTGTTCATTAACAGTCAGGGCTATGTTGATCAAGTCACCATTTCCCATAGTGTCCATTTCACTTCAGGAGGTTTCCTTTTTGGTGTTCAGTCAGTTGTCACCGATCAGGGAGAACATATGGTATTTGTCCCTTTGGGACTAGCTTATTTCACTCAGCATGATGTGTTCCAGATTCCTCCATTTTGTTGCAAATGACTGGATTTCGTTGTTTCTTACTGCGGTATAGTATTCTAAAGAGTACATATCCCATAATTTCATTATCCAGTCTACCGTAGATGGGCATTTAGGTCGGTTCCAGGTCTTAGCTATTGGGAATTGAGCTGCAATAAACATTAGGATGCAGACCGCATTTTGTTTGCCAATTTAATTTCCTTTGGGTAAATTCCAAGGAGTGGGATGGCTGGGTTTTATGGTAGGGTTATATTCAGGTTTCTGAGGAATCTCCAAACTGACTTCTATAGTGGCTTGACCAGTTTGCATTCCCACCAACAGTGGGTTAGTGTCCCTTTTTCCCCACATCCTTGCCAGCATCTGTTGTTGGTAGATTTCTGAATGTGAGCCATTCTAACCGGGGTGAGGTGAAACCTCATTGTGCTTTTGATTTGCATTTCCCTGATTGCTAATGACCTTGAACATTTTTTTCATGTGCCTGTTGGCCATTTGGATTTCCTCTTTTGAAAAATGTCTATTGAGGTCCTTGGCCCATCTCTTAAGTGGGTTGTTGGTTTTGTTTTCGTGGAGTTTCTTGATCTCTTTGTAGATTCTGGTTATTAACCCTTTATCTGTTGCATAGTTTGCAAATATTTTTTCCCATTCTGTCTGTTGTCTCTTCACTCTCCTGACTGATTCTTTTGCAGTACAGAAACTTCTCAATTTGATGCAATCCCAATAGTTAATTTTGGCCTTGACTGCCTGTGCCTCCCGGGTCTTTTCCAGAAACTCTTTGCCTGTGCCAATATCTTGAAGGGTTTCTCCAATGTTCTCTAGTAACTTGATGGTGTCAGGTTGTAGATTTAGGTCTTTAATCCATGTTGAGTGGATTTTTGTGTAAGGCGTAAGGTAGGGGTCTTGCTTCATGCTTCTGCACGTGGAAATCCAATTTTCCCAGCACCATTTATTGAATAGACTGTCCTTGCTCCAGGAATTAGTTTTAGATCCTTGATGAAATATAAGTTGGCTGTAGATGTTTGGGTTGATTTCTGGTGTTTCAATTCTGTTCCATTGTTCTATCCATCTGTTTCTGTACCAGTACCAAGCTGTTTTGATTACAACTGCCCTGTAGTATGTCCTGAAATCTGGTATTGTGATGCCTCCGGCTTTGTTTTTTGTTGTAGAAGATTGCTTTAGCTATTTGAGGTCTCTTGTGCCTCCATATAAATTTCAGCACCAATTTTTCCAGATCTGAGAAGAAGGTCTTCAGTATCTTGATTGGTATTGCATTGAATTTATAAATTGCTTTTGGGAGAATGGACATTTTGATGATATTGATTCTTCCAATCCATGAGCATGGAAGATTTTTCCATTTCTTGGTATCCTCTTCTATTTCTTTCTTTAAGGTTTTGTAATTTTCATCGTAGAGATCTTTAACGTCCTTGGTTAAGTTTATTCCAAGGTATTTGATTGTTTTTGTAGCTATTGTGAATGGGATTGATCTTAGAAGTTCTTCCTCAGCCATGGCATTGTCTGTGTATACAAAGGCTGTTGATTTTTGTGCTTTGATTTTATACCCTGCTACTTTGCCAAACTCTTCTATGAGTTCCAAGAGTCTCTTAGTAGAGTTCTTTGGGTCCCCTAAATAAAGAATCATGTCATCTGCAAAGAGGGATAGTTTGAGTTCTTCCTTCCCAATTTGCATCCCTTTAATTTCTTTTTCTTGCCTAATAGCTCTGGCTAGGACCTCCAGAACTATATTGAATAGCAGTGGTGAGAGTGGACATCCCTGTCTGGTACCAGATCTCAGTGGAAATGCTTCCAACTTTTCCCCATTCAATAGGATGTTGGCTGTGGGTTTTTCATAGATTGCTTTGATTGTATTGAGGAATGTTCCTTCCAAACCCAGTTTGCTTAGAGTTTTCATCATGAACGGGTGTTGTATTTTATCAAATGCTTTCTCGGCATCTATTGAGATAATCATATGGTTTTTCTTCTGCAGTCTGTTAATGTGGTGAATCACATTGATTGTCTTGCACACATTAAACCATCCCTGCATACCAGGGATAAATCCCACTTGGTCTGGGTGGATGATCTTTCTAATGTGTTGCATTCTATTGGCGAGAATTTTATTGAGGATTTTTGCATCTATGTTCATCAGGGATATTGGTCTGTAATTCTCTTTCAGTGCTGCATCTTTTTCCGGCTTAGGAATTAAGGTGATGCTGGCTTCATAGAAAGAATTTGGGAGGATTCCCTCTTCTTCGATTGTTCTGAACAGTTTGAGTAGAATTGGAGTTAGTTCTTCTTTAAATGTCTGGTAGAATTCAGCAGTGAATCCATCTGGTCCTGGGCTTTTCTTTGTTGGGAGGGCCTTTATTACTGTTTCAATTTCTGTCTCAGTTATGGGTCTGTTTAGGTTTTCGATGTCTTCCTGGTTCAATTTAGGTAGGTTGCATGTGTCCAGGAATCTATCCATTTCTGATAGGTTTCCCTGTTTGCTGGCATACAAGTCCTTGTAGTAATTTCTGATGATTCTTTTTATTTCTGTGGTGTCTGTTGTTACGTTTCCTTTTTCATCTCTGATTTTATTGATTTGGGTCTTTTCTCTTCTTTTTTTAGTTAGTTGGGCCAATGGGGTGTCAATTTTGTTTATTTTTTCAAAAAACCAGCTCCTCGTCTGGCTGATTTTTTGTAATGTTTTTCTTGATTCAATCCTGTTGATTTCTTCTCTGATTTTAATTATTTCTCTTCTCCTACTAGATTTGGGTCTGGTTTGCTGTAGGTTTTCTAGATCCTTGAGGTGAATTGAAAGCTCATCTATTTGGTGCCTTTCCAATTTCTTGATGTAGGCACCTATTGATATAAACTTTCCTCTTAACACTGCTTTTGCTGCGTCCCGTAAGTTTTGGTATGTTGTGCTGTTATCCTCATTTACTTCCAGAAAGTTTTTGATTTCTCTTTTGATTTCTTCTATGACCCATTGTTCATTCAGGAGCATGTTGTTCAATCTCCATGTGTTTGCGTATGCTCTAGGGATTCCTGAGTTGCTAATTTCCAACTTCATTCCTTTATGGTCCGAGAAGCTGCATGGTATGATTCTAATTCTTTTGAATTTGCTGAGACTTGCTTTATGGCCTAGTATGTGGTCAATCCTAGAGAAGGTTCCATGTACTGCTGAGAAGAATGTAAAATCTTTACCTGTAGGATTGAAAGTTCTGTATATATCTGTTAGATCCATTTGGGCTATAGTGTCGTTTAAATCTACTGTATCCTTGTTGATCTTCTGTCCTATTGATCTGTCTATTTCTGAGAGTGGAGTATTGAAGTTCCCCAGTACTATTGTATTGGGGTCTAAGTCTCCCTTTAAGTCCGTTAACAAATCTTTTAGATAAACCGGTGCCCTGTAGTTAGGTGCATATACATTGATAATTGTTATATCTTCCTGTTGAATTGATCCCTTAATCATTATGTAGTGTCCCTCTTTGTCTCTCTTAACGGTTTTTGTGGTAAAGTTTATGGTGTCTGATATTAAGATGGCTACGCCCGCTCTTTTTTCATTTCTGTTGGCATGGTATATCTTTTTCCAGCCTTTCACTTTCAGTCTGTATGGATCTTTGTTGGAAAGATGAGTTTCTTGTAAGCAGCAAATAGATGGGTTTTGTTCCTTAACCCAATCAGCCAATCGGTGTCTTTTAACTGGACAGTTCAGGCCATTCATGTTCAATGTGACTAATGATAAGTGGTAACTTTGCCCTGCCATTTGCCAAAGATAAGTTCTAATATATGCTTTGAATTCCCTGTGATCTTTTGCTGTGAGCTTTCCTTCCTTGGTTTCCTTCCTTTACCTTCTTTCATATTAATGACCGTGTTTCTTTGTTTCTGTGTGTAACACATCTTTAAGCATCTGTTGCAGGGCTGGACGAGTGGCAACAAATTCTTTCAATTTCTGTTTGCAATTAAAAGTCTTTATTTCACCTTCATTCACAAATGATAGCTTGGCAGGATATAATATTCTGGGCTGGCAGTTTTTCTCTCTTAGTACCTGGGCTATATCTCACCATTCCCTCCTAGCTTGTAGAGTTTCTGATGAGAAGTCAGCTGTGAGTCTGATTGGAGATCCTCTGAGAGTAATCTGACGTTTCTCTCTTGCACATTTTAGGATCTTTTCTATATGTTTCACTGTGGAGAGTTTAATTACAACGTGTCGTGGTGAGGATCTCTTTTGGTCATGTTTATTAGGGGTTCTGTGAGCTTCCTGTACTAGGATTTCTCTGTCCTTCTCCAAACCTGGGAAATTTTCTGCTAATATCTCACTAAAAAGGCCTTCTAATCCTTTCTCCCTCTCCATGCCTTCAGGAACTCCTAGAACCCGAATGTTGGGTTTTTTAATAGTATCCTGAAGATTCCCGACAATATGTTTTAGATTTCTAATTTCCTCTTCTTTTCTTTGGTCTGACTGTATCCTTTCCTGTTCTCTGTCTTCTAAGTCCGATATTCTCTCTTCTGCTTCACCCATTCTGTTTGTAAGGCTCTCTATTGTGTTTTTCATTTGATCTATTGAATTCTTCACTTCAGTCACTATCCCAGTTTCCTGTTGTACTAGTTTTTTTGTTTCATTTTGATTCCTCCTTAATATTTCATTTTCACGAGAGAGATTTTCTATCTTGTCCATTAAGGATTTCTGTAGTTCAAGAATTTGTTTTTGAGAACTTCTTAATGTTCTTATCAATTTTTTGAGATCTGCTTCTTGCATTTCTTCTATGTCATCATCTTCATAATCTTGAATTGGGGTGTCTTTTTCATTTGAGGGTTTCATGGTGACTTCCTTGTTTTTATTACCTTGGTTTTTGTGTTTGTTATTTGGCATATTGGAGATATTTGGTTTCTTCACTGTGGTGCTTTTTCTTGTTATACTATGACTCTAGATTAAGTGGACTATCTGTTTTTGATGGAGCCTTAGGGCTTGAGATGGGTGTGGCCTGAGAGCTCTGTTTGGTGTGCCAAAGGTGACACTCCCAGGTTAGGCATGGTAAACCTCTCTCTCTCTCTTTCATTTTTTTTTGATTCAAAAGGGAAGTTATTCTGCACAGCTGAATGAAGTTGGAGGTAGTTAGCAGGCAAATGATATACCCATAGGAGCCAGAGATCAGAAGCTCTTTCCGAAGGACCACACCGGGAATCTGTTCGGCCCTCAGAGTGGGCTCAAATTCTCCTTCAGTCTCCCATTGGGTTGCCAAAGTTACGGAATTATAGCGTCTCTGGAGAGTGCTCACGTGAATTCCGTGTGTTCTCTCCCCCTCCGTCTCTTTTTTCACAGTCTCAGTTCAGTAGCACCACAAATTTACTAGGTCCTAATCTCCTGTTAATTTGCCCCGCCCAGAGTCAGGTTTTTCTGCTAGGCTCAGGGCCAGTGCAGACCTGAGGTTGCTCTGCTTATGACGTATGTCCAAGATGGCGCCTGCTCTTTGTCTTGCTCGCCCTTGAGAGGTGAGCGGAGAGAGAGAAACCCGTGTCCGTACCAGTCACCTTTTTTTTTCTTCTCTCTCTCTTCCAGTTAGCCTGGTGAAAAAGTTCCCCCCGCCCCGGGGGGTCGTTCCCTCTAGTCTCCTCTCTCCACTTGCCTGCCGGTGTCTTGGGCTATTGAGGTTCGGCTCACCTCGCGTTCCAGCGCTGGTGTGTTGAGTCTGCCGCTGGTGTCCTGAACTGTGGGCTCCCACGCTCTCCACGCAGGTCCACTCCCCTTCCAGCGCCGATGTGTGGACTCGGAGCCCTGGACGTCCCAAGTCTCCCCGCTGTTGTCTGTGTGGCACGCACTCCCCTTCGAGCACTGGCGCGCAGAGCCTGCGGCTTGCGCAGCTCAGTCCCGTGGCTTGGCTTCCGCGGCTCGGTCCCGCGGCTCGGCTTCCGCGAGGTGGGCGACCTTGTCCTCCCAGTAGGTCCTCCGATTCACAGCCACTCAATCCAGAAGAGTTTCCTCTGCAATATTTTCCTGGTTCTTTTTTCTGAGGCTACCGTAACTCCCCTTTTATTAAACTAAATTTTCCCGGATTATCGGTGTGTGCCCTCACTATTCCGCCATCAGGATTTCATTTTTTTAGCCGCTATGTAGTATCCCGTGTGTCCATGTCCCACAATCGCCTTACCCCGTCTCCAGCTGACAGGCATTTGGGTTGATTCCACATCTTAGCCACGGTGAGTTGAGCTGTAATAAACATGGGGGTGCAGGTAACTCTTCCACATGCTTTCTCGGTGCCAGGCTCTTCCCGCAGCTTTGTCACCAGTGGCTTGGGCTGCTGCCGTCTGGTCTCAGCTCGCCCCAAAGCTGGCACTGAGGCTCTCGGCCTCTGGGGTCCTGAGTTGGATGCATCCACACCCTTCACGTAGGTCCACGGTGTCCCCCTAGTTAGCGTGGAGTTCCCTCTGCAGTTCTCTCCCGAGCTCTTCCCTGGGACTCCACTCTGTTGTGTTTTTTTAAACTTCTTCACTCAGACCAAAGCAGTAATCCCCCTCCCCATTCCGCCACCTTGGAAGCTTGTTTTCCATTATCCTGGTTTTAAGGCAGGCGCAGCTGCATAAGCCAGTTTGCCCATAGCCGACTGCATCCACCTGAGTCACCCTGACCCAGGTGTGAGGCCCACGTGTTGCACTGTCCACAATCAGAGCCAGCACGACTCCAGTTCGGGCTACATGGCTGGGCAACTGGGCCTCCGTTTCTATCTTCCTTGAACAATTCCACCCTGTGGCCATTCTCTGCGTCACGTCTTGCATTTTTTCCATAGACCTCTGCGGGGCCTTCTCTGTCACTCATGTCCACTCATGCACCCGTGGCCTGCAGGGGTGGGGGCAGCAGCACCCCTGGTCTATGGGCACCATCCCGAAGTTCCTGGAAACCCCTAACCATTCTGTAGCCTGGCTGCTCGCAGACGCTCTCATGGGAGTGTCAGGGAGAAACCGCTGTGCACGCGTGGGATGGGCAGATGTCACACAGCGCTCTCTCCGCCTGTGCCTCTGCAGGGCCAGCTGCAAGTGCTTGGAACAGCTGCCACCAGCGCCAGCCCCCTGCGGTGATGGACAGGGCGCCCCAGCCAGTGCCAGCCCCCCACAGTGATGGACAGAGTGCCCCAGCCAGCGCCAGCCCCCCATGGCAATGGACAAGGCACCCCAGCCAGCGCCAGCCCCCCACGGTGATGGACAGGGCACCCCAGCCAGCACCAGCCCCCATGATGATGGACAGGGTGCCCCAGCCAGCACCAGCCCCTCATGGCAATGGACAGGGTGCCCCAGCCAGCGCCAGTCCCCCATGGCAATGGACAGGGTGCCCCAGCCAGCGCCAGCCCCC
Source organism: Oryctolagus cuniculus (assembly GCF_964237555.1). Taxonomy (NCBI): domain Eukaryota; kingdom Metazoa; phylum Chordata; class Mammalia; order Lagomorpha; family Leporidae; genus Oryctolagus; species Oryctolagus cuniculus. Next base: position 120,679,476 of record NC_091439.1, read on the forward strand.
CATGGCAATGGACAGGGCACCCCAGCCAGCACCAGCCCCCCACAGTGATGGGCATAGAGTCTCAGCCAGTGCCAGCCCCCCATGGCAATGGACAGGGCACCCCAGCCAGCGCCAGCCCCCCATGGCAATGGACAGGGTGCCCCAGCCAGCACCAGTCCCCCATGGCAATGGACAGGGTGCTCCAGCCAGCGCCAGCCCCCCATGACAATGCACAGGGTGCCCCAGCCAGCACCACCCCCTCGTGGCAATGGACAGGGTGCCCCAACCAGCGCCAGCCCCTGCGGCGATGGACAGGGTGCCCCAGCCAGCGTTCTTGGCCTTGGGCAGCTCAGAGAGCCCAGGGTCCCAGGGACTGAGCCACTACTGCCCTGGGCACAGGCAGGGGAGTCTTGGCGTGGGGTAGTGTGGCTCAGCCACATCAGGCGTCACGATGAGCATGGGGAGGCCGAGGGGGCGGCGGGCTGGGACCAGAACTCAACACAGTCTCACTCCAGAGCGCATGGGCTCCAGCACCCACCGTCCCCAGGGAAGGAGGTGGGAGAGCCGACGGGGATCTGCCTGGCACGCGGGTTTCACCTCGGGGACCACGGGCCATGCTGGCGCTCTTGTCTGTCCTGTGAGACAGCCAAGGGTATGTGTCTGTCCTGTCTCCAGACACTGCCTCTGCCATCAGGCCTGGGACACAGCTCTACCCCATCTGTCCCTGACAGGGGAAATCCAGCCACCCTCTTCCTGCCAGCCCTGCTGAGGACAGCCTGGGTGCCCCCAGGCCTCCTGGGAACCCGGCTGCATCTTCGGTGGGGAGCTGGGCAGGGAGGCCCCTGGGCTGGGCCACAGGATCACTGCCTGCCGCCGCCTCCCCATGGCCTGGCGACCTTGGCCCTGGGAAACCTCATGGCGTTTTTGGTGAAGAGTTTTGGGGAGAGAGAGAGAGACGGGAAGACTTGCCGGGATCCAAGTTACTGTTTCGGCTACAGGAACGCGGCCGGGCATGGCCAGGCTGTGGGCGGCTCCAGACAGCGCAGGCAGCAGGAACCCGGGCCACAGCTCTGCTAGGACGCCGGGAAGCTGGGGAGCCACCACCCGGCCTCCCGGCCCCCAAGTACGTGGCTTTCTGTGTGCACGTCCTGCGACATTGGGGCAGGTGACGGGCGGTGGCTGCACCCAGAGCAGGCACTCACCCGAGTCAACACCTGGGAGCCAGGGAGCTCAGCGCACCATCCCCCCACAGTCCGGGGCAGCAGGTTTCCCCCATGCCCACACCCCTGCCGCCTCCATGCCACCCCCATGTCATCACCCCATGTCCACAGCATGCCCACTGCCCTCCTGCCACCGCCTCGTCACCTCCCAACACCCCCTTACCCCCCACCTTTGCTGCTTTAACGCTAAGAGTCCCCGATTCCTGTTCCTGTGAGCCCAGCTCCGTGTGTCCTAACAGCAAGACATGGGAGGGCGCATCCCTGCCCGCAGCCCCGCTGCCCAGCGGGTCCCCTCCCCTGGAGAGAGGGGTTGACCACCGCCTTTAGTGACAAATCCTGGCCGTCCCCAGGGACTGCCGACGCATGCCCATGCTGTCCTGACCCCACTTTCCCAGGTCTCACCATCTCCCCCAGATGTCCCTGGAATTTGGGCAAACACCCTGACCTCCCTCACGGACCCCCATGTGGGGCCCCACAGCGCCCGTGTGCACACCGCCCCAGTGGCACCGCCAGCGCACCTGGGCTCAGCGGGGACCGAGTCCTCTCCCAGGCAACCGCGAGGTCTCAGCCCCTCCCCCACCCCCACGGCGAGCTCAGGGCACCAAATCTGCCAGGGTAGCAACCCCACCCTCCTACATGGCACAGACAGACCCCCGCCCCGTGCTGCCAGCTGCTGGGGGCAGGGGCACAGGCCTGGGGGTCAGTAGGACCCTGGAGCCATAGCAGCTGCCTGGAGTCCCTCCTCGTCCTCTCCCACCCCCCCAGGTGATTAGCGCCTGCACCTGCTGGGCCCTGTTCCCGGCGCCAGGGATACCACGGCCGACCACCAGCCGACCACCAGCCAACCACCGGCTCAGTGAGGCGGAGGTCAGACCAGAGGCCTGAGCCAGATGCAAAGTCCAGTTCCTGATGGGGCCAAAGGAAGCACGGGGTGGGGTGGGGCCAGATGAGCGGCCAGGGCCCCAGGCACCGCTGTGGCTGCTTTAAATCCCACATTTAAGGTCAAGGTTGAGATCAGCACCGTTCTCCCAAGGGTGGGGGAGGAAGCGAAACGGAAGAACACTTGCCTCGTCTGCACCGCGGCGTCCACGTGGCTTTAAATGAAAGATGGCGGGTGATGGGTGGAGGCATCGCCAGGCACCCCCGGGGGCTGAGACGCCTCAGGGGTCGCGTAGGGAGAGGAGCCGAGGCAGAGTCTCAGGCCCGGTCAGGTGCTGCCCTGCTGGCCAGTGAACAGGTGGAGCCCGTGGCCAGCCCCTCCTGCTCCGCCCACGTGCACGGCTCTGCCTCCCCGGCCCAGCCGACTTCCATCTTCCCAGGGCAGCTCCGTGGCCCTGAACCACCCCCCCCCACCAAGGGATGCATCGCCGGCCCCAGAGCAGGGTCTCCCCCAAGCCCACAGCAAGGCCTGAGGCTTCCAGCGCCTCTGCCCTGCCCGCGGCTGCTCCACCAGCCCCAGGGAGGGAGCGCTCCAGGTGCATAAATTCACATTTGTGCTCAAAACACAAGATTCCCCGCGGGGCACAGGCAGCCCACGTGCCTGCTCCCCGGGCAAAGATCACCTCCCACGGCGCCATGCCGGCTCCGGAGCACGCCGGATGCAGTTTGGTGCACTGATGTCTCCAAACATACAGGGTGTGTGCGAGATGCTTCAGGACCAAGGCTCGCGTAAACCGTGTCTCTGGGCTGCACTCCGCAGGGCCCGGGGAAGAGCCGGTGGAGGCGGCTGCACTGCGCCGCTGACTCCCAGCCGAGCCCCACAGAGCCCCATGTTCACCTCTAAGCAAAGCGCTCACTTCCGCGCCCGGCTAGCAGTGAATCAGGGCAGGCGTGCAGGAAGAGGCCCGGAGAGGGGCGCGGTGAAGGCCTGGTACCCGGGGAGGGGTGAGGTGAAGGCCCTGGTACCCAGGGAGGGGCGCAGTGAGGGCCTGGTACCCAGGGAGGGGTGCGGTGAGGGCCTGGTACCCGGGGAGGGCGCAGTGAGGGCCCTGGTACCCGGGGAGGGCGCGGTGAGGGCCCTGGTACCCAGGGAAGGGTGCGGTGAGGGCCCTGGTACCTGGGGAGGGGTGAGGTGAGGGCCCTGGTACCAGGGGAGGGTGCGGTGAGGGCCTGGTACCCGGGGAGGGGTGAGGTGAGGGCCCTCTCTACAACTGTGGTTGTCCTGGCTCAGGGGATCAAAGGAGCCCAACAGGAAGGGGTGGGGGTGGGTGTGACGGGGGTAGGTGCAGGACTGGACACTGCTGGCTCTGGGTCACTCCAGGTGGGCTCACCAGCCTGGGAGCCCCCCTCGTCGGCCCAGCCAGAGCCCATGGAGGAAGCACAGAGGAGACAGCCACAGCATTTCGGGCAGTCTGGGACTGCTTCCTGGAGGCGGAGAGGGCCAGGCTGGGGCCTGGGGGCAGGATCACCATTAGCTAAAGGGAGAATGAGGTGGGTGAAGAGGGGTGGTAGGGGCACATCCCCCAGAGAAGAGCGCAGCGGCGAGCTTCAGCCGTGGCCGCTGGAGAGGCCCGAGGGGCGGAGAGGACCACAGTGCCCATCCTGGGTCCTGACCAGGGCAGAAATGAGGCGGGCAACTTGGCCAATGAGAAACCACGCCCCCCCCACGGTAGGGAGGCCGAGGCCTTCGGGGTGGGCGGTGGGAGCCCAGCGCCAACCCCACTGGGAGAGCTCTGTGGCCATCCCCTCTGCCGCTCCCTCCCTGTGTGCGGGGAGGCGGCAGACACAGGCTTGGCGAGCCCCAGGCGGAGCAGCCCAGCACCCGGGACCCAGGCCAGCTGTGCCTGTGGGCGCGATTGGTCTCAGGCCCCGCCCTCGGCAAGGGCCCTACACGCTGCCATGGTGTAACCCAGGCCCTGAGACCTGACATGCCCCTGGGGGGCAGTGAGCAGACAACAGGGTGGACAGCAGCCTGGGGGCTCCCACTGCCCCACAGTGCCCGGCCTGCGCCCTCCCCACGCGCGTGCTGCCCGCCGGTACTGGGCCCCCGGGCACAGCCTGCGCCTTCCCCACGCGCGTGCTGCCCGCCGGTACTGGGCCCCCGGGCACGGCCTGCACAGCACTGTGCCCGCTGTGCCTGCACCAATCAGATCTGCACGTCCGGGTGCTGCCCACAGGGGACAAAGCCACCAAGGACTAGAATCCTGGTGTCCGTGCACCTGCCCCCAAGGACTAGAATCCTTCCAGTAGCCGAGCCCCCACTGCCCCCAGCCAAGGCGTTATAGGATTCAAAAATAACGGCATGCCATGAATTATCTTGTGGAAGAAACAGATATATTCCCTAAGGTCTGTGAATGCTTTATTTATGAACATTATTTCCATTAGTAGCATAAATTTTATACTAACAGAGAACAGTTTGAATATTAGATTTGTTCAGATTCTTTAAAGTTTGAATAGACACAGGGCCAAATTAGATTTAGCATTTATAGATCAAATGTTGGTTGATGATTATATACTGCCTCTGTACATCAGCTAGTTAAAAAGCCAGGCAACTTGATTAATATTATGATATTATAAATCCAAGACTCACCAATAAATTTTCCCAAAATGGAATGATTTTGTACTTTTCATAGGCCTGTGTCTAGTGAAAATGAAACAAAATACAAGTGTGTATGTTCACCAAGTGAGGGGCGCTATCCATGCTTCTGAAAGCTGTGATAGTGAGTGAGGAACTTCTCCTGGCCATGATGTGAGTCCCAAAGCACCTCTTTGAATTATCGGCCAAGGCTGCATCTTTCCCAAATGGTTTTCTATGGATAAATCATTCCAGCATGGCTGAAGTCCTGTAGTAACCATGTTCCTCAAGGATTCTCTGCCATACTAACATGACAACAATTTCTCTCTATCCATCGATTTCATTATACTTAAATCTATGGCTCTGGAGCACAAGTTAGTTAAAGATTCTTCATTTGGGTGACTAATGTCTATGTCCTACAGCATAGAAAATAACCTTGACATATATGATTTCCAAAACCAGAGTGGGTCTAAGACTCACCCTGCCTTTCCTGTTCCTCCTTGGTCCACCCCCAGGCTACATTTCTGCTACTGCCATGGTAGATGCCCAATTTTCACTTACCTCTCTCTCTCTTCTCATTGCTGCAGAGATGCAGGTAACTTTCCAGCTCTTCTGCACAATACTAGCAAAAATAAAATGTAGCCCCACTCTGGGTGGGTGTTGTGACACAATGTAATAAACCACTACTTGGAATAATGCATCCCATATCTGAGTGATTGGGGTCAACTCCTACCTCCACTTCTGGTCCAGCTTCCTACTAATGCACACTCTGGAAATCAGCAGATAATAATTCCAATACTTGCATCCCTGCCAATCTCATGGGAGACCAGGAAGTGGTTCCTGGTTTCTAGCTTCAGCCTGGCACAGCTCCAGCTGTTGTAAGCATTTAGGGAGTGAACCAGCAAATGAAAAACTCTCTCTCTCTCTCTCCACCTTTCTAAAAAATCAAGTAAACTTTTTTAACAGTTCTACTCTGAAGCACAAGGGCTGTCTAACCTTCACCTCCCAAGAAGCTCGAAGCCCATATATCACAGCTGTTGTGTTAATTCACACTCCCTAAGAGGCAGATACCATGCTGGGAATAAATGTGTGAGAGACTTACTGGGAAAAAAAACACTGTGTAGTTAACTGGGAAGAAAGCCAGTAGAAGCTGAATAGGCACCAGGATCCAAGTTTGAATGTAAAGAAAGGGAGAATAATTGAAAGAAGGTCTTGGACTGTGTTGCAGTCCCTTGATGAAGAATTCTAAAGCCCCATACAATGGTCTACACACAAGACAAACCTGCCCCAGATGGGAAAGGCCAACTTAGTCAACCTGCCACAGAGTGCATAATCATTTTCCTTCAGGAATTGTGCTAGCTTGAAAGTGTTGGTCTCTATTGCTGATGAGTTGAATGTTCAGAGACAGCAATAGCTACAACACTCTTAGTAAGTGGAAGGTCATACTACTGAATCCAGCATAGCCCTCAACTCTGTCACGAGATAGCTAATTATATCTGGGGCATGCAGTGGCACAGGCTTGCAGACACCCACTGGCCCACTCATTTATCTCTTGCTTGTCTACTAATTCTTCCATTGTAGTTGTTTTCTGGTAGAAGATAAACTACAGTTGCACCTGTTTCCTAATGTCGCTGTTAAAAAATTACCACAAAAAATGGCTCAAAACAACACAAATCTGCTGTCTTAGAGCTTTGAGGGGACAGAATCAGAAACTATTCTTCCAGGACTAAAATCAAGGAGGTTCCATGGCTGCTTCCTCATGGAGACTCTACAGGAGAACCAACTCCCTACACATCCCATCTCCCAGCTGCATTCCTTTGCTTTTTTAGCCTCAGGACCCCTTCTTGCTTTTTTAAATCCAGCCACTCAGTATCTTCAAATTTCCTTCATCTTCTATCATACTATCATCTTCTCCCCTTCTGGAAGCAAATGTCTCTTTGCCTTCCTCTTATAAGGACACTTGTGATTTCATTTAAAGTCTGCTAGAAAAATGCAAGGTAATCTCCACACCCCGAAGCCCTTAATCACATCTGAAAGTTCCCTTTCACTAGAAGAGCTGAAGCTCACAGGTTCCAGGCAACAAGACATTGGTGTCATTGGTTCCACTATTCTGCCCATCATAGTGACATGAAGCTCTTCCCACTTTGAGCTCCCATGTGTTCATTCTCGGGCCTCTGCTCTAGGCCTCCTTGTCTGACAGTCCAGGCTTTTCTATTCCGAGCACACAGCTTGGCTACTGGACACTGCTCAGGAACCTGGACTTCTCATCTCATCTCCCTCTTCCTTCCCTGTAAAATGAATGATCAGGTACACTACTCACATCTCAAACATAAGGAAGTTTTCCTGACAATTTCCAACTGATGCTCATCAACCAGTCTGACCTGCCTATAAACTAATCTCCATTTCCAATTCCTCTTCCTTCAGTTGGTTGTAAAGTATGCACATTAATCCATACGTACAAGGTTAAAAGAAATCCAGTGCAATGTCATTTATATTTATTTATTTTGCCTACACAGCAGTAAGTGAGATGGTTCCTGAACATCATAGTACATCCTGAATCATCCTAGTACAACTTGTGCTAGTTCAGTACTGCTAAAGAGATGCCAGAGAGATATGTGAGTAACTTATTGAGGAAAAAGCCTGTGGGAGAAGATGAAGAGGAAACCAGGGGAAACTAGATGGCTATGAGAAATCTGCTCTCTGTGAAAGACAGAGGTAGGGAAGAGAGGACTCATCTCGGGAGCCTAGACTGCAACGCATTCCTAGGAACACCCAGCCAAGTCCAGTAGAGAATCCTTGAGTTAGATTTCCTTAGGAGTGGGTTCTCTTGCCTCACAAGGATGGACCCACCACATTCAGCCAGCGACTCAGAGCACCTTGATGGAAGCCCCTTCGTGTTTGGAGGTGTGTTTAGGGCCCTCAGATAATTGAGCCATAGGTGAGCTCTGGAGATCAGTGTATGAATTAAGGAGGGGCTCCTATGAATGGTGACTGGAGCCAGGAACTTCTTAAAAGTGCGCTTAGTGAAAAACACGAAGCTACAGACTATTTTGTGTCTCCTTTTTCTTAAAAAAAGGAGCATTCTGAAGATGAAGACTCCCCAAGAGGAATTCTGCTCAGAGCGCCTCAGTGTTATATCCGTGCCGTGTAGCAGCACAAACTATGTCCTTCTTGCTTACTGTTAAGCGGTACCCTCTGTGAAAAATGGATGTGTCAGACAGGACTGAGTCAGGTTTCCTCTGTTCACAGCTGTATTTGTAAGAGATATCTATTCTGTGTTACCTTGAGAATCCACTCCCTCCTCTCTAAAGGTTTAACTTTTAATTACATGTTGCCAAGGAGAAGTGAAAAGGATTTTCTCTTTGAACTCCCACTTTCTGTCCACATGTCATCTTTATTTACCCCTCTGTACCCACTAACCTGCTACAATTCCTTTATGCATGTGCAGCCAAGCATAGCAGTGAAAGGACATAAAGCGATGTGATTATGAAATACACTGTCACAAAGCAGCAATAACTTCTTCCTCTCTCCTCATCACTTTGCCTGTGCTTTGCAAACTTGGGCTGAACAGCACTAGAGATCTGGGTTTCTGTACTCTACTGATTTCTACAACACCTTATCCTTCCTCATCTTCACTCTCTAATTGTTCTTTCTTCCTTTCCCTCTTATTTTAACTCTACTATTATTCATGGAACATAAGTGAGAATTAGTGGCAAATTTTTAGATGCTCACTTAAAACATCCTTCCCAACATCAATGAAGAGTCACCCTCTGAATAAAATTTAGAGGCTATCCTTTACTTTCCTTCTTGAATACACCTGTTACTTATTCACCCACCTCTGTAACTAGGGTTGGTCCTTTGCATACCATCCACAAATCACCACTGGTCATGAACTTGTCTCATTCATCCAAATAATCATCAGTGCTCCTTAGATCTTGAGGCACAGAATAACGACAAATGGCAAAACACAAAGCAACCCATATGTCCCTCCCAATTCCTCCACTTGCTCACCCAGGCACATTCCTGTTTCTTCCTGCATCCTTCTCTTGGCTTCTTCCCTTTCCTGATTCCAGCCCTCTGGCCTCATGTGTTGCACAGTCCAGTACCTACCTACAGATTCTCCAGAACATGCCGCAACTATGCGTTCTCATCACTACAGTTGACTCCTCCTGCTCTTCACCAAAGTTTCACTATTAAAGACTGCTGAGGGCTGACTGCCAGGGCAAGGTGACCTGTAAGCAAAGCCCTGAAGGAGGGCAGTGTGCCAGGTGCTTGTCTGCTGTGCCAATGGTTTGTAAAGGTGTTGGCTGAGTCTGCTTGTGCTTCTATAACAAAATATCACAGACCGAGTAACTTACCAAAAAAAAAAAAAAAAAAAAAAAAAACAACCAGAAATTCATTTCTCACGGTTCTGGAGGTTAGAAGTTCAAGATCAAAGTGCTAGCAGGTTCATTGCCTGGCAGGGTCCGGTCCCTCTTTCAAAGAAGGCAATTTGAAGGCTGCACCGTCAGGAGGGGAAATACGCTGTGTGCTCACATGGCAGAAAGAGGAAAGGGAAAAAGAAACAAAAAACACCTTCTGGCAAATCCCTTCACTAGGGCTCTTAATTCTATCACCTCCCCTTTCCATCACTTCCTAAGAGCTGTACCAGGTCCTAAGTTCAAGTGCATTTTGGAGGGGACAACATACTAAACTGTAAAAATATCCCAACTTACCTCCCCATCCATGCTTCTTTGAAATTTTATAGTATACTCTATAAAGAGGGAGAGTGAGTTTTCCCCACTCATTATAACCTGTTTTGACAAATAGAATACATCCATGTAATACAGCATCAGCAATGAACCCAGGCTTTACAAGGCCTTCTGAGCTTCTAGTCTCAACCTCTCTTTCTTTCTCTCCCCCCCACCCCCAACCTCTGTGTGAACATGCTTCAGATTGTCTGATGAAAAAGGAGAGAATGTGTGGATTAAAAACCATAGATCCTGGCTGAGACCAGCCCAGATCAGCCACACTCGGAGCCCTCTGGCAGCTGAAGGCAGCACATGAGTAAACGTGGCTAAGAACAGAAAAGCAAATAGCTGAGCTCAGGCCAAATGACGATCTGCATAATGATGAGCTTATAGTGGGGTCGAACATCATGCTTTAGAATGCTTTGTAACCACTGCACATTGTGAGAAGAGACTCTCAAGTGGAAATTACATCAGAGATCTGAAAATAGTAGTGTTTGAACTCTGGAAAGCAGAACAGAGATCAAGGTAAGATCAATGGGTTTTACTTATAATGTCATTAAAGATATTTGAACTGAGTAGGGAGCCAACTTGCAAAAACACAAGTTTAAATAATTACTATCTGAATCAGTGCCACTTAAGGAGAGCAAATATAACAGTAATAGAAAACATTTTTATGGATACTATAGGGAAGACAGAAAGGGTATATCAGTGTATGGACATATTTGTAATGTATCATAATGTTTGCATAAAATCCATCTTTTACTCACTTATTAAGCACATCTTTGTAAATAATTTTCCTTTCACAGAAACACAAAAACTACAAACAGTAGTCAATTTCTCCCTTTCAATATTTTTCACATTGTTGCTATTTAAAGCTCAATAAAAGGGGGCATTGAAAAACCCTTTGGAACAAAGCACTTGAATACACATTCAAATGGTTTTATGTGTAGAATAAGTTTGCTGTTTTAAGAATCTTTTAAGGAAAAATGAATGTATAAATATTCCTTACACATAAATATAAACTGCTTATTATATAAAATGTCAGTAAAATTCTTAGCTCAGTGGGAAAATAGGAATGTATGTAACATATCATGGAAATCATAAATGATTGCAAAATACAGATAGAACGAATACTGGCTAGAAAAATAACATCCTTTTATAAGTAAACTTGTAAACATGTACCATTAAAAAAAAAAAAAGCCTAAATTCAAGGACCAACATTTTTACACAGCAGGTTGCCAGCATTCCATATGGGCACCATTTTACAGTCCAGTTGCTCTCCTTCTGATCCAGCTCCCTGGTAAAGCCTGGGAAATCAGTGGTAGATGGCCCAAGTGCTTGGGACTCCACCCATGTGGGAGACTAGGATTAAGCTCCTGACTTTGGCCTGGCACAGCTCTGGCTGTTGCACCCATCTAGAGAGTGAACTAGCAGATAGATAATCTCTCTCTCTGTATCTCCCTCCCTCTGTGTAACTTTGCTTTTCAAATAAATAAGTAAATTTTTTTAAAAAAAAAAATCTAAATCCATCACTTTGAGCTTGCTTTACAAGGCAATACGAAGTTTGTTTTCTGTAAAAAGTGGCTTTTATCATGATTTGGCAATTTATTCCTTTGGTAAAAATGCAAGACTTAAACCTCAATTTGAAAATAAATAATTTTAAGACAGAACAAATTACTGGATATATTTACATATAATTCATCTCTAAAAAATATCTTTTTTTGACAATAATGATCTGTTGCTGTTTGACAGTGCTGAGTTTATGTACCATGACAATTATATGAAAATATCGAACATAACTTTTTACATAAGAAAGTTCCAAACCAGTATTTTAACAATGCAGCAGCTAATACATTAGTGCATGACTAGTCCCTAGAATAACAAAAATAATAAAATAATATGGAATGCTCATATAGTGTGTATAATTGCAGTTGTTAAAATGGTAACAATTTCTTTGTGAACCCATAATACAAGTTTAAGAAATAATCATTGGATACCTCAGACACAAAAAGCCCTGCCAGACTAAGCTAAAATACTTGAATTTTAGTATAAATATTTTAAAATTAATATTAACAAATCTTTTTCATTATGCCTGTGTTAGGTACAAAGATATTATAAGTAAGGAAATAATAAGATGTATTTTACTATTTTCTTGATAAACTATCCAGTTTGAATGAATTGTAGTGTTTGAATTCTTTCTGGGTAGTTAACGCAATGGAACTTCCAGTTTCTCGTGAATACATGGTCACGTGACTGACTCCAGGCCAATAGACTGAGGCCAATCATGTATGTCAGTTCTAGGCCGGCTTGTTAAAAACTACTCACGCTCCTGCTGGTGATCCTTTTCTTGCTCTTGTCTAATGTGTCTGAGCACACTGCTTTTAGAGGTCATGAATGGAACGTGGGAGAGGCATCGGATGGATGGAAGGAGCGCACTGAGAGTGTGATGACCACGGATTCCCAACATCTGCTTGGAAATCGGTAACAGAAAGATAATATATATATTTTTTTTTTTGACAGGCAGAGTGGACAGTGAGAGAGACAGACAGAAAGGTCTTCCTTTGCTGTTGGTTCACCCTACAATGGCTGCCGCGGCCGGCACGCTGCAGCCGGCACCGTGCTGATCCGATGGCAGGAGCCAGGTGCTTCTCCTGGTCTCCCATGGGGTGCAGGGCCCAAGCACTTGGGCCATCCTCCACTGCACTTCCTGGCCACAGCAGAGAGCTGGCCTGGAAGAGGGGGAACCAGGATAGAATCCGGCGCCCTGACCAGGATTAGAACCCGGTGTGCTGGCTCCGCAAGGTGGAGGATTAGCCTAGTGAGCCGCGGCACCGGCCCCAGAAAGATAATATTTTCACGTTTCCTCACACATGTGAAAACGTCTTCCTTCTTGATTAATATGTGATGTATATGAAGGATCTGCAACAAGTTCATGGAAATAAGTATTATGAAGAAATTCTGTGTAGATTTTTTTTCCAAAATAAATCTACCAGCCAATTTTGGGTTTGATTTGTTCTTGTTTTTTCTAAATTCTCAAGATACAATATCAGATACAATATCAGACCATTTATTTTAGATCTTTCTATTTTTTAATACAAGCATTTAATGCTATAAATTTCCCTCTTCATACTACTTTTGTTGTATTCCACAGGTTTTGATATGATGTATTCTCATTTTCATTTATTTCAGGAAAGCTTTTATTTCCTTCTTAATTTATTCATTGACTAACTGGCCATTCATAAATGTTTTATTCTTCTTATTGCTCATTTCTAGTTTTATTCCTTTGTGGTCCTAAAGATACATAGTGTGATTTCAATCTTTTTGAAAATTTACTGAGACTTGATTTGTGGCCTAATATATGATCTATTCTAGAGAATGTTTCATGTGCCAATGAGAAGAATGTGTATTTTGTATCTGTTGGGGGAAATGTGTTATGAATGTCAGTTAGATCCATTTGCTCAATAGTATGGTTCAACTCTCTGTTGATTTTCTGTCTGGATGATCTGTTTGTTGATATCAGTGGGATGTTGAAGTTCTGCACTAGCCTTCTATTGGATCCATCACTCTCTCTAATTCTAATAGTGTTTTCTGTGTATAATTGGTGGTCTTGTGTTGGATGCCTATATATTTACAATTAGAATATATTCTTGCTTAATCAGCACTTTCATTAATACATAATGTCTTTCTTTGCCTTGTTTTACAGTTTTTTATTTAAAATCGGTTTCCTCTCTTGCACATATAGCTACTTCTGCGTGTTTTTGTTTTCCCTTGCAGGATATATCTTCCTCCAGCCCTTCTCTTTCAGTCTAAATGTGTCTTGTTTCTGAAGTGAGTTTCTTATAGGAAGCATATAGTTGCATTTGATTTCCTTTTTCCATTCAGCCAACCTAAACTTTTAGCTTCAGAATTTAATCCACATACACTCAAGGTTAGTATTGATAGATAAGAACCAACACCCATCATTTTGTTAACTGGCTACTGTTTGTACCTGCACTGTTAGTGAATTTGGTAGTGTCATGGGTTTTCATGATGTTTATGTCAAATGTTGGATTCCTTTCAGGATTTCTTGTAAGGCTGGTCTGGTGGCTGTAATTTTCTCAGTTTGTTTATCTGGGAAATAGCTAATTCTCATTAACTTCTACAGGAGAGCTTTGCTGGATATAATATTCTTGGTTTGAAGTTTCTTTTTTTTAAGACCTTGAATATATCATCATAATCTTCTCTGTATTGTAGGGTTTCTGTTGAGAAGTTTGATTTTAGTCTAACTGATTTTCTTTAATTTGTAATGTGACACTTTTCTCTTACTGTTTTCAGGATTCTATCATTGTCCTTAACTTGTGACAATTAGATTATAATATGCATTGGAGATCTTTTTTGGTTGAGTTTTGTGTTCCTTTGAACTTCCTGTATCTGGATTTCCATGTCTCCTTCAAGACATGGGAAATTCTTAATGATTATTCCATTTATTGGTTCTCAACTACTTTTTCCTTCTCTTCTACCTCAGGAATCCCCAAAATACAAATATTTGCTCACTTCATGGCATTACATATTTCATGTGGGCTTTTTTAATTTTTGTAATTCTTTCCTCTTTATTTTTGTCTGACTGGTTTATTTCAAAAGTCTTAATCCTCCAGATCATGAATTCTTTCCTCTACCTTGTCTACTCCATTGTTAAGGCTTTCAATCATATTTTTTATCTCATGGACTGAAGATTTCATCTCCAAAAAGTCTATTTGGCTCTTTTTAATGATTTCTATCTCCTTAGTGAATGTCTCATGCATGTCCCCTATTGTTCTCTTCATTTCTCTAATCTTTCTATCTGTATTCTCTTACAGTACATTTAGTTTCTTTGCAGTGATTATTTTGAATTTTATTTATTTTTCATAAAGATTTGTTTATTTTCTTTTTTTTTTTTGACAGGCAGAGTGGACAGTGAGAGAGAGAGACAGAGAGAAAGGTCTTCCTTTTGGCGTTGGTTCACCCTCCAATGGCCGCCGCAGCCGGTGCGCTGCAGCCAGCGCACCGCGCTGATCTGATGGCAGGAGCCAGGAGCCAGGAGCCAGGTGCTTTTCCTGGTCTCCTATGGGGTGCAGGGCCCAAGCACCTGGGCCATCCTCCACTGCACTCCCTGGCCACAGCAGAGGGCTGGCCTGGAAGAGGGGCAACCGGGACAGAATCCGGCGCCCCAACCGGGACTAGAACCTGGTGTGCCGGTGCCGCTAGGCGGAGGATTAGCCTAGTGAGCTGCGACGCTGGCCCAAAGATTTGTTTATTTTCAAAAGCAGAGCTACAGAGAAGCAGAGGCAGAGAGACAGAGAGAGAGGTAGTTAAATCCCCAAATGGCTGCAGTGGTCGGAGCTGGGCTGATCCAAAATCAGGAGCTTGGAGCTTCTTCCAGGTCTTCAATGTGGGTGCAGGGGTCCAAGGACTTGGGTCATCTTCCACTGCTTTCCCAGGCCATAGCAGAGAGATGGACAAGAAGTGGAGCAGCTGGGACTCAAACCAGTACCCATATGGGATGCCAGCACTGCAGGAGGCAGCTTTACTTGCCAAGCCACAGTGCTGGCCCAGAATTTTATTTCTGTCATTCAGATTTCCTTCAGACCAGGTTCTATTTCTGGAGAACTACTGTGTTTTTCTGCAGGAGTCTGGTTACATTACTTCTTCATTTTTCCAATACCCCTATTTTGAAGTCTGTGCATCGGTGTTATAGTCCCATTATATGTGAGAAGAGTTTATAGTTTAGATTGAATGCAAGATATCACTTGACTTTTTTCTTTGGCTTCGATTTAGGTGATTCCAGAAGTGTAGCCTCTGAATGATTTATTTTGCATTGATCAGTGCCTTCTGTGTCTATAAATAACACATTGAGGAGAAAAATAATAAGTATTAGAGCAGAAATAAATGAAATTTAAACTAAAAAATTACAGAAGATCAATTAAGGGGCCAGCATGGTGGTATAGCAGGTTAAGCCACTGCCTGTCATGCAAGCATCCCATATGGGGGCCAATTGGCATCCCAGCTGCTCCACTTCCAATCCAGCTCCCTGCTAATGTTCCTGAGAAAGCAGCAGATGTCCCAAGTTCTTGGGCCCCTGCATTCACATAGGAGGCCTGGAAGAAGCTTGTAGTTCCTGGCTTTGCCTGGCATAGCCCCAGTCATAATAGCCATTTGGGGAGTGAACCAGTCATGGAAGACCTCTCTCTCTCTCTCTCTCTCTCTATCTCTATCTCTATCTCTTTCTCTATCTCTATCTCTCTTCTCTCTGTAACTCTTTCAAATAAATATTTTTTTTGGAAAAAAAGATCAATTAAACAGAAAGCTGGTTTCTTGAGATGATAAACAAAACAGACAAAACATTAGCCAGACTAACAAAGAAAAAAATATAAAACCTCAAATACATAAAGTTAGAGATGAAAAAAAGAGATATCACAACCAACAACACTGAAATCCAAAGAATCATAAGAAACTATTATGTACTATAAGCTAACAAATTGGAAAACCTTGAAGAAATGGATAAATTCTGGATACATATAACCTACCAAGGTTAAATCAAGAAGATACAGAAAATCTAGACAGATCAGTTATTACTGATGCAATAGCAATGAGATTGCAACAGCAATTAAAAGTCTCCTGTCACTGAAAAATTCAGGACCTGACAGCTTTACCACTGATTTCTTCAAAACACTTAAGGAAGAACTTACTCTAATATTTTTCAAACTATTCCAAAATATTGAAAAGAATGGAATTCTTTCAACTTATTTTTATGAGGCCAGCATCACTCTGATACCAAATATGAAGAAAGACATAGAACTAAAAGAAAGCTACAGACCTAGATCTCTGAAGAAAT
This sequence comes from Oryctolagus cuniculus, assembly GCF_964237555.1. Lineage (NCBI taxonomy): Eukaryota > Metazoa > Chordata > Mammalia > Lagomorpha > Leporidae > Oryctolagus > Oryctolagus cuniculus. The sequence goes on from NC_091439.1 coordinate 120,695,769, forward strand.
CGGGTGCAAAAATTCTCAACAAAATAATAACACTCAATCCCAAACCCCATCAAAAGCATTATATATCATGACCAATTGGGTTTATCCCAGAGAGTCAATAATTATTCCACATTTGCAGAACAAGAAATATCATAAATCACATAACATAATGAAGTACAAAAACAATATGGTCATCTGAATAGATGCCAAGAAAGCATTTGATTAAATTCAACAGCACTTCCTGACCAAAAAAAAAAAAAAAAAAAAAAAAAACCTCCACAAATTAGGCACAGAAGGAACATACACCTATAAATGATGAAGGCTATATATGAGAAACCAAACTCCAAGGAAAATCTGAAAACATTTCCCTTCAGATCTGGAATGAGACTAGGATGTCTACTTTCAACATTCTTATTCAACATAGGATTGAAAGTAGTAGCAAGGGCAATTAAGGAGGATAAAGAAATAAAGGGCATCAAAATTGAATGGGAAGAAGTGCAAATAACTATGCAGGCGGCATGGCATTGTACATGGAACAACCTAAATACACCACCAAAAACCCAATAAAACAAATAAGCCAATTCAGTAAAAGTTTCTGTTTACAAAATAAATATACAAAAAGGTGATTTTTCTATATACTTATGATGAACTTGCCAAAAGAGGAATCAAAAAAGAATCCCCAGTTACAATAGCTACAGAAATAGCAAATATTTAAGAACAAGTTTAACAAAAGAAGTTAAAGATCTCTACAATGAAAATTTTAATGCATTGGTGAAAGAAATCAAGAACACTCACAAAAAAATTGAAAGATATTGCTTGCTTATGGATGGGAAGAATTAACACAGTTAAAATACTGAAACTACCTAAAGTAATCTATAGATTCAGTGCAATCTATATCAAAATACCAGTGACATTCTTTAGAGATTCAGAAAAAGAAATCTAAAATGCATATGGAATCATGAAAGACCAAGATAGCAAAAGCAGCCTTGATAAAAAAATCAGCTGGGGGCATCACAATGCCTGATTTCAAATCATATTATAAAGCTACAGTAATTAAAACAGCATGGTGCTGGCATAAAAACTGACACATAGATCAACAGAACAGAATAGAGAGCCCAAAAATTAGACCAAGCTCATGCAGCCAGCTTAGTTTTGACAAAAGTTCCCAGACCATACTTTGGAGAAAGAATAATCTCTTCAAAAAGTGGTGCTGGCAATACTGGATGCCATATATATAGAAGAATGAAATTAGATCCCTACAACTCAACACATACCAAATCAACTCAAGATGGATCAAAGACCTAAATTTAAGACTTGAGACTATGAAGTTGCTGGAAGACAATATAGGGGAAACACTTGAAGACACTGGTGTAGGCGATGACTTCTTGGACAAGATAAACAAATGGGACTATATCAAACTCAGAAGCTTCTGGCCAAAAATGAAACAATCAAGTGAAGAGAGGTGACTGAATAGGAAAAAATATTTACAAGCTACCTACCCAACAAAGGATCAATATCCACAATGTACCAGCATTGCAAAAACCACAATAAAAGAACAATCAATCTAGTTAATAACTGAGCAAAGGGCTTCAGTAGACAGTTCTTAAAAGAAAAAATACAAATGGCAAAAAAAAAAATTATGAAAAAAGTGCTGAACAGCACTAGCCATTAGGGACATGCAAATTAAGAACACCATGAGGGCTGGCGCCACAGCTCAATGGGCTAATCCTCCGCCTAGCAGCACCGGCACACCGGGTTCTAGTCCCTGTCAGGGCACCAGGTTCTGTCCCGGTTGCCCCTCTTCCAGGCCAGCTCTCTGCTGTGGCCAGGGAGTGCAGTGGAGGATGGCCCAAGTGCTTGAGCCCTGCACCCCATGGGAGGCCAGGAGAAGCACCTGGCTCCTGCCTTCAGATCAGCGTGGTGCACCGGCCGCAGTGCACTGGCCACGGCGGCCATTGGAGGGTGAACCAGAAGGAAAGGAAGACCTTTCTCTCTGTCTCTCTCACTCTCACTGTCCAATCTGGTGCCAGTGTTGTGGCACATTGGTTTAAGCCACTACCTTCTACGCTGATATCACATACAGGCACTGGTTAGTGTCCTGGTTGTTCCACTTTCAATCCAGCTCCCTGCTAATGTCTCTGGGAAAGCAGCAGGAGGTATCCCAAGTGCTTAGACCCCTGCCACCAACTTGGCAGACCCCAGTGGAGTTCCAGATTCCTGGCTTCAGCCTGGCCTCATCCTGGCCATTGAGGCCCTTGGGGGAGAAATCCAGTGAATTAGACTCTATCCCTTTCTCTCTCTCTCCTTCTTTGTAACTATACCTTTCAAATACATAAATAAATCTTTAAGAAAAAAAAACACTTTCATACCTTCTCACCCCTGTCAGAATGATTATTATCCAAAAAGCAGAGTAGCAAATGTTGGCGAGGATGTGAAGAAAGTAGAACTCTGATACATGACTACTTGAGGTTCCACTGTTGGTGGAGATATAAATTAACGCAGCCATGGTGGAAGACACTATAGAGATTTATTTTAAAACTAGAAATAGACTTGTCATTTGCTCTAACATTCACACTACTGAGTGTATACCCAAAATACATAAATACATTTTATCTAAGAGGCATTTTACCACCTTATGGCTGCACTGTTCACAATAGCCAAAATTTGGAATCAATTATGGTGTCCATCATCAGATGAATGGATAAAGAAAATCTGGTATTTATATACAATGGAATATCATTCATTTATAAAAATGAAATTCTATGATTTGCATCAAAATGGTTGGAACTAGAGTACACAATGTTGAGGGAATTAACCCAGACACAGAAAGACATGTTGTCCATTATATGTGGGACCTGCAATTAAGAAAAAATCAGGAAACAAAAAAGAAATGCTTTTGTGTAACAGTATGGCTGCAAATATAATTTTGTGAAGCTTTGTTTTATATCTTTGTCAAGCAAATTGTTATATTCTATATATTTTTAATTGTTTTATTTATTTGAGAGGAAGACACATAGAAAAACAGATAGTTGCTATCTGCTTGCTCACTCCCCAAATGCCTGCGATGGCCATGGCTGGGCCAGTAAGAACACAATCCACTTCTCTCATAAAGGTGTTAGGAACCCAATCATTTAAGCTACCACCTGCTGTGTCCAAGGGTCTATGTTGGCAGGAAGCTGGAGTCTGGAGCTGGAGCTGGGAATTGAACCCAAGTACTCCAAAATGGGAATGGGTGCTTAACCACTAAGTGAATCTCCACCTGCAAGTTCACATATTTTTACTGGGCTTAAAGTGAAACTCAGTTCAGCATATGGTGCCTTTCACCAGCTAAGGCATCCTCTGTGTAGCCTGAAAGAGCAGCTTAACAATCACAAAGTAGTTGGGGTCACATAAGCAGGGATCTAAGTCAAGTCTTCTATTTGCATAGAGCTCAGTATCCCTGAGGGAAAAATGTAAATGTGTCCTCAATAGAAGTTAAACAAGGACATCTGATAGACCTTGGAATGGGAGTGTCTTGGGATGACACAGCACAGTCCTCTGCCCTACAAACAGCCAAATAAACAAGCAATGTGTGTCAGGAAAGACCAAACTCAGCAGGGTAGTATGAGTGAACTGCTCTTTGTGAGACTACTTGAGGTTCTAAAATCCACACTCAGCCCAACTCCACTTACCACCACCACTGTTGCCATTAAGCATACAAGAACGTTTTGGAAGATTATGCTACAGTAGAAATAAAAGGACTTGCCTGTTTGACCCTACTCAGAGGTAACAGAGCTTACTCCAAAGCAATGAAGTGACAGGTACTTTCTCTAACCAGGCAACAGATTCACAAGTTGTAGGAGCCAGTATGGAGCAGGGATGGCAGAAATAGGAGCTGAAGGGAGACAGCATCAGGTAGGAGATCCAGGTGCCTGGGTTGACCAGACTGAGGCCTCAGATGCTTTGATCAGGAGTCTAACAATGTTTCCCACTGTCGCACTATCCCTAGCAACCACAGTTTTAATTTACTGCTTCTCAATGTTCATTACTCTAAATAGTAGAGTATTTACTCCACTGTTTTCCCAGGCCATCAGCAGGGAGCTGTGTCAGAAATGGAGCAGCCGGGACTCGAACCTGCGCCCATGTGGGATGCTGGCACTACAGGCAGAGGCTTTACCCACTAAGCCACAGCACTGACCCCAGACACTGCAAGCCTTTAAAACTCACCTTGTTTCTGTCAGAGCACAGGCTAAAATCCACCTGTGTGGATGTAGAGCCTCGTCGCCTCCCTTTCCAGCTGTGTTGCTTTGGGGAAGTTGTATCACATTCCTGAGCCTGAATTTCTCACCTGTAAAAATCAGAGTTCTATTACCTACCCTCACAGGTGCCCTGAGCAGCTAAAGTCAATGCATACAACTGAAGCTCTCATAACACAAACCTGGAGCATAAAATGCACTCCATAAATACCTGGTTTCACTATAATGGTTAGGTCCATCACAGGGCATCTGATACTTCTTTTTGTCCTAGGGACATAACGACACAAATATAAAGAAGCAAACAGCAACTCAGGAAGCCGAGCAACTGCGTGATGGAAGAAAAACCACCTAAGGCATGGCATTGTTATAGCAACATTTTTTGAGGTACAATTTACAAAAAACAAAATTAATTGATTTTTACATAAACAGAGGAGTTTTAACTGATATCCGAATATGTGATGGCAATCAAGGTAGAGAACAATGTCATCATGCCAACCAGTTCTCCACTGTCCCTGAACAGCCACACCCCCCCTCCCCATCAGAGCCCGAGGTGATCCCAGATCTGTCTTTTATCACTGCAGGTCTTGCCTCTTCCAGAACATCATTAAAATGAAACTGTACTTCATTTATTCTTTGGTTCAGTGTGTTTTGCTCAGAATAACATTTTCTGCAGTCACCTTGCTACATGGACCAGGGGTGTATTCCTTTAAAATGCATAGTACTGTTCTACTATAGGAATGAACTATAAATCATTTATTCAACTATTGGGAATCATTTAGGTCATTTTTATGATTCACAGACTGACAGATAGAAAGTGGGAGAGATGGCGTTCCCCTCCACTGAGTCATCCCCCAAATGCCTACTACAGCCAACACTGGGAGCTGGGAACTCAGTCTAAGTCTCCCAAGTGAGTAGCAGGGACCCAATTAGTTGAGGCATCAGAATTGGTTCCTAGAGTCCACATTAAGAGGATACTGGAGCCAGGAACCAGTGCTGGGTTTTAAACCCAGGTGCTCTTCAATGCTAGGCCAAATGTCCACACCCCCATCTAAGAAATCCATGTTCAACCCAGTATCATAAAAATGTTCTGTGTTCTCTTTTAAAAGGTTTATAGTTTGAGCTTTCACACTGAGATTTCTGATTTCTAGATGTTTATACTGTGCTGCAATGGTTGAGATTTTTAAGCATCATTTTCATTTTTCCCAACAACATTTTTGAATGTGAGAAAAAAATCTATATTTAATTACCTAGTGCATTTACCAAGAATACAATTGGCCATGTATGTGCGAGTCCATTTCTGTATTGTTTCTCATGCCTATCATAATGCCACTGCTATTGTCTTTGTTACTGAAATTTCATAATCTCATTTGCTTTCAAAGAAAGTTAAGTCCTCCCAGTTTGTTCTTTTTTTATACACAAAATTGTATTATATTTTTCATTTACATTTCCTTTTTAAAAAATATTTATTTATTTCTTTAAAAGGCAGAACAACAGAGAGAGTGGGGAGAGACAGAGAAAGAGAGAGGCAGAGGGAGAGCTCTTCCAGCTGCCTGTTCCATCCTCAGATGGCCACAACAGCAAGGTCAGGAGCAAGCTGACCAGAGCCAGGAACTCTCGAGTCTCCCATGTGGGTGCAGGGCCCCAAGCACTTGGGCCATCATTCTCTACCTTCCCAGGTGCATTAGCAGAGAGCTGGAATGGTAGAGGAGCAGTCAATACCCGAATCTTCACTCAGATAGGTGATGCAGAGTCGCAGGGAGTTGCTTAACCCACTGCACCACAACGCCAGCCCCTAAATTTCCTTTGACAGATGAAAATGAACTTTTCAGTTTCTAACCTAAACTGAAAATAAACTCTTAGTGAGATTTTGAATGTAATTACATTCAATCTATAATTTAATTTAGGAGAAATGGACATCTTAAAATGATGGAGACTTTCAATACACATACTTGGTGTATTTTCAAAATTTATTTGATTCATCCTATTTTTCTCAGCAACACTTTGTAGCTTCCACTATACAGGTCTTTCTTGTGCAGGATTTCTCTAAGTTTGTCTCTAAGTTCTTCATTTTTTGATGCTAGCTTAACTTGCACATGTAAAAAAATAATATTCTAACAGCTCACTGCTAGTGTTGAGATACTTTTGTGAATATTAACAATTTGTTAGATTGCCTCAAGAAATTCACTTTTCAGTTCTTTTAGTTTTTGTAGATTTCTTGGTGTTTTCTTTTTAAAAAATAATTATTTATTTATTTATTCATTCATTTATTTGAAGGCAGATTTAAGAGAGAAAGGGAGAGGTATAGAGAGATCTTCCATCCTCTGGTTCGCTCCCCAAATGGCTGCAGAAGCCAGGAGCTTGGAACTCCGTTTGGGTCTCCCACATGAGTGCAAGGGCCTGAGCATGTGGTCCATCTTCCAAATGCTTTTCCAAGTGTGTTAGCAGGTAGCTAGATAAGAAGTAGAGTAGCTGGGACTTGAACCTGTGCTAATATGGGATGCCAGAATCACAGGTAGCTGCATAATCCATGGCCCGACTATGGCAGCCCCAGCCTTAATGGCCTCTAATACTCAACACAGATGCTCTTTGACTTCCAATGGGGTTACATCCCAATAAGTCCATCCAAATTGAAAATATCGTGGATCAAAAATAATTTATTGCAGTTGGCCTCTGAACTCCCTGGCTTAGCAACACAGTACACTGTAGAGCACCGGTTGTATTCTCTGATGAAACAACAGAGTACCGCCACCCAGCATCACCAGAAAACAGTGCACCACATACTGCTAGCCTGGGAAAAGATGCAAAATGAAAATTTGAAGATTTCTACAGGAAGCATATCAGTTTTCACTATTCTAATATTGAAAAATCACAATTTGAGTTATCATAAGTCAAGCCTTGTCTGGCCTTCATTTTCAACATTTATGGCAGTATTTCATTTCCTGTAGTAGTCTTGAGGTACTGGGTATGAATATCAGTATAAAAAATGCATGAAAGTGGTAAGGACAGATATCAGCATCTCTCCTAATCTTAAGGATAAGACACTCCATTTTTTCAACATTTACAAATATATTATTACAAGATTTCCATTTGTTCTTTATTCTGCAGAAGACATTTGCTTCAACATTAGGTTGTTAAGAGTTTTTATCACGAATTAATATTAAGTTCTATAAACTTTTGTTCTGCATATGTTGAGATGTTCAATGATTTGCTTCGCAGTTTTTAGATTTTAATTGCATTGATTGATTGTATGAATAAATGCTACATGAATCTTGCATTCCTAATTCCTTATGTATATGACTAGAATGGATTTGCTAGCATTTTCAAAGGAATTTTTTGAATCAATGTTCGTTGATGCTATTCTGATGTTTTACTTTCTTTTCTTTTTTTTTTCTTTTCTTTTTTATACAGGCAGAGTGGACAGGGAGAGAGAGACAGAGACAGAGAGAAAGGTCTTCCTTTGCCATTGTTCACCCTCCAATGGCCGCCGTGGCCAGCGCGCTGCGGCCGGTGCACTGCGTTGATCCAAAGGCAGGAGCCAGGTGCTTCTCCTGTTCTCCCATGGGGTGCAGGGCCCAAGCACTTGGGCCATCCTCCACTGCACTCCCAGGCCACAGCAGAGAGCTGGCCTGGAAGAGGGGCAACCGGGACAGAATCCGGTGTCCCGACCAGGACTGAACCCGGTGTGCCGGCGCCGCAAGGCAGAGGGTTAGCCTAGTGAGCCGTGGCACCTGCCTTACTTTCTTCTAAAACATTCATTTGGTTTTGCTCTCAAGGAAATTTTAGTTGGCCAAAGAGAGTTCAAATATTTTCCAGGCCTACAGGAGCACTGGGAATTAGTCAATTGAGAGCTCCCTGGGAGTTCTTGCTTGGATTCCTGGAGCTGTGCACGTCTAGATCAGCTGGTAGTCAAAGACTCCACTGGATTCCTATGCTGACTTCTTGGGCATTTTTCCTTTGTGACATCCACTCTGACATTCGGTCCTGTAAACCTTCAGCCATCATATTCTCCTACAACACCTGTCTTTGTCCCCTCATCTTCAGAGACGGCCTGGTTCTGTTTGCTTTCTCTCCTCTTCTGTGGCCTGAAAAACACACCCAATTAGGAAGCTCAGAGCAATTTTAGGGCTCCTCTCACTTATGTCTTTTCTCATTAAGTCTTGAAATCTAATGTTCCCTGCTGCAAATGCCTGAAAACAGGTATTTTATATATTCTTTCTTGTCTTTTTATGTTAAAATATTTCAAATAAAACAGAAAAACACACAAAAAAGTTCAATGAACACACAGCTTTAATGGTTTTTAATATTTTGTCCTATCTTCTTTCATAAACACCATATATGCATATATGTGTGTATATGTATATATAACTTTTTAAAGCAAAGGTAGATATATTAATAGTATATAATGTGGAGTTCATGAAAAATCATAAAATGGAACCAAGGGTATATTATTATGTAAAGGGTAAAATTCCATGCAGAAAACATCTATAAATATCAATATACCAAATAAAATGCATCCACACATTATTGTTTTATGTATATATCAATTTAGACATATGAGAGAAAACACATGGTGACCATTTGTTCACTCAGCACAAATATCTCCAATTCCATCCATTGTTTCCAAATGTCAAAATTTATTTTCATGTCTAAATAATATTCAGTGTGTATATATAATGTATGTACTCTATAGATACTATATATATATTTATATATATATATAATCTTACTTTCCATCCATCCATTGATGGATGTCTACATTGAGTTCATGTCTTTGTTAGTGTGAACTGGGCTATGGTAACCATGGGAGTGCAGGTATTTCATATGCTTACTTAATTTCCTTTGTATACATTCCCAGAAGTGGAATACTTGGGTTATATTGTGTTTTTTTGTAGTTTTTTTTTAAGTTTTTTTTTAGTTTTTTTAAGGCTCTCCAAACTCTTTTCCATTATGGCCATACTTACTTGCTTTCTCACCAAGAAGTGTGTTCTCACGTTTTAGCAGACACTAAGTTTCACATCAAGAATATTCAGGGACAGAAGCAGCAATTTAAGCATAATATCTTAATTGCAAATGTTATCTAGCCAACACTCTTACCTCGGCAATGAAATATAAATAGTTCTTTATATTGATTCTTTTATCCCGCACTGAAGCTGTGAAGCAATATTCTAAGGCAAACTGACAGCCGAGTTTAGAAATAAACAGACATGTTTAATCGCTCTGATTTTCAAGCTTCTTAATTCTGTTATGTAAGCACCCATTTTTCTTGAATCCAACATGGCTGACAAAGCTCATTTCCAAATCCATAATCACGCAAACTCTGCACCTAAGATTTTTCACCTGATCTCGTAGATTTATGAGAAGAATCCTAAGGATGTTAAGAATAAAGCACTTTTTGATTATAATATATGAACTCATTTGGAAAAACCACAACAGTGAGAAAGAGAGTTGTGTAGTATCTTTAAAAACTGGATGAATTTCTATGGGAAGCTTTAAGTCACAGGGATTAATAAATTCCCTAAAATAAAATAAATCATATTGCCACTAAGTAGTGTTGTATCAGAGAGATATGGCAAATATCAAAGAGATCTGAAAATGCATTTTAAAACATTTCAACAATTAGTTTCTTATTAAGTTATGGGACCTGCCAAACTGTTCTTTATTTTAAAAAATGGTAACTGCTGAAAAAGGCAGCTTTGGAAGAAAAATCTTTGTAATGAATATTCACTACACCGATAGTAAATAGATATGACAATTCTAATTTGGTTTCTTTTACAGTTTTGGGAAAAAATGTGGAGTGTGAAGTTTTGAATGTGTTTAAGCAAGTCTGTAGCAAGCAGAAGGCCTACAGAGCACCTCAAAATGAGCATTCTCCCAACATTGGCAACATGGTTAGCTTCCCATGCAGACTCTATTGAAGAAAAGTTGTTGGAATATGAACAGAACAGTATTTTTTAGCTGAATATCTCATTTTTATTTTTAACAATGAGAGGAGGTTGAAACCATTCAAATTTTAAAGCCTGTCTTGGTTAGCAAACATTGATGAGAAATGTTGAAATATTTTGTCTTCACTTGTACATCTCCATAAGGATCCGCACTCTGGCAATAATTTCATTAGACATCAAGATTGCTTTGTCAGTTTTGCATTGAATTAAAAGAAAAACTTGCTTTAAGAGCTAAAACATGTGTTCAAGCCTATACTCTGTGACACTGTTGAGAAAGGTATTTTAAATATGACTTACAGCATTCAAAGTAGAGAGAAAGAAAAAGGCTAATGCTGGGAGATGAAAATCTTGGCAGCATAAACAGATTTAGTCCATCTTATCTCCATTTTAGTGATGGATTAGCACTTACAGCTGGCAGTGTGGAGGAAGTGCTTAGCTTGGTGTGAAGTGAAACACCGAGGCATCAGAATCAGCCCTGTGACAGTATGCACACATCACCTTAAACCAGAGACTAAATGGGACTTAGTCAATCATCAAAATCAATGAATTCATTCAAAGAAAGTTAAAATAACTAAGCTAGAAATTATTGTAATCTGCACATGATTTTGTTCTGAACAGGAATCAGAGATAGAGACATGGACCCGTGTTGTGGGCATAAACCAGCATATGGGAGTTCTCTTGTGTTTCTCTCTCTCTCTCTCTCCCTCTCCCCCTCTCTCTCCCTCTCTCTCCCTCTCTCTCTTCTTCTCTATTCCTCTATCTCTCTCCCTGCCAAATAAATAAAACTAAAAAAATACAGCCCTAGGGTAAGGCAACATGTATAACCCAGTCTACAGGATGCCACAGAGTACTTCATTTTGCAGAATCCGAGTGGAATAGTAGAGAGAAAGCAGACTGCTCACTAAATCTGAGTGGGAGCATCAACAGGGGAATAATTTTGCAAATCCCTCCAGTCAGAGTCTCAGCTTTCTCATTTGAAAATAAGTATCAACTAGGTAAACTCCAGGATTTTTTCTAACTCTAAAAATTCCATTACATTTATAACAAAGGGAGAATTGACAGAATCAACAGATGTTCCTTCAATTTGTGCTAAATAGAAAATAAAAATGATTTAGAAAAATTTTCCTTCAATAGAAAATTTAAAATTTTGTCCATTTATATCAAACATTATGTATATATGCACAAAATGTTGAATTTTGAATTTTTTAGAGATTTATTTATTTGAAAGGGTCACAGAGAGGGGGGGGAGAAGTAGAGATAGGGAGAAGGGAGAGGAGGAGTGAGAGATGAGGGAAATCTTCCATCCGATGGTTCTCCCCAGATGGCCTCACTCCCCAGAATGGCTGGGCCAGGTAGAAGCCAACAGCCTGGAACTCCATTCAGGTCTCCCCTCAAGGTGGCAGAGCTCAAGAACTTGAGCCATCTTCTGCTACCTTCCCAGGCACAACAGCAGGGAGCTGGATTGGAAGCAATGCAGCAGGGCTGAATGGCTGCTCCAACATGGGATGCCAGTGTTGCAGGCGGCAGCTTAACCTGCTGCACCACAACACAAGCCCCTGCATTGTTTTATTCCAAGCTGATTTACAGTGAAAAGCTAAGTATTGAACTTATAATAGTAGTTGTGGTCACAATAATTTTAAATTACCCATCCTTTTTCATCTATAGAGGTAACCTACATTTGTTATCAGATGGAAGTACTTATATGCTCTATTTTTATTAAAATAAAAAATTACAGCAAAGACAGTTTGTTGTCTACATTGTTTCACAAATATTAGAAAGTCACTATAATAACATGTAATCATAGATTCATGTTACCCAAAAAACAGAATCAATAAACTTAGCAGGAAATTTACTTATAATTGAGGATAGCCTGAACATAAAAACAAGGTCAGACATAAACACTATATCCTCAACTCAATTTGAAGGGATATTCACTAAATTATGAAGTTAGAAAATTGTGGAAAAGTTTTTCTTTTAGCTGTTACATTTTTAACCATCTCTGAGGTATTCCCACCTATCCCTCATATAAGCACTTTCAACACCAAAGAGCATATTTCTTCATTGTCAGACAGTGTCACGTTCAACATCATCAGGTTCCACAGATCCCTGCCTCCCTCCTTCCTATACTGTTACAGCTTAGGCTGACTCAACTCAGCAGGATTCTGTCCTGGCTGCCATCAGCCATATCTACCAGCTCAAATAGCAGGTGCTCTCTTCTTCATGATATTTATCTCAATATCGAAAGCTATCAGCCCTCCTCCAGATCTACTTCTCTCCAAGCTGAATCACTCATTATCCTTTAGTAATTCCTGAAACCATTTGAGGACTTATTTTCATCTCAGTGGTCATCTTCTAAATGCACTCTAATTTGTTTTCTATTTTAAAAATACCAACAGATGTATATACTCCTGAAATGCCTATGGTATGAGTCAAGGTTCTCTAAAGAAACAGAACTGATGGGAGAATACTTGAAATTGTATGTGTGTCTGTGTGTGCGTGTATAGTAGGAATGAGACAGGAGAACAGCCAATGTCTTCACACCAATCTTTCTCAGAAGCTATATACTACTATACCATATTCTACACATATATATATGTACATAACTTTATTATACACTATTATATCTAAGTAGAAATGAGACACAAGAGCCAATGTCTTAACACTGTTCTTTTTCAGTAGTATCCAGCTATATACTGCTACACTATATTACTGCACACATATAAAAATGTACATAACTTCACTAAATCTCAGTGGGATGATCACAGGAAGAGCCAATGTCTCAGTAAGGCCAGATAAGAGCCGTGTCCTGGTTCAGTCGGCCAGCAGGTGTTTCCTCTTATTCAGCCTTGTGTGTTCTGCTTCGATGTTCAGCTGATTGGCAGAGGCCCACCCACGTGAAGCAGGGCCACCCCTTCATGCAGCCCAGTTCTCATGGTCACCCACAGAAAAAGGTGTGGCCACATGTCTCAAGCAAATGGTTCTTTCAGGGGCCGGGGGTGCTGGGGTAGTGGGAGGTGGAAGCCTCATCAGGCGGAATGAGAGGCAGCTGTAGTTGTGTTTAAGGCCTCCTTAAAGCCTAATTAAGACTTGACCACAAACAACTGTGGCTGGGCTCAGTCATCCAGGGCCAAGAAGCAGGAGAAGCAGGAAAGAGAAGGCAGGCTAGACAAGCGGCCACCACAGAGAAACCATAACACTGACATCCCTCAAGCTGTTATGGCAGATTTCAGATTCTTACAGGTAAGCTTTAATGTCGAAGGTTTTCAAACTCATTCTACTTATTTGATTTCGGGAAAGTATTTAATGCCTCGGGGCTGAGGCAAAACAATGAAGAAAATCTCACAGCTATTAATAAACATAATGGAAATATGTAAAAACCTGTAAGAAATAAAATTATGCAAGTCCAAAAATGACTCAAAAATTGAAAAAAATTATTATAAACTTGTCGGTTCTGTTTGTATATTCACTTAATATAATTGCAATAAACATACCTACAAATATGATTTCAATGGAAATAGGAAATTAGTCCTAAAGTTTCAAAAATGAACAGGCATAATAGCTTAAGATAAAAATAAAAAACCTATAGGAAAAAATTAGCTTACAAACTATGACACCTAATATTGCCAAAATTATGTGAGCTTGGCACATGAAAATATAGGATGGTCAGTAGAATGGAGTAGAAGTTTAAAAACAGACCCAAGTGCTTATGGAAATTAATGTACAATTATGATAATACCTCAAAACACTGGGAGACAAAGTAGTAGTATCTGTTAAATGATGCTCTGACATCTGGAGACATTTAGAAAAAGAAAAAAATCTATCCTTCATAGTATATACAGAAACTCTCAATGATGCAAAATTTAAATGTAGGAAGTAGAATTATAGGAAGTACTAGAAGAAAATAAGAATAAATTCTTCTATAACCCTAGAGGACCTGTAGGGAAAGGTTAACTATGCCTCAAATTCCAAATATAATAGCATAAGCAATTAGTAATTTTAGTGCATACTATTTTTACAAAGTATTTGCATCAAAAATCTAGAACAAAACCAAAGGTCAAATGGTAAACTCCGTGAAAGTGTTCAAAAAGCATATTACAGGAGTGAGTGTCTTGGCCTGGTAGTAAGCCAAGAATTAGGATGTCCACACCCCACATCAGAGTTCAACTCCTGGCTTCAGCTCCCAGCTCCAGCTTCCTGCTAATGGAATCCTGGGACACAGTGTAGATGGCTCACATAGTTGGCTCTTGGCACCCAGCCGGGAGAGCTGGCTTGAGTTCCCAGCTCCCTGCTTCAGTCCCCCAAAACTCAGGCATCTGGGGAGTGGACAGCAGAGAGCTCACCTTTATTTGTCTTGAACTCTCTGTCTCTCTCAAATTTAAAAGATAAGAAAAAAGATTTATGTTTCCAATATAAGCAAACACTTAAATAATTGTGGGGGAAATGTATAAAAAAATGAATGAAAAATAGAAAGAGGAAATTACCAAAAAAACTCTTTAAAAATGTCTTTAAAACATAAAAATGTATCCCATTCCAGTCATAATAATAGAAACGCAAATTAAAACGCTGCTGAGATGACATTTTGGTTCCAGTGCATTGGCAGAAGTTAAAGTCCTGGCAGTGTTTCCCCTGTCCAGGTTTTAGAAAAATATGCTCATTCATATGCTCGTTGCAGAAATGCAAATGTATTCATTTCTGGAAGAAAATGTGGCTATGTGAAACAAAATTACATATGCACGGACACTGTTACTCAGTTACGCCACTTCTAGGAATTTATCCTAAAGATACACTTCCAAAAACAGAAAGACATAAATACAAAAGAGCACTCATTTTTTATAATTGAAAACTGTAAATCAGCACTAAGCCATTTGAAAGGAATTGGAATTGCTGATTAAATACTCAACTGTCACATTTAAAACCTGAGAAAGCTATGTTTTCAAAAATATGATGAGATTGTAATGTAATAAAATAAATAAATGCAAACTTCAAAGAATGTACGTATGCGTACACATAGTTATGGGACTTGAGAACACTGGTAGAAAAGTATAATTAAAAGATAAAACCAAAAATATAAACTTTTTTTCCTCAGTATAAGTTCCCTCAAGTGTAAAAAAAAAAAAGGGTCTTGGGGAAATTTTTTAAGCTTTATGTATTTGTGTATGTATTTGAAAGGCAGAAGAGGCAGAAACTTCGTAGAGTGTGTGTGTGTGTGTGTGTGTATGTGTATGTCAGAGAGAGAGAGAGAGAAAGGATGGAGAGATTTGCTGTGAAGACATTGAGAAGATAGTTAATGAAAGCCAAAGAGCGGCCAGCGCCGCAACTCACTAGGCTAATCCTCCACCTGTGGTGCCAGCACCATGGGTTCTAGCCCTGGCTGGGGCACCGGATTCTGTCCTGATTGCTCCTCTTCTAGTCCAGCTCTCTGCTGTGGCCCGGGAAGGCAGTGGTGGGTAGTCCAAGTCCTTGGGCCTTTGTGGGGTGAACCAATGGAAAGGAAGACCTCTCTTTCTCTCACTGTCTGACTCTGCCTATTCATTAAATAAAAGTTAAAAAAAAAAAAAACTAAAAAAAAAAAAAAAGCCAAAGAGCTTCATGAAGTGCATTAATAGAAACTGTTTGCAGCTGAACAAGGACAACAGTAAAGTTCTTTTTTTTTAAGATTTTTATTTATATATTTGCCAGGTAGTGTTACAGACAGTGAGAGAGACAGAACAGTCTTCCATCTGCTGGTTCACTCCCTAGATGGCCACAACTGCCGGAGTTACACCAATCCAAAGCCAGGAGCCAGGTACTTCCTCCTGGTCTCCCACGCAGGTGCAGGGCCATCCTCCACTGCCCTCCCGGGCCACAGCAGAGAGCTGGACTGGAAGAAGAGCAACTGAGACTAGAACCCAGGGCCCATATGGGATGCTGGCGCTGCAGGCAGAGGATTAACGTAGTGCACCATGGCACCGACCCCAGGCAGTAAAGTCATAAAGTGATGAATGTTATTCTTGAACACAAAGTTTAGAAAACCTGTTTCCCATGGTAATAGGGAAAACAGAAAATACACAAATGAACTTGATGAAGCTAAGGAGATTTCTAGACAAAATATTAAATGTACTGCCTTATTCTTTTCTAGCTTTCTATTGTGAAATGAGAGAGAAATTAACAGAAAGAATGATGTATTCTAAAGAAATGTAAAAATTCTAAACAGTCTTTTCAGCCAGCAAAGAGTTCATGATTCAAAATGAATTTCAAGCAAAGATCAGAATCAGGCAATGCTATAAAATTCTTGTGCTGTACATTGAGATTTAATGCTATAACTAGTACTCAAACAGTATTTTTCACTTTATGTTTCTGTGTGGGAGCAAACTGTTGAAATCTTTACTTAATGTATGCTAAACTGATCTTCTGTATATCAAGAGAATTGAAAATGAATCTTGATGTGAATGGAAGGGGAGAGGGAGTGGGAAAGGGGAGGGTTGCGGGTGGGAGGGACGTTATGGGGGGGGGAAGCCATTGTAATCCATAAGCTGTACTTTGGAAATTTATATTCATTAAATAAAAGTTCAAAAAAAAATTCTTAAGACCTCAGAACAAGGTAAGGCAGCACATTAGAAATCCCTTTATATGGAAAAATTCTTGTTGAGGATCTTAAAGGAATGCTCACAGATCCACTCCAATAAATCCTGGAGCTTTTAAGAAACACTGGGGCGCTGTCCCACAGAATCCTCACAGGAAACCCAATAAACAGAAGGGCTTATCGCAAAGAGGTTGTCAGCATACTTACTGTTTACATTCATAGGTGATAAATCAATACACATAATACTTGAAAGAAAGTGTCAGGTTTGGCTTACTAAAAGGGACAGAAATGGTGCAAAAGGAAAAACATCCTTTAATTCGCCCTCCTCCCTTTTTCTTTTCTAGATGGTAGTAGACAAAGTAACTCAGTCACATACACACCCTTCAGGAGAAAAAAGAAAGGGTGACTAAAAGAAAGCATCAGAATGCCAACAGGCATAGCCAGTAACTGCTGAAAATAACCACAGTGAGGAGAGGGGAGCCCTGCTAAGGAATTGAGAGCTCGCCCAACTGGATTTCATTACTACGGACTACTAACCGTGTGCCTCCTGTTTCCCCAGTGTGTGTTCAGTATATGTGATTATCCTATCCGCCACTGTGTAATGGGTGTGGGCAGACAACCTGCCCCCTTCATTCATACAGGAAGAGTACTCAAAGAGCCAGGGCCTCCTGGGAGATTTGTCCAAGCCTAGACTTTACTTCGGTGATGATAACCTGGACCTCAAGCCTGAGCCTGAGCCAGAAAAAGATCCAAGTCCTGTGTGTCCCTGGGAGGAAGAAAGTGCATTTTGGATTCAGTAGGGAAGTAAACTGGTGGGGCTAGTTAGTAGATTGTAGTAAATCTATTTTCCAAGAATGGGTGTAAAACTAGTATCCAATCTATATGCTCCTATAGACCATTACCACTCTGTCAGCCATGGAAGTGTATCAAGCCCCTCTTCTTGAATCTGGGCAGGACTGTGACTCATTTGTAGCCACAGAATGTGGCAGAAGTGAAACTGTGTGTCTTTTCAGACTAGAACATAACACATGACACAGCTTTGTTTTGAGACATGGGACAGTCAGCTTGGGATCACTGAAGCACCATATGGGAAGTCTGACTACCCATGGGCTTCCGTGCTCTGGAGGGAACGAGGGAATTGAAGAGTTCACAGATGGTCTGACAAGTGCCAGCTACAGTCCCAGTCAACACCCAGGGGAAAAACCACATGTCAGAGGAGCCCCCAGCCTATCAGGGCCCAGTCAGTGAGTCACCCCAGTATTTAAGGATTCACAACAAGAATTCAGAGACCCTGAAATACCTGGAAAAGCAATAGAAGATGGCTCAAGTCCTTGGGCCCCCGTACCAGTGTGGCAGACCCTGAAGACCCTCCTGTCTCCTGGCTCTGGCCATTGTGGCCACCTGGTGAGTGAACCAGTGGATGGAAGACTCTCTCTCTCTTTCTCTCTCTCTCTTGCCCTCTCTCTCTCTCTCTCTCTCTCTCTCTCTCTCTCTCTCTGCCTCTGACTCTCTGTAATGCTGCCTTTCAAATAAATAAATAAATCTTAAAAAAAATTTTGGCACCAAAATAAATTTATTTTAATTCAAATTTCTATGAATTTTTTGAACTAACCTCATACAATAATCATGCTGAAAGGAAAAAGAAAACAAACTATTCTCTTCTCCACCAAAAAAGCATACTTTTCCAAAGACAAAATAGAACAAAAAAAGTAAATACTGAGCTCTTGTTAATAGGTATCTTTTTCAGTATGGATTAACATACCTGAACTAGTTCCTGTGCATCTCTGCAGAACTAATCAAACAAGACTCTAAATTGGGCTGTTTGGAGGCCAGTTTCCTCCCTCTTAGAGAAATGATTTACAAATGCAGTAAAGGTGGAACTAGAATCAACAGTGAGGTTTGGGGTTGGAAGAGAAAGTATCAAAGTGAACCTGTTTTTAATAGACATGAGGATAGTTAAATAAATTTCCTAACTCTGTCTCCTAAGAAACCCCAGAAGCAATGATAACCTAGTAGACACAAGTATGGATCTTGACTCCTAAATATTTTTTTCCTCAAAGAGAACCAAGGATCTTTGAATAAATGACTGACTACAAATTTAAGCCAACTTAGTAAAAGATGAGTCTGAAACACTCTGTGAGTTAAGAAGCTAATAAAAATGATGGAGAGGGACTAGCGCTGTGGCGTAGCCACTGTCTGCAGTGCTAGCATCCCATATGGGTGACAGTTCAAGTCCCAGCTGCTCACAATCCAGCTCTCTGCTGTGGCCTGGGAAAGCAGTAGAAGATGGCCCAAATCCTTGGGCCCCTGCACAGGCATGGGAGACCCGGAAGAAGCTCCTGGCTCCTGGCTTCGGAACAGCACAGCTCCAGCCATTGCAGCCAATTGGGAGTGAACCAGCAGATGGAAGATCTCTCTCTCTCTCTCTCTCTCTCTCTCTCTCTGTGTGTGTGTGTGTGTGTGTGTAACTCTTTCAAGTAAATAAAATGGTGGAGAACTGCCTACGGAATACAGGAGTCAATTCACAGACTCCTAGGTCAAATCTGAGGAAACTGGAGTGTCAAAATAAATAAAATTTGACTTAAAAAAGGCATGCATCAATTCTGATACAAATAAATTACCATTGTTTTAAATGAGAGATGGGTTGGCATTTGCCTGATAATTAAGACCTTGGTAAAGATGCCCACCACCTGCATCACAGTGTCTGGGTTCAACACCTGACAATAAATCCTGATTCTTGATAATGCAGAACCTGAGAGGCAGCAATAATGGCTCAAGTGTTTGGGTTCCTGTCACCCATGTGGGAGGCCTAGATTAAATTCCCAACTCTCAGTGTCAGGCCTGGCTTGCCCCAGGGCCATTGTGCATGTATGGGGAGTGAGCTAGTGGAAGGGAGCTTGCTTGCTCTCTCTCTCTCTCTCTCTCTCTCTGTGTGTGTGTGTGTTTTACACAATTTAAAGTGAGACAGAAGAGACTTCTATTACCATGTAGAAGGCCAACTGATCAAAGTAGAGTGAATGACGTAGTTATGAAAGGATAGTTTGGTCTCGATGGTAATTGTGTCAACAAAGAATCATCAATGGCAGATAGAGCCGGGGATAACTGATAGAGAATTGTGTGCTTACAGTTTTATACTAATATCCACACGAGCAGCTTATTGACTATGGAATCACACCCTACACAGTTAGGAAGCAAAGATCTAACTGAAAAGCTTAGTACTTACCTCACAGAACAAGACATTTTGTTGAAATTGCCCCCCATCAAGGCTAAAACCCTTCAGGACCATGGGATGGCAAACAGCAGGTGAATTTATGATGTTTCACGCCAAAAACATCCACCTCCCAAAACCATCACTTTTGGAACATACAGTGTAAGAAAAGTCATAGAGCTGCCCTGCATCTCACAAAGACAACACCCTTGCTTCGCTGACCAGTCACACCACTTCCTGGATGATCCATCAACTCCAGCGTCTGATTCCCACCCCTCCTTCCCTTCTTATAAATGTCACTTGCAAAAGGTGCTGTTGGAGTCAGATGGCAGCATTGTTCCTGGCTCCCCACTGGCTGTTTCATGATGAATTGGCTGCCCACAAAAGATCACGGCCTTCGTGTGTGGCTTTCAGATGTACACAGGCAGCCGAATGCACATTCATATGATAAAAGTTACAAAAGCAAAAATAATCACTTGACCATGAAGAAACTGGCAAAAACTACCATGTGGCCAAGTGTAACGTCACAGTAATGAGACAAATTGAAAACACAAGCCCTGGTATAGTGTGGTGTGAAGAAAATGTCTCTCGAATTCCTGACAAAAGCATTTAACTTTGGTATAATTAGGACAAACCCTGAGACAGACATATATTTTAAATATTTGTGAAGCAACTTGTCTGTGTCTTCAAAATGTCAAGGTCATAAAACAAGGAAAACCTTAGAGCTCTCTTAAGTTAAAGTAGAATAGAAACATTACCACTGAAAACTATGTAGGATCTCTAATTAGATCCTCACTGGAGAACAAAAATAGCCATAAATGGCAATAGTAGGACAACTGGCCAAATGTCAACACGGGTTGCGGGTACAAAGCAGCATTGCATAACATTCAATTTCCTGATGTAGATCATCATGCTATGGTACACAAAGAAATTTTTTTGTCCTTAATAATTGAGAAAGAAGTATTTAGGGGTAAAAGCAAATACTTAGATGACTGTAATTTACTCTCAATCTATGTATTCTCAAATGACACATGTGCATGTGTGTGTGTGCGTGTGTCTGTACAAAAATAAAAAGAGAGAAGACTAAGGAGGTAAGCAAGGATGTGGAAATACTAAAATATAAGGAGAAAAGTTATCAAATGATGAATATGAACCAAGGTTATTGGGAATTCTTTCTTATTTATTATTTATATGATGTTTCCATAATTTTGAAATTATATTAACATACAACTTCCTCCCATGGGAAAAATATGTCACTGACAACTTGGAATTTTGAATTATCTTAAGATAAATACATTGAAACCTTGATAGAAAAAATTCAGGTGGCCAGCACTATGGCACAACAGGTTAACACCCTGGACTGCAGTGCCGGCATCCCATATGGGCACTTGTTCAAGACCTAGCTGCTCCATTTCTGATCCAGCTCTCTGCTTTGGCATGGGAAGGCAGTAGAAGATGGCCCAAGTGCTTGGGCCTCTGCACCTGTGTGGAAGACCTGGATGAAGCTCCTGGTTCCTGGCTTCAGATCAGCGTAGCTCCTGCCATTGTGGCCATTTGGGGAGTGAACCAGCAGATGGAAGACCTCTCTCTCTCTCTCTCTCTCTCTCTCTCTGCCTCTCCTCTCTGTGTGTAACTCTGACTTTCAAATGAATAAATATTTAAAATGAAGTAAAAAAAAGAAAAATTTAGTATTTTTATCTTTATCATAGGAAAATAACTTTCTTCCTCACATATAAATTAGCTTACCTTCTTAAACTTGTATGTTCTCAAAAATCCTGTTTTATTATTCATTGCCATAATTAGATAGGACCAGGTGATCAAGTCTAAAACTAAGAAATAAAGAATTAACAACTTAAGAAACTCTAGAAAATGCAAATGCACACCTGGAGACTGAAAAACACTCCGGAGTGAAGAGTGGGTAACAGTAGAACTCAAGGGGGAAATCAAAACATTCCTAGAAATGAATTAAGATGAAATACGGCATATCACAACTTATAGGATACAGCAAAAGCAGTGTTAAGAGGGAAGTTTATAGCAATAACTACCTACATCAAGAAATGGAAAGGCATCAAATAAATGATTAACACCAGATCTCAAGGATCTAGAAAAACAAGAACAAGCCAAAATCAAAATTAGTAGGAAGAAATAATTAAAATTATTGAAGAAATAAAACAAAGTTGAAACCCAAGAAAACAAAAAATCAGTGAAATGACAGATGTTTTTTGAAAAAAATTAACAAAGTTGATATACTTTTGGTTCAACTAACCAAAAAACAAAGGGAGAAGACCCATATTAATAAAAATCAGAGATGAGAAATGTGATGTTACAACAGATACTACAAAAATAAAAAGAATCATCAGAAATTACAACGAATAGCTATGTACCAACAAATGGGAAAATCTAGAAGAAATGGACAGATTTCTGGACACGAACAATCTACAAAATTGAGTCAGGAAGACATAAAATACCTACATTGACCGAAAAGGAAGATGCAGATTGAATCAGCAATAAAGACCCTCCCAACAAAGAAAAACCCAGGATCAGACAGCTTCACTGCTGAATTCTACTAGACATTTAAAGAAGAACTAACTCCAATTCTTCTCAAACAATTCAAAGCAGTTGAAGTGGATGGAATCCTCCCAAACTCCTTATATGAGGCCAGCACCACCTTAATTCCTAAATCAGAAAAAGATACAACAAGGAAAGAGAACTACAGACCAATATTTCTGATGAACAAAGATGCAAAACTCCTCAGCAAAATGCTAGCTAATTGAATCTAACAAAATATCAGAAAGATCATTCACCAGGACCACGTGGGATTTATTCCTGGTATGCAGGGATGGTTCAACATTCGCAAATCAATAAATGTGATATATCACATTAACAAGCTGAAGAACAAAATCTGTGTGATTATTTCAATAGATACAGAGAAAGCATTTGATAAAATATGACATCTTTTCGTGATGAAAACCTTAAGCAACTGGATTCAGAAGAAAAATTTCTCAACACAATCAAGGCAATTTATAACAAACCCACAGCCGGTATCATGTTGAACAGGAAAAAGTTGGAAACATTTACTTACCAGAAACGTACAAGGATGCCCACTTTCACCACTGCTATTCAATATCATTCTGGAAGTTTTAGCCAGAGCTATTAGGCAAGAGAAAGAAATCAAAGGGATACAAGTCATAAAGGAAGAAGTCAAATTATCCCTGTCTGCATATGACATGATCCTAAATAGAAGGAAACCAAAAGACTCCACTAGGAAGCTATTGGAACTCAGAAGAGAGTTTGGTAAAGTTGCAGGATATAAAATTAACACACAAAATCAACAGCCACTGTATACACATGAATGACATGGCTGAGAAAGAACTTGTAAGATCAGTATCAATCATTATAGCTGAAAAATTTAAATACATTGGTATCAATGTAACCAAGGATGTGAAAGGTATCTAAACTTAAGAGTACAAAACATGAATGAAAGAAATAGAAGACACAAAAAATGGAAAAATCTTAACTGTTTGTACATTAGAAGCACTAATATCAAAATGTCCATACTAGCCAAAGGAATTCATAGGTTCAATGCAATCCCAATCAAATACCAACAACATTCTTCTCAGATCTAGAAGAAATGATGCTAAATTTCATATGGAAACACAAGAGATCCCAAAAAGCTAAAGCAATCTTACACAACAAAAACAAAGCTGGAAGCATCACAATACCAGATTTCAAGAAATACTCAGGGCAGTTTAACTAAAACAGCCTAATAGTGGCACAAATATAGAAAATGTAGACCAATGGAACAGAATAAAACCCCAGAGACCAACCCATATATGTACAACCAACTTGTCTTTGACAAAGGAGCTAAAATCAATCCCTGGAGAAAGGAAAGTCTCTTCAACAAATGGTGCTGGGAAAACTCAATCTCTGAATGAGACGTATGAAACAAGACCCTGACCTTACACTTTATAGAAAAATCAACCCCAAATGGATGAAGGACCTAATCTATGAACTGACATCATCAAATTATTAGAGGAAAACAGCAGAGAAATTCTGCAAAATACTGACACGGGCAAAGACTTCTTGGAAAAGAACCCACAAGCATAGGCAATCAAAGCAAAACTTGTGCTCACTTCAGCAACACATACACTAAAAAAAGCAAAATTAGAAGATTTGCATTAAGATGGCAGAGTAGGGTAGGAGCTTGCTGCTCAAGTTCTAGGTTAAGATAGTTTAACAAAAGTGGAGAGTGCAGGCTCAGGGAAGAGTTTGGGAGAAAACAGCAGAGGAAACTCCATACAAATTGGAGCAACACAGTGGACCTACGTGGAGGGCGAGGTCATACACAATGGAGGACCTCATCTGCTGAGAGCCTCCACACAAGTGTTGGAGAGTGAGGTGAGACCAGACTGCAGCAGCACAAGCCACTGGTGAAAAAGCTGCAGGAAGAACCTAGAATGAATCCATTTGGAGCCCTGTGGGGAATAGTGAATCTGTCAAACTAGAGGAGAAAAATCAAAAGGGGGTCACGTTTTCTCTCTCTCTGATCACCCTGCAACTGCATCCTGTACCAAGCTGATAGAGAGCAGGCTCCATATTGGACATATGTAACAGCTGTGCCAGCTCATGTCCGCACCTAGCAACTGGCCAAGCAGAGACTCTCTAGTCTGGTGGGGAGAATAGACAGGGTCTGGGTGCTTGTGAATGTGGGGGGCTTGTGTGCCAGGACTATGAACACACTGAGACTGCATGGGGGGACTCAGGGTGTGGCTGAGACATTGGGCAGTCACTGTGAGAGACTCCACACTATCAGGGCTCCCTGGTTACCTGGTGAGGGACATTGCTGGGGAATCTGCATTTATACTGAAGACTGCACAGATCTTTTTGTGGTCCTTGTGGCAGAGTAGATGAATAATATACTTACTGTGGTTAGCACCCAAGCACTGGTCTCCTTTGAGGAGAGGAGCTCAACTAAGTCTACACCAACAGACAAGAAGAAACTTCCTCTATGATTAAAAAGAAAAAGGAGATTTACCACTCCAAACCTGGCTGTGTCACCTCAGACATGCCCTCCCACCCTGGAGCACTGAACAGAGCTCCATGGCCACACCCACCAAATGCCTCTAGGTATTCCCTGAAAGCAGATACTCCACTCAGACACAGTCCAAAGGTAAAAGCTGCCACAGCAAAAACAAACAAAAAAAAAAAAACAAAGAAGAAACCAATGAGTATCTCCATAAATGCCGAGTAACAAACACATCAATTCAAGAAACAAGAATAAGGAAGACAACATGACACCTCACAAAGAACACAACCCTTCAATGCTAGCTGGTGAAGATGATGAGATTGAAGAAATGCCAGAAATTGAATTCAAAAAATGGATCATAACATTACCTTGAAGTAATCAGAAGCAAATGTACAAACTAATGAAATTCATACATGACATGAAAGATAGTTTCTCCCATGAAATTGAGATCTTAAAGAGAACTCAAAATGAAATCTTAGAGATGAAGAATTCAATAGACCAGATAAAAAAAATACAGTGGAAACCCTTAATAACAGAATCAGTGAATCAGAAGAAATAATATCCAACTTAGAAGAGAAAGCATAGGGGCTGGCACTGCGGCTCAACAGGCTAATCCTCTGCCTTGCGGTGCCGCCACACCAGGTTCTAGTCCCGGTTGCCCCTCTTCCAGGCCACCTCTCTGTTGTGGCCTGAGAGTGCATGGAGGATGGCCCAAGTGTTTGGGCCCTGCACCCCATGGGAGACCAGGAGGAGCACCTGGCTCCTGCCTTCGGATCAGCGTGGTGCGCCGGCTTCGGCAGCCATTGGAGGGTGAACCAACAGCAAAGGAAGACCTTTCTCTCTGTCTCTCTCACTATCCACTCTGCCTGTCAAAAAAAAAAGAAGAAGAAGAAGAAGAAGACAAAGCACAGGAAATTATACAGTCAGACTAAACACAAGAAGAAGAAATTAGAAAACTAAAAAACACTGTTGGTAATCTATAGGATACTATCAAATGACCCAACATATAGATTCTAGGAGTTCCTGAAGTCATGGAAAGAGAGAAAGGATTAGAAGGCCTTTTTAGTGAAATAATAACAGAAAATTTCCCTAATTTGGAGAAAGAAATGGACATCCAAGTACAAGAAGCACACAGAACTAATAGACATGACAAGAAAAGGTCTTCACCACCACACATTGTAATCAAACAGTGAAACATAAAGAAAAGATTCTAAAATGTGTATGAGAATAACGCCAGATTACTTTCAGAGGATTTTCAATTAGACTCTCAGCTGACTTCTCATCAGAAACCCTACAGGCTAGGAAAGAATGGCGAAATATATTCCAAGTCTTAAGATAAAAGAACTGTCAACCCAAACTATTATAGCCCACAAAGCTCTCATTTATAAATGAAGGTGAAATAAAGATCTTCCATGACAAACAGAAATTGAAAGAATTTGTCACCACCCTTCCAGCCCTGCAGAAGATACTTAAGGATGTGCTGCACATGGAAACAGAAGCACTGCTAAATTCTACCAGACATTTAAAGAAAACTAACTCCACTTCTTCTCAAGTTATTCAAAACAATTGAAAGGGAAGGAATCCTCGCAAATTCTTTCTATGAAGCCAGCATCACCTTAATTCTTAAACTCAGAAAAGATGCAGCAGAAAAAAAGAACTACAAACCAATTTCCCTGATGAACATAGATGCAAAAATCCTCAACAAAATTCTGGCCAATCGAATCCAACAACACATCAGAAAGATCATTCAACTGGACCAACTAGGATTTATCCCTGATATGCAAGGATGGTTAAACATTTGCAAGTTTATCAAGGTGATACATCACATTAAAAAACTGAAGAACAAAAAACACAATTATCTCAACAGATGCAGAGAAAGCAGTTGATAAGATACAACACCCTTTCATGATGAAATCTCTAAGCAAATTGAGTATAGAAGGAATAGTCCTCAACATAATAAAGGCAATCTATGACAAACCTATGGCCAGCACCTTATTGAATGGGGAAAAACTGGAAGCAATACCACTGAGATTCAGAACCATACAAGGATACCATTCTCACTGTTGCTATTCAGTATAGTCCTAGCAGCTTTAGCCAGAGCCATTAGGTAAGAAAAAGAAATCAAAGTGATTCAAATTGGGAAAGAAGAAGTCAGACTATCCTTATTTTCAGATGACATGATTCTATATATAGAGGATCCAAAAGGCTCCACCAAGAGACTATTGTAACTCATAGAAGAGTTTGGTAAAGTAGCAGGACAAAAAAATCAATATACAAAAATCAATAGCCTTTGTATACACAGACAATGCCATGGCTGAGAAAGAACTTCTAAGATCAATCCCATTCACCATAGCTACAAAAACAATCAAATACCTTGGAATAAATTTAACCAAGGATGTCAGAGATCTCTATGATGAAAATTACAAAACCCTAAAGAAGGAAATAGAAGAGAACATTTAAAAAATGGAAAACTCTTCCAGTTCATGGAAAGGAAGAATCAATCTCATCAAAATGCCCATTCTTCCAAAAGCAATCTACAGATTCAATACAATACCAATCAAAATACCAAAGACATTCTTCTCAGATCTAGAAAAAATGATGTGGAAATTCATATGGAAACACAGGAGACCCTGAATATGAAAAGCAATCTTACACAACAAAAACAAAGCCAGAGGCATCACAATACCAGATTGCAAGACATATTATGAGGCAGTTATAATCCAAATAGCCTGGTACTGGTACAAAAACAGATGGATAGACTAATAGAACAGAACAGAAATGCCAGAAATCAATCCAGCATCTACTTCAAGCTTATACTTGTATAAGGAGTTAAAGCCAATCCCTGGAGCATGGACAATATCCTCAAAAATAGTGCTGGGAAAACTGGATTTCCACATGCAGAAGTATGAAGCAGGACCCCTACCTTACACCTTACACAAAAATCCACTCAAAATGGATGAAAACTCTAAATCTACAATTTGACACCATCAAATTACTAGAGAACATTGGAACCCTGCAAGACATTGGCACAGGCAAAGGGTTCTTAGAAAAGACCCTAGAGGCACAGGTAATCAAAGCCAAAATTAAGAAATGAGATTACATCAAATTGAGAAGTTTCTGTACTACAAAAGCAACACTCAGCAAAATGAAGAGGCAACTGACATAATGGGAGAAAATATTTGCAACTAATTTGCAATTGATAAAGGATTAACAACCAGAATATATGAAGAGATCAAGAAAACTCCACAGCAAAAAGAAAAAACAAACAACTCAGTGAAGAAATGGGCAAAGGACTTAAACAGATGTTTTTAAAAAGAGGAAATCCAAACAGCCAATAGACACATGAAAAAATGTTCAGGATTCTAGTCACCAGGGAAATCCAAATCAAAACCACAATGAGATTTCACCTCACTCCAGTTAGAATGGCTTTCATACACGCATAATCAGACAACAAATGCTGGCAAGGATGTGTGGAAAAAGGTACCCTAATCCACTGTTGGTGGGAATGTAAACTGGTAAAACCACTGTGGAAGTCAGTTTGTAGATACCTCAGATCTGAATATAGACCTACCATATGACCCAGCCATCCCACTCCTGGGAATCTACCCACGGGAAATGAAATTAGAAAATAAAAGAGTTATCTGTACTCCCAGTTTATTGCAGCTCAATTCACAATAGCTAAGACATGGTATCAACCTAAATGTCCATCAACTGAAGATGGGACAAAGAAATTATGGGATATGTACTATAAGGAATACTAGACAGTGCTAAAAAAATGAAATCCAGTCATTTGCAATAAAGTGGATGAATCTGGAAAACATCATACTTAGTGAAATAAGCCAGTCCCAAAGGGACAAATACCATATGTTCTCCCTGATCTGTGATACTTAAAATAGCAGCTAAAAGGAAATGTGTAGAAGTGAAATTGACACTTTGATAAGCAATGATTTGAACAGCCCTTGTCCTATCAATGAACAGTTTTTTTTGTTTGTTTTTTTTTTTTTTTTTTTACAGGCAGAGTGGACAGGGAGAGAGAGAGAGGAGAGCGAAAGTTCTTCCTTTGCCATTGGTTCACCCTCCAATGGCTGCTGCGGCCAGTGCGCTGCTGCTGGCACACCGCGCTGATCCATAGGCAGGAGCCAGGTACTTATCCTGGTCTCCCATGGGGTGCAGGGCCCAAGCACTTGGGCCATCCTCCACTGCACTCCCGGGCCACAGCAGAGAGCTGGCCTGGAAGAGGGGCAAGAGGGAAAGAATCCGGCACCCCCACCGGGACTAGAACCCGGTGTGCTGGCGCGGCTAGGCAGAGGATTAGCCTATGGAGCCATGGCGCCGGCCCTTTTTTTTTTCCTTAATGGAGAGTTGGACTCAGAATGGAAGAGGAAGGAGGTGGGTGGGAGTGGTGGTGGGAGGGAGGGTATGTTGGGAAGAATCACTATATTCCTAAAGTTGTACTTATTAAATTTGTACTCATTACATAAAAGGTTTCTTTGGGGAAAAAATCAAAACCAGAAAAATGGGATTACTTCAAGCTATGAAGCTTCTAAACTGCAAAGGAAGTACTCAACAAAGTGCAGAGGTAATTGACAGAATGGCAGAAAACATTTCCAAACTATGAGACTGATAAACGATTAATATCCAGGAACTATAAAGAGCTCAAGAAACTCAACAACCACAAAATGAATAATCCAGTTAAGAAACGGGCAAAGGACTTGAAGAGGCATTTTTCAAAGGATGAAATACCAATGGCCAACAGACACATAAAAAGATGATCAGGATCACTAGGCATCAGGGAAATGCAAATCAAAACCACAATGAGGTTTCACTTCGCCCCAGTTAGAATGGCTCTTATTCAGAAATTGACAAACAATAAATGCTGGCAAGTATGTGGGGGAAAGGGTACCATAATCCACTGTTGCTGGTAATGTAAACTAGTACAACCATTGTGGAAGACAGAAATCTGAAAACAGATCTACCATATGACCCAGCCATTCCACTTTTGGGAATTTACCCAAACAAAAAGAAATCAGCATATGAAAGAGTTATCTGTATCCCCACATTTATTGCAGCTCAATTCATAAATTTTCAGAATTTTCAGAAAGCCTGCTTGCAATTTAATATACAGTTAACCAGACTGATTGATTCATAAGATTTCAGTAATGAGACTGTTCCTTTTAAAGCTACTTTGCTTTTGTAGATTAAAAATAAATCAGATTTTCAAATGTAAAATTGTCTACACACTAGGAAATAGAACTGTGTTAATATATAAGGAATTGGGAGATAAGACGAATGAAGGACTTTTCTATCATTTTTGTTTTATAAATTGCCACCTGTGGAAGAGGTTTTTGCACATTATTTGTATTTTTCTACACTTGATCTTAGCCAAAAGGCCGAGAAGCAATTATTATTTGTATTTTTCTTTGTATATTAAATAATTTTTTTGTACTTTGTAAAATATGGATCCCAATACACCTTCCGCTGTTTGAGACCATATACAGCTGCTTTTGTAACTGGTTTCTTTAAGCTCTCATGAAGGCCTCACACGCCTGAGAGTCACTAACCACCTGGGATTAAACTTATTTCTTAAGAAAAAAAAAAAAGTATCCCTTGTTTACTTTGACATTCTGTTCACTGTGCAGTGCGCGGCACTTGGGGGGAGGTAATGGCCGGGACTCACACACGGGGCCAGAAATTCAAGGAGGAGACAAAGCGGGGCTCGCTCGTGCCTCGCTTCCATGACACTCATCCTCGCCTTTGCCAAGGAAGCAGCTGCAGAGACTGCACGCGCTGCCCACCCACCCCCCAGAGCCTCGCTGGGAGACTGGGCCGTGGTCTGCGCTCCCACCACCGCCTCTGATAAGCTGTGTGAATGAGCAAGTCCTTCAGCTCACCCGGGTCACAGCCTTACCACCTGCGTAGGGCACGTAGGGCACCTCAGAAAGCTCACGGAAAGACAGGACTAAAAGGAAAACTGACTTGGATACAAGATGATTTTGAAACCCATGCATAGTTTTTGCTGATACACATTTCCTGTGAACTTTTTGAAGTCACCTTTTGCATGGATTTCAAAAAAGTTGTGCACCAAAGTAAAACATCTTTTAGTTCCATTTCTCACAAATTTTCTGAAATACCCTCATATGTGCCAATTAGGGAAAATGGTAGGCACTGAATATTGAAGTCTTGATGGGCAGCAGGTTGTTCTACTTCAGAGGATTGTTGAATGGCACAAATGAACAAGCCACTCTTTCTGGTTTGGACAGAACCTGAGTCCTCTGGGCCCTGTCTCAGGGCTGAACCTGAGTCCTCTGGGCCCCTCTGACATCCAGGATTCCATTCTGAGCCAAGTGAGGGGGCACCCGAGAGCCACAGAGGCCCAGGGTGAGGCTGTGATGCCCCCTCCTTGAGCCCGCAAGTTCCCGCCACCCTGAGGGCACACGTGGTCCCTGCCTTGCCCCAGCCCTTCATGGCGCTCCCCAGTCTATGCTGTTCTGTCCTCAAGACTCAGGAGGGAAACATGTCCACAGTGTCACCCCGTGTTCCTGCTGAGAACCCAGTGCACACCTGACACTTGGGGCGCATCTCGGTGAGGCCTCACGTGCTGCCCTTGTTCGGATGCCACCTGCAACGTGCCAGGCCCACGTGGTTTCTCCAGGAAGCCGATGCCTGCACGCCACAGTCAGTGGCAACATGGCCCATCACAAGTCCTGAGGGCCCCCAGCTCTTCTGAGCAACCAGCTGTCAACGTGGGTCTTCCCACAACTTTCTTGTCGGGGTCAGGACTTCACAGAACTCAGCGAAACACTTCCCTCACTTCGTCCATGAATTCTAAGGGGGTCCACACACATCAGCCCAGTGAAAGAGCCACACGCCCTCTTCCTAACACCCTGATGCCGTCAGGCCCCCTGGTGCCACAGGTATCAAGGAGGAGTCATCCTCACCCTCCTGAGAGCTCAGGGTGCAGCTGATCTCCCTGGCCTCCATCCTGAACCTCCAGATTAGCACAGACTCCCAGGCATGCACTCCTGTCCCTCAGGAAATTCCAAGAGTTTTAGGAGCTATATGCCAGAACCCAGGACCTAATAGATTTCTCTTTTTTTACTACACCACAACTAGCTGTATTTTCACTGCTACCATGCCAGCCCCTCTGGATTTAAGAGCAAGTAGCCTGCTCACGGCAGAGGCTGTGGTGTACAAGCTACAGGCGAGTGACCTGGGTTCTAGTGCCACCTCTTGTCCCAGTCCTCCAGTCCACTGGGCTTTGACCTCCGCAGTGGAGGACCCAGATGGTCCCCCACTGTTTGCAATTGCAAACATTTGTCTTGACAAGGACTCAGGTTGCAAACTGGGAGCTAAAGATCTGGGTCAGCGCATCTCAAAAGCAATGCACGTGTGAATCATCCGCTAAAGCGAGACTAGATGCAGTGGGCCTGGCTGCACTTGACCGTGTGGTTCCAGGAGCACAGGTGTGGCATCGCTGCTGGTGCTGGGCGGCACACCCAGAGCTACGCATATGCTAGAGCCAGCCCTGTAAGGTGCTGATGGGAAGGAAAGGGGGTGGGAGGTGCCAGAAAAGCAAGAGACCTGAGGCAGGCGCCAGCCTTGGGACCAGGAAGGAGGGAACGAGCAGAGGAGGCAGACAGAGGACATCCCCCTCCCCTGCTTGCCACCCCTCAGACCTCTGCTGGGGCAGCCCACCGGGAACACAGGGTTAGCGCAGACTCGGGGACAGATTCCAGCCCACAGGCAGTCACAGAACTTGCAGCGGGAGATCTGGGTCACGTCTTCCCTGGTGTCCCACAGACCAGGACGCAGGTGCTCGCTGTTTCCCTGGGGCCTCTCTTCCTAGGAGAAATGCAGGAGTGGTGGTGGGTGGAGGGCTCCCTCCAGCCTGTCCCTGATGCCTGTGCATGGCCCTCACCCTCAGCTACCTCGCCACATGGACATGGCTTGCCTGCAGGGACACTGCATGCTGGGAGTGTAGCCAAGCCCTTCTCAGGTCAGGCTGTGCACACGTCCTGCCACAGCCCCAGTGGAGCTTCCTGGAGGTGCCCAGGGGAGACCTCACGCCTTCCTCCTGACCAGGGTGTACAGACAAGCCTTGCCACCCCCTGTCCACCAGCAGTGTCCTTTACCTCTACCATGATGGTGTCCCCTCCTCCTGTCTGCTGATCAATGGTACAAGAAACCCTGTCACCCTTGGTGGTAGCAGTAAACCATCACTCAGCGGGCCCCTTGCCACGCGGGGTCTCTGGGCGTGTGCTGTGCTATGTGACCTTGGGGCCCTGAGCTCTGACCAGGAAGGCAAACCCATGCCCACAGGAAGGCTCCACCCCTACGAGACGAGCCACTGGCCCTTCCAAGGCCATCATGTGCCCCGGTGGAGTGGGCTCCTCAAGGGACGGAGGCATAGCAGGGGCTCCGCACTGGCCTCTCCTGCCTGCCTGGTGGACACTCATCAGT
Organism: Oryctolagus cuniculus; assembly: GCF_964237555.1. Classification (NCBI taxonomy): domain Eukaryota; kingdom Metazoa; phylum Chordata; class Mammalia; order Lagomorpha; family Leporidae; genus Oryctolagus; species Oryctolagus cuniculus. The sequence continues at coordinate 120,729,181 of NC_091439.1, forward strand.
GCCAGGGGCGGGGGGGGGACTCTGCTCCTGGGCCCACGGTGAGTCCACACCTGGCTCTGGCTCTGCCTCCACATGGTGGCCACACCACTCGCACCCACCCTAGCTCCAGGGTGGCTGGTGATAAGGACTGGCTCATGTCAAATGTGCGAGTCATTTTCTTCTGCTCACCCACCACCTCCCCTGTTGAATGCTTTCTGACAACACTAATGCAAGGACAGCAATCCACGGGCAGCCACGTACCTCCACCCCCACACACACCTACCGGCCTCTGGCTCCCGGGCCCTCTCCTCCCAGGCCCCTGCCCAGGAATGTGAGTTTTCTCACCACCTCAGGCTATGGTTTCCTATGCATGGAACTGATGACCAGGCTGTCTTCGCACGGCTATACCCACCGGGACGCTCTCCCTGCCCCCAGCCTGTCCGCCCCCAGCTTGTGCACAGGCACCAGGTCCGCCCACCCCCTACCTCGCATGCACCTGGCCATGCAGCACCCTCCATGTGACCACAGGGACGAGCGGGGCGGTTCGGGCTCCATTCCCGACTCAGCTGTCCCGACTGCCAGCCCGTGTGATGTTAAGATGCGACATGGCCACTAGGAGTTCCACAGTGAGAGTTCCGGCTCTACGGGGGCCCAGTCCACCCCGGGACTGTTCTCCAAAGTGTAGAACCCTCTGTGGCTGGCAGCTGGCTGCTCGCATCAGGACTTTCCTCGTGGCTTTCAGCCACCCAGTCTGACCCGACCCGCAGGGCCTCTGGCACCAGGGCCTGGGCCTGCAGCCGGTAGCGCATGTGACGCCCGCAGAGACGCAGGAAGCCACGGTCCCTCGGACTCAGGAGGGGCATTCCCCTTGCAGGTCCGGAGACCTCCGCAATCAGCGCAGCCACACTCGGGGCGGCACGTGAACACCCCGCAGGCCTGGGCCACTTCCTGCTCTTGCTGTGTTATGGTCCTTGTGGCATCCCGTAGGGTGTCCGGCTGGCCTCGTCTCAGGATTTTATTATTACAACAGAGGACGCGTGAACAAGGGCCCGAGGCAAAGCTGTCCTCGAGTGCTGTCCTGGCCATGTGAGTGACATCCGCTTCTCATGGCTTCTCTAATCAGGGTGGAAATGCACGTTGGCTGCAAGGCCTTGCTCTGAGTGAGCCAGGAGCCCATGTCTAGACAGCAGCCAGAGCAAAGCAGGGCGCCCCTGGGGCCAGCCCGAGGTGGGCTCCACTCTCGCCAGAGTTTGATGGGGAAGGGATGGGGCCCCTCCTACCTAATCCCACCCCACCCTGTCCTCCTCTGGGTTGTTAGTGGTGGCCCCTGCCTCCATGCCAGCCCCGCGAGCAGGAGACACGGCGTGGATCCGGGTGCAGTCCGTTCGAAGTGACCATGGAATGACCTGGTAGGTCTGTGGACCAAGCGAGTCTGCCGGGAGCCACTCCAGCCAAGATGGGGCTCATTCCCTGGCCCCTGGTTTGAGCTCGGGGGAGGGGGTCACCTTGATCAAGTGCTCCTGGGAGGCCCGGCTCAGGCTCAGCACTCACCAGACCATCCTCCCCAGTCAACTTTCTCCTGAAGCTCAGCCCAGGGCCCCTGCTGCCCCGCCCATCACAGCTGTCCCCTGGGAAAGTGAATGAGGCCGCGGGGCCAACGCCCTCCAGGGGTCCACCAGCTGTGTCCCACTCAAGTCTCAAAGTCCCAGGTTTGGCCTGCCAGGCCCTGGCGCTCTCAAATCTACCGTGGCCGAGTACTCGGCAGCTCTGCAGCTGTTACTAATGTTTTCAGCCTGCTTGCCAGCTCCCCCTTGTAGCCTCCACCGAGGCTCCAGGGTTCCCCCAGCAGTCCCCTGCACAAGCCCTCCACAGGGCACCAACACAGCCCACGCACCTGTTCTCGAAGGCGCTGTGCCCTTCCGTGCATCAAGTGCACACCTGCCATGGCAGCTCCCGCCCCCCAGACTGCACCAGATTCCCCTTCGCCACCCTCCCTGTGCACTCTCCGGTCCAAGCCTCTGTCCCTGTGCCCACCCACAGCCAGGAGTCATCTGCCGCGGCCCTCTCTTGGTGAGGCCAGCTTCCATGACCAACTTAGCATGACCTCCCCTGCCACTCGTGTTCTCCCGGCAGCGCCGGGGCAGGGGCAGGGGCAGGCACACCTGTCAGGGACACAGGACAGGGAGGCCGGGAGATGGTAACCCCGTGGGCAGCAGCACGGAGCTGGGAAAGAGGCAAGGCCGGGGCAGTCCTTGGGGTAAACCATCAGGCAGGGAGCTCTGCACCCAAGGACAGCCCTGCAGGGAGCAGCCCCTGGCCTGAGGACAAGCAGTGCTGGCTCTGGGAGCCCAGGGGCCATCGGCCAGTCACAACCCCGCAAGTCCAGCATCGGAGAGGTGCGAGACCACAGCCGAAAGAGTGAAGGTGCCAGCTTTCTTTTGGAGGTCCAAGCGCTCCTGACTTCCACGGTAAATGGGGATTCAAAGCAGAAGCACTAGACCAGTGGTCCCAACCTAGGACAGTTTGACTTCACGTTTCTTTGACCTTCAACAGGGTCACTGTGACCATCCCTGCTACAGACCACACTTTGAATTCTGATGAATTCCCAGACACTACACGGAGCAGTCCTCGCCGGGCAGCAGTGGCAAGGGCAGTGTCCAGGCAACCCTGCAGTCACAAGAGGAACAACTCCCACCCCCAGCACTGGTGCCCATGTCACCATTTTTTTTTTTTTTGATAGGCAGAGTTAGTGAGAGAGACAGAGAGAAAGGTCTTCCTTTTCCATTGGCTCACCCCCCAAAAGGCTGCTACGGCCAGCACGCTGTGCTGATCCAAAGCCAGAAACCAGGTGCCTCCTCCTGGTCTCCCATGCAGCTGCAGGCCCAAGCACTTGGGTCACCCTCCACTGCCTTCCTGGGCCACAGTAGAGAGCTGGACTGGAAGAGAAGCATGCGGGACAGAACCGGCGCCCCAACCAGGACTAGAACCCGGGATGCCGGCGCCACAGGTGGAGGATTAGCCTAGTGAGCCGCAGCGCCGGCCCAACATCACCATATTTTCAAGTCCCAGGGTTTCCTGGGATGCATGGCATGAGGGCAGGCACATCCAGACAGGGAAGGGTGCAGGCAGGCACAGGGGGCGCACCCAGGGCTCTCTGGAGAAGTGAAACACCAGCTCAGCCCTCAGGGAGCTCACAGCAGAGAGGAAAGGCAGCCTGTGTGTGGGGAGCAGAGCCATGATGCCCCCAGTGAGGTCTCGAGCTGACCCCTGGAACTCAGGAGCAAGCCCCTTGCCTAGCAAGGGAGAATGGAGGCTGCACCGGTGGGTCTGGTGCACGCCACTGGTAGCAACAAGCAAAAGAGGGAGACAGAAGCGAGTGCCAGGGGTACCACAGGAGACTCCACCTGTCACTGACGGCCTGGACACCTCCGGAGCCCTCCCCCCAGAGCCTCCAGACAAGCCTGGCCCTGCCAGCACCTTGACCTCAGCTGGCAAATGCACCTTGGGCTTGCGGCCTCCAGCACTGTAAGGCAGTCAGCCTGTGCTGTCAGACGCCCCTGGGCTGGCAGTGACTGTCACAGCAGCAGTAGGGACCCAGCAGGGCCTGGTGCAGAGTGGAGGGCAGTGGCCCGGGGGCAGGGGGGACCCTGGGGCAGAGCGGCTGAGGGAAGCACACAGGAAGCGTTGGGCCAGGCAGATGCACACCGTTCTGCACACACGCACATACCTGGTGGCATAGGCGCTTACACAGTGGCCCACCCACTGCCTGGACTCCACCTGGCTTGGGTGACCTCTCCCAATATCCGATTTCCTAGAGCAGCTAGGTTTAGCAGGTGGGGCTGGGGTGCCACAGCCCCATTGCTGGCCTTGACCTGGGGCTGGGAGAGTGTGGAGCCTAAGCTCACCCATGGGAGGTGGCTGGACACCGAGGAGGAAATAAGGTGCCAGGGTAACCCCTCACCGTGCCCGTGTCCACCCCAGACCTCACCTCCCCCTGCCCAAATCTGCAGGACAGAACCTGCTAGAGATGCACTGGTCCCCCAAGACGTCAGCACGCCCTGCTCCCCACGTGGCACATGCCCATCGTCCCTTTCCCCCACACTCACTGATGCTTGCTCTGTGCCAATGCCATGACCCACACCTGCAAGGTGAGATTCCTGGCGTCACCAGAGCTGTGCCAGGAAAGGGCAGGCAGGGGCCTGCAGGGAGCTGGGAGGACTTCACAGCCCGCCCCGGGGTCAAAGTCCTGAATTCTCACCATGTGGGCTGAGGCCTGAAGGACCAGCAGACAGCGGTGGGGCAAAGGTGAGATGGCGGCGTGGCAGGGAAAGCAAGTTCACGGCCTGTGACATGCAATTTGGGAAGATCTCCCTGGCGAGCGGGTGTGCAGGAGAGGCTGGGAGGACAGCAGCTGGGTGGGGCTGCCCCAGTTGTCCAGACAGGAAATGCAGGGGGCACTGTGTGCACTGGTGGGGGCAGGGCTGTCAAAGGCAGCCAGGTTCACACCTTGCATACCTGATCTTGGCCCCAGTAGCTGGGAATGGGGCAGGATGGCCAGGATGGCTGGGAGTGGCCAGACCCCGGCCCTGACTTCAGAGCAGGCTGCACTGGGCTAGGGGAGCCATGGAGACCAGGTGTGCATGCCAGGAGACCCAGCCCCAGTCACATTCCCAGCCACTGTCCCTGTTGACTTAGATCTGGTAGCCTTGCCTGCCCTGACAACTGAGGAGGCCATGGTCTCCAGAGGACAAATGACCTGGTCCTGGTGGAGCTGGGGTCTGAACTCAGGCTGTGGGACATGTCCTGTGTCCCCCTCCCCCCAGCCCTGATGTCACCCAGGCCAGCCTGGGCCCTGAGAGCTACAGGGACAGGGGAACTGTGACCTCTGCCTCACACCCAGCTTGGCCAGGCCTCCGTGAGGGCCATCCCAGTGGCCTGCCCCACGGGCCTCACCCTCTTGAGAGTGGCCCAGGACATAAAGTTCCTCCCGGGAGGAGCTGGGGCCTCCAGGGAGAGGCCAGGCCCCCTTCCTGCCCCAGGGCAGCCCCCTGGGCACCTGAGTCTGAGTGGGCTCCTGCCTCCTTGCAGGGGCAGCCTGGCCTGCCCAGCCCCCCCCACCCCACAGCTCACACAACCTCAGCCGGGAGGTGCCTGCAACCCTGGTGGGAGTCGGCCGGGGGGCGCCAGGCCCATCTGCCCCCACATCAAAACTGCTGGGTCCCCTCACCCAAGCCCCCCAGCTGGCCTCAGCAGATCCACCCCTGGCTCCCCGCAGGTACCCTGAGGCCCAGCCGGAGCGCAGCCCCAGCCGGCGGAATGCGAGCCATTCCCTGCATGCACTCCCGGAGAGGGGCCAGGACCTTCGGGGCCTCCTAACAGGAAATTAGCAGGGTCCTGCCTTCCCAGCTGCCGGCTGCTCTGCTGACCCTGACCCTGTGTTTTCCGAAGCTTGATACCGCGAATTTCAGAACCTCATCCTGCTCCTAAGGGAGCCTGGCCAGCTCCGTGTCCAGCCTGGGGCCGGGAAGCCGCCGCCCGGTGGCGGGGGTGGCCCGGGCGGGGCGTGGCGGGTGAAGGCTGGGTCTGAGACCTCCTGGGTTCCGAGCTGGGAGAGAGCACAGGGCAGTGCCGGGCTGGGTGAGGGGAGAGGGAGAGGAGTGGGACCTTGAACAATCTGAGACGTCTTCCCCGCCCCGCCAGCCCCCACTTTGGAAAAGGCGCCTGGGCCGATGGACGCGGAGACGCGCACCTGGGAGGCAGGAACAGGAGTGGGCCATGAAAGCCAGGGATAGGACACAGAGCCTGGGGTGCGGTGCGGCCTGAGAGGGGAGAGAGCCCAGCTCAGCCGCCAGGCGGAGGCAGTCAGCCTGGAGACCAGGGGCACGGCGAAGGAGGGACCAGAGACCTGGAAAGAACCAGAAGGATGCGCACCAGCCAAGGCCGCGCATGGGGCTTTCAGGAACAGGGGTGCTGCCGCCGAGGCTGCAGAGGGCTGGCGAATGCGCCTTGGATCCGGTGTTTCAAGCGTGCCCAGGAGCCAGCTGCAGTGTGGGGAATGAGAGAGAGGAGGAGGTGGGGCAGCTGCTGGAGGGGCTGGGGCTTTCACATTCTGCGAAGTTCTCAAGGCTGGCAACACCTGTGAAAGCGGCCGACGGGTGGGATGTCCGTTAGAGCAGCAGAGCAACATCCGCCTGGCTGCTGGTCAGAGCAATGGCCCCGGCTGCTGGTCTGTACGGCCACCGAGACTCGTGAGCAACAGAAACGCGTGTCCCCCTTGTGCAGGGAGCAAAGTCCTACAGCCAAGGCATGGGCCAACTCAGCACTGCCCAGGAGGGCCTGGCCTGGCCACTGTCACCTTACATCCTGTCCAGCGTCCTGACAGATCTCACCTCAGCTTTTCTTAATTCAGATCACACACACACGTCCAGTTGCCTCCTGAGAACTTCACCGCCCACTTACATTGGAAGAGTAGACAGCATCCCTTACCAAAGATGCCTGGGGCCCAGAGTGTGTTGGATTTCATTTCATCTCGGACTATTATCAGCAAACACATAAGGAGACCCCTGGGGGTGGCACCGGGGTCTAAACTCAGAATCCGTGGGCGTTTCACATGCACTCACACACATCACCTGGAGGTGATAGGTGATTTTATATACGATCTGGAGCGTGCACTGCAACCCACCGCGGGAGGTCAGGTGTGGGGTTCTCCACTGGTGCCATCATGTGGGTGCTCAGAAAGTTCTCCATTTGGGGACATTTTGGATTTTAGATTTTTTGGTTTAGAGACGCTCAATCCATATTTAAAGGTCTGCTACCCACCACACCCACGTTCCCCTCCTTCAAGAAACAGAAGCATCTCTAGATTACAGGAACTCAGTTCCTATTCCCTGGGCCACACTGACTGTACCTGCACGGGGGGCTGGTCCTAGGCTAAAGACACTGCATGTACGTGCATATATGTGTGTAGTGTGTGTACATATATATGTGTGTGCGCATGTAGGTGTGTATGTATATATGTGCATGCCCATGCATGCGTAGGTGTGTACAGTGCACATGTGTGCATGCACACATTTATGTGCATGTGCATGTGTGTAAGTATACTGTTATGCACATACATGTGTGTGCACATGTGCATGCATGTGTGTGCACATCTATGCACTGTGAACACATGTGCACACATTTACGTGTATTGTGCACACATGCATGCTTACATATACCTGTGGTGTGCATGTGTGTGCATGTCTGCACGTGTGTGGGTTATATGTGTGTACACATGTGTAACTTCATGATAACTTGCCTGTATGCTATATAGAGATGTGGAAATGCTATGTGGATCTGGATACAGACCTGGAGCTTCGCACACATGCACACTCGTAATCTCAGTAGTGTGACATGAAACTGCCCCCAAGTGCTGTCCTCACAGGGTGGGGACCAGCACAGCCACTCACATGCACTCACACGCACTCTCTTCGCTGGAAGCTGTGGCTGCTGGGGGTTGTGGAGAAGGCAGGTCCCTCCAAGGCCAGCTCCATTGCAGTCTCCCCTGAAGCCTGCTGCCCACCTCTGCCTGGGAGGCACGGGATTCCAGGGTGGCCTTGCACTCTGGGGATGCCTGCGCTGCTGCACCTGCCCTGGCTCCCTGCTTAAGTCCCCAGTATCCAAGACAACGGCAAAGCTGCCTCTGCCAAAGGGCGGGGTCTGACAGCCCTTTCTATGTTGCCTTGGCAGGGAGGGTTCCCTCCCCAAAATCTCTCACACTGGGGTGCACCTCAGTCATTCCTCAAACCTGCCTTCCCCTCTCCCTGGGCAGGCGAGCTCCTGCCACCCCATGGCCTCCAGTGCCAGCTAATGGTGGCACGTCCCCAGTCGCAACTCCCCTCGCAGAAGCTCAGCACTACGGCTTCCCTGGGCAAACCCCAGCTGCCCTTGACCAAATCAATGTTCTGTCTCTCATCGCCACGCGCCAGCCATCAGCAACCCTTTCACCTTCACCTTCAGGATCTGTCCTCAGCCCTTGCTCCCACCCGCCTCTCTGCAGCAGCTGCTGACCCAGCTCCCAAACTTGCCCCTCAATGTCCTCTCCACACGGCAGCCAGACAGCTCCTTTAAAAACATGAAGCCATGGGGCTGGCATTGTAACACAGCAGGTTATGTGACACCAGCATCCCATGAGAGGGTGCCAGTTTGCATCCCTGCTGCTCCGCTTCTGATTTAGTTCCCTGCTAATGCACCTGGGAAAGCAGCAGAGGATGGCCCAAGTGCTTGGGTCCCAGAAGAAGCTCCTGGCCCTGCCTGTGGCAATAAATGGGGGAGTGAAGCAGCAGATGGAAGATTCTCTCTATCCCTCCCTTCCTCTTTGTCATTCTGCCTTTCAAATAAATTAGCCAACCTTTAAAAAAAAAAAAGCGACACCAATTACTTCCTGCAGAGTATTTGCCAGGGCCTTCCCCCTTTCTCAGCCCTCACTGGGGCTGGTGACAAGTCCTGATCTGGCCTCTGCCCCACTCCCCCTTGCCCTCAACACAGCCACTCTGGCCTCCCTGACTCAAACGCAAGATTCCCACCTCGGGGCCACTGCATTTGCCCAACCCTCTTGCTAGAACATGCTTCTCCCAGTAATTTTCATGCCCTCCTGCCCTGATTTCTTCAGATCTCTTTTCAAATATCACCTTGTCAGACACCTTGAGCACCCTGTATGCAACAGCACCCAGCCCCTTTCCACGGACCCCCAGCCCAGGAGGTCCCCAGTGGAGCCGCTCACCACCTCCTGCCCCTCCCCACTGGAAAGCTCGCTCTGCCTGCTGCATGTTTTTCTTTTTTTTTTTATCTTTTATTTAATGAATATAAATTTCCAAAGTACGACTCATGGGTTACAATGGCTTCCCCCCCATACCGTCCCTCCCACCCACAACCCTCCTCTTTCCCACTCCCTCTCCCCTTCCATTCACATCAAGATTCATTTTTGATTATCTTAATATACAGAAGATCAGCTTAGTATACCTTAAGTAAGGATTTCAACAGTTTGCTCCCACACAGAAACATAAAGTGAAAAATAATAGATGATTTTTTTAAATGATGATGAAATCAGATCAGACCTATTGTCATGTTTAATCCCAGTGAGAGTCAAGTTGGGAATTGATAATTTCTTTTTTTTTTTTTACAGAAGATCAGTTTAGTGTACATTAAGTAAAGATTTCAATCATTTGCACCCCCATAGAAACACAAAGTGAAATATATTGTTTGAGTACTCGTTATAGCATTAAGCCTCAGTGTACAGCACATTAAGGACAGAGATCCTACATGAGGAGTAAGTGCACAGTGACTCCTGTTGTTGACTTTACAAATTGACACTCCTGTTTATGGCATCAGTAATCTCCCTATGCACCAGTCATGAGTTTCCAAGGCTATGGAAGCCCCTTGAGTTCTCCGACTCTTCTCTTGTTTAGACACGGTCATAGTCAAAGTGGAGGTTCTCTCCTCCCTTCAGAGAAAGGCACCTCCCTCTTTGAAGACCTGTTCTTTCCACTGGGATCTCACTCACAGAGATCTTTTTGCCAGAGTGTCTTGGCTTTCCATGCCTGAAATACTCTCATGGGCTTTTCAGCCAGATCTGAGTGCCTTTAGGGCTGATTCTGAGGCCAGAGTGCTATTTAGGACATGTTTTTCAACTCACGGGAGCTTGCTGGAGCAATAGGCACTTAACTAAGCACTTGCTACACGCCATGGGAGACAAGACCAGCAGGGGGCTCCCAGCAGAGCTGAGCAAGGGCGTTTTTCCATCATCCAGTTCCAGTCTGCAAGGCTGAAGTCTCTTGCTTGCTCCCCGCTTTCCTGAAAACATTTGGGATTTCTGTTCCTCACAAGGAAAGTTTCACCTCGAACACCATCCTTCCTGCCACCCACTCACCGCTTCGCCAGCCCTCGTCCCTGCAGCCCCAAAGCCCCATCATCCAGGGGCCCACAGGGCAGGGATGGGGGGAGGGAGCCTGTTTGGAAAGGGCCTGGGCTCCATCATGGCCAGTGCTGAACACCTGGGAGCTGTGGGAGGATTGGGAACAGGAACATTCGGCTTTGGTAGAAAGCTCACTGGCTCACTGGGTAGCTGTGAACAGAACAGATGCAAGGCGCGGAGTTCAAGGCCGCATGCCAGGCTAGGGCAACGCCACAACAATCTCCTCTCCATGACTTAGGGCTGGAGGGGAAAAGGCGCAAGGGAGAAACAGAAGTGGCCCCAAGAATGAGCCCGAGCCTGAGGGAGCGCCAGGCCTCGGGGTTGCATGCACCAGCCCGGCTCTCAAGCAGGGCTGTGCCTCCTGCACACTGGACCTGAGCCATCCTCCAGGCCAGGGAGTTTTCTGGAAGCCCAACCCAGAACCCACCCCCGGGGGCCCATTAGCAGAGCCCGCTGACCCGAGCAGGAGGCATTCCCTCCATGGAATGCAGTCACCACTCGTTCTGCCCTGGCACAGGATGCCGGGGCCTTGTTTCCAACTCCTCAGAGGCTGGGCCTCAGGCCCAGTGAAGTAAGGGCCTGGGAGGCAGCCCTGGCCAACTGCCTGCCCGCGGAGGCTATATGTGGAGCAAGACAACTCCCTGCAGGCACGGAGCTCCTGACCCACCCTGCAGCCACGCAGCCAATCTCACCAAGTCT